>NC_073270.2:56932968-57235390 GCF_029289425.2 Pan paniscus
CAGGGTTTGCCTCTGAGAGATGGATGGGAAACTTTCACTTCATCTTTGCTTGTTTAATTTTTATAATTTTAATTCAATGAGCATGTGTCACTTTTTAATTTTGAAATAATTATAGACTCCCAAGATTGCATCGTTTTTGTAATTATAAAATGCAAATTGGGTTTAGGGGAAATGTTGGGTGGGGAATGGAAAAGGCTGTGACTCTATTCCAGTAGAATAGACTTGACATTTTGAAAAGCAGAGGATGGTTCTAGAAATGATAGCTGGGTCTGCTCAGCATTGGCCTTCACCCTCCACATCCTCCTCCTGCAATTGGCACAGGGGCAGTGGCTGTTTGGAGGGGGGATTTCAAGGTCCTCTTTTGAGGGTATGAGGCTAGGGAGAACAGCAAGGACAACAGGTGTGGCCAGTGCTGGCTTGGATCAGCACAGAACGGGAGTTGTGCCAGTCCATGTATTTTTACAAACACGCTTTGACTCTCTCACTTGCTTGTGCCATTTACACCCTGGGAATGTAGTATTGCATCCTGAATATAACAACCGTATTCAACAAATGTTGGTCAGTGATTGTGTTCGAGGTCAAAATGCAAACCTTGTAAAATAAACTTCAAATTTTATTTGTATGTAAAAGTTTTATGTTGGCATAATCTTACACAACATCTGATGCATGAGGTATCTATGTGCCAAATTATTATAAACAAGATTTGCACAGTAGGGAGCAAAGCTTGAATGTAGGACTGTCCATAGAATACAATCTGAACAGACACAGTTCTGACAGTGGGCCAGATCGAGGGCAAAATTGAGCCACTCATTCAGCAGATAATGACTGCTCTGTCCCTGTTGCTGTTCTAGGGTTTGAAAATATAGCAGAGAATAGAAGACGTGAAAATCCGTTGCCTCAAAGAGCTTCCGTCTAAGTTGGGGCAGGGAATGAAAACAAATAACATAAATGGCGGGTTTCATAAATTCTGAAATGCAGCCCCATCCCCCATTGTAATATCTTTGAAACTGGGATAATTTTGCAGTCGATGGAACTGCTGCTGTCTCATGCCTGCTCATGGTGGGGGCAGTAGTCAAGATATGGTTGTCATCGCATGTTCCTGTGAAATCATCATTTAGGTCATTCAGATGGCTGTTGCTTTTGTTGGGCTGAATGCACTGTTAGAATTATTATGTGTGGGAATTTTAATTTCCATTTAAGATATCTTAACGCTATACCCATCTGACTCAGCATTGGTACTATGTATGCAGAAGGGCAGGGGAACAGACAGCAGGGCATTTGTCTGATGTTAGTGAAGCCAATGTTTATCATTGGAGTGCCAATCATAATTCCATTTTTTTTCTTGTAAACCAACACCTATGTACTTTGTATGACATAAGCAAGGAAGGTACTCAAGGAAGATGCAACTGTGTTGCATTTGATTATTGAGATAAGTAGTGCAGAACGCTCGCTTACCATTAGCCCATCAGCATGAGTAAAGACAAGGGAAATGATCAAATCCCTTGGAAAGATGAAAAAACTTTTAAAACATTGAGAGGCTGATGGAACTGATTCATTTGGATTCAGGACAATGCTACTATTGTTAAGGCTTCAT
The DNA here is from genome assembly GCF_029289425.2 of Pan paniscus. Classification (NCBI taxonomy): domain Eukaryota; kingdom Metazoa; phylum Chordata; class Mammalia; order Primates; family Hominidae; genus Pan; species Pan paniscus. Next base: position 56,934,563 of record NC_073270.2, read on the forward strand.
GTCATTTAAATGGCATTTTTGTTTTCACTGTTAGTGGTACATAAAATAATGGTGTGTCTCACAGCAACGGGCATCTCAAGAGACAATGAAAAATGGTGATGTGACAGAGGTGGTAAGTGCTTTGGGGAAACATAGTGCAGGGATAAGGGGGAAGCATTTGGGGGATTGCAATTTTAAAAGCGCGAGCAGAGAAGACCTTGTTATCATTCTAATTGGTGATGTTGTTGTTATTACAATATTAAGGCCAAGGTTATGTGCCTTATAGGGAATCTTGCTACTCAAAATGTGGCTTGATTGGTCAAGATAATTTTAGAGACAGCTGACACTAATTTTGAATGCAAACGGAAATTCTCTGAAACAATGATGAATGCTTCTGCTCGCTTTAGGGAAATTGGCAGAAAGGATATCTTTGGTCCACATTTCATTGAATTGATATATTAAGTCTCAGCCCAGCTCACCTAAACACCATCTCACCAAAGTTTTATCTATCACACAGCTTTTACATTTTGTTGGGTTTTATATACTTAAAGTTTGTCATGGTATTTAATTACCTTATGTATTTTACTTTTGTAATCTAATATTTTAACACTGGGATTTTACTTTCGACCATTGCTCAGTATTACAGGAGGTGCCTGCAAACATACCATATAAATAATACTGTTGCCTTAACATTTTTTTCTCCATGTTTCAAATGCTTGCAAAAATATCATAATGACTGTCTAACCTTCCATGAAATAGGCATACCATAGTTTACTAATTTGATATTTAGAGAGCTTACTATTATAGATAATGTTACAGTGAACATTTTTCCCTGTCATTTTTATTGGCCCTGTGGGCAAATGTGGTCCTAACCACACTGCATTGTGCAATTAGACTATGAGATTCTTGTAGCTGAGGGCTACTCCTGACACCTCCTAGCAGAGGCCCAGGAAGTGGTCAATAAATATTACAAAGTGATTGATAGGTTAGTGAACGAGTGGTTTGAAAATCTCAACCAAATAGTAATTGACTCTCCAAAAACTCCTGGGAACTCTTCTGCTTAATGTTCTTGCTGACAACCTGGATGAAGGATTTGAGAATCTGCTTCATTAAACATGTAGATGATATTTAAGAGGCAGCGTTAATATCCTGGAAGACAGAAATAGAATTCAAAGAGCTTTGAACAACTGAGGAAAATGATATTCTAAAAACAGAATGAGATGAATTTATACTGTTTTATGAACAAAAACAGTGGTTTCCACGTGGAGTGGGAAGAACATGGGTTCAAACCCCGGCTCTGTCCCTCCCCAGCTGTGTGACCAATGACATGTCACAGCTCACTGAGCCCGTTTCTTCACCTAGGAAACAAAGATAATGTTACCCCCCACAGAGTTGTTGCTGGAAGGACCAAACGAGTTTATATACATGAAGGGTGTGGCACAGTTCTTGCACATAGAAGGGACTCGATAAATGTCACTTAATTTTAATAATATCCCCAAGTGCCCAGAAAAGAGCCACAACAAAGCTCATGCAATCCGGAGGCAGGATAAAAGAGGATGGATCAGACAAAATCCCCCCAAATTGAAATTGGGGGTGATGGTCATTGGTGACTGTCCCTGAATGGAGTCAGCAAGATTCTGGGGGCGTGTTCCAAAGATTGTGATGAATAAAGCCATACCCTGCACCAGGCAGGCCTTCAGTGGAATTCCAAACCCTGCTTTGGTCACTTGTTTAAAAAAAAAAAAAAAAAAAAAATGCTAAGACATGGATAGGGGCCCAGGGAGGTGTGGCCAAGATGACTAAAGAGATTGAAAATGGTTCCTGTGGAGAAGAAAGGAGTTTGAAGAAGTTGGAGTCACTCAATCACTGAAGCCAATTTAAAAAATATTTTTAATGCATATATTAACACATATATTTAATACTTGTTGAATGTGCTTACCTCAACTGTCGGCCCCTGAGGTTATAAAGTAAATAAAGTATTTTTCTTCTTTTTCTTTTCTTTTCTTTTTTTTTTTTTTGGAGACAGAGTCTTGTTGTTGCCCAGGCTGGAGTACAGTGGCGCGATCTCGGCTCACTGCAACCTTCCATTTCCTGGGTTCAAGCAATTCTCCTGCCTCAGCATCCTGAGTAGCTGGGACTACAGGCACCTGCCAGCATGCCTGGCTAATTTTTGTATTTTTAGTAGAGATAGGATTTCGCCATGTTGGTCAGGCTGGTCTTGAACTCCTGACCTCAGGTGATCTGACCACCTCAGCCTCCCAAAGTGCTGGGATTACAGGAGTGAGCCACTATGGGGGGCCAACTTTTTACTTGTAAATAAAGCCTTTAAGATCTTTGTGTGCCAGTATGCGAGGATTATCCTTATCTCTTTTAACCACTGAATAATTTTCTATTTAAGGGATTTATTTAATTCCCACCTTCTCATGCCTGAAGGGTATTTTGAAGTGCTTGGAGAGATTGGTTGAATGGGACAAAGGGACACTCCTAGGAATCAGGTGCTCCATCTCAGGAATGAAGGTCAGCAGAGCCTGTTATCTGTCTTTCCAGGGGGCTACATGGTTGCCCACTTCTGCTGCTACCTGCGGGCCTGCTCCTGTCTCTGGCTTGATTTCCCCAGACCGTGGGAATGCCCAGGGCCCAAGCCTACTCATCTCAATCTCAGGCCCACCTGGGTCTGACCAACAACATCCCTCTCCTCCTCTCCCAGAGTTGAACAAGAGACTCAATCTGATTGGCTCCAGGCCAGCCAATGGATTTTTCTGGCTTTAAGTCAGGTGCCTACCTTTAGTCCAATCTGAAGGAGCTGTGAGGAGTCACATTGCTTAATCTGCTCAAAGCCCTCAGTGATCACTTCATTAATTTATTCCAGCTGCTTCTAGCCGCTGCAGACATATGAGTTTGCAACTTTGGCCTTCTGTGTCAGTGCTTCTTAAACTTGAACATGCGCATGAATCACCTGGGGACCGTGTCAACATGCAGACGTGGGTTATAGAGAAAAGTCTTTAATGCCTTGTCTTACAGAGAAACAAGACACAGTCCTTGGCCTTAATTCTGTAAATACTACTGACACCACCAATTAGGGCAATGACACCAATAATGACAGTTAACATTTATTGCATTTACTATGTACCAGGCTTCACTGATGCGTTAAGTCATATCATCTTTAGCTACCTTTTTAGAGAAAGCATTTGGATAGCTCCCTTTGAAAGATACTTAGAGCTGGATTCCAACCAGGTCTGCCTGACTCCAGAGCCTGTGGTCTTATCCAGATAAGGAGTTGGGGAAGGGGGACATAAAAATTCCAAAAGACTGAGAGGCCCAGGCAGGAAAGGTTGTGGGAGTGCAAGAAAGGAAGTGTCCCTCTGGCCTCGGACCTGGAGTCCAGGAACAAACTTCCTAGGACCACTTCGAGGGCTCCGTGACATGATGTCTGTAAATAACAAACCACATGCTAAGCCAGCGCATGTTAACAAAGATTGGCTGCTATTATTAGGAAAACACTTGCAGCTATTAATCTTTAAACTGGAGGAAAAGCTCATTCACCATCAACAAATATTAAACTCCAAATGGCTGTGTTTTCTGCTGGCAGGCATTGTAGGGGACAGAGGGCTGTTACTGCTGATAAGGAATTGACAAGACAGTTGAAGGGAATCATTTACTATTAAATTGAAATTTACTAGTAAAAATATTAACAATGTATCAAGCACCTGTTATAAGGATAGCAGGATAATACTTACTGAGCACTTATCATGTACCAGGCAGTATTTTAAGCCTTTGACCTGCATTAACCCATTGGTTACAACAACCCTAAGTGGTAATTACTATTATCCACATTTTTCCAAGCGACGGAGAGAGAGTCAGAGAGGCTCAGAGGCTTGCTTAAAGTCACACAGGAAGGAGGAAGCAGAGCTAATACTTGAACCTTGGATCTTCCTGACTCTCCTGCTCAGCCACACCACCTGTGCCAGATGGAGACACCATAAGATGGGATGGAACCAGAGGCTGAGTCACATGGGACCCAATTTTCAGAAGGCACCTCCTGGGCAGGGATGTGTCTTGTTCATTGTTATACACAGAGCTCTTGACACTTGTACAATGGTTTTTAGAAAATCTTGAAAAATATTTTTGAAGGAAAGATGAGATCCATAGTGAAAGAGTCAAGAAGGACTTCTTGGAGGAGGAGGTTTTTGGACAGGCTTGAATGATGAGCACTAGACTGAGCAGAAAAGCCGGCCAGAGAGAGTTTGGCTTATCCCAGGGTTGCCCAGGAGACTGGCAAATAAGAAAAAGGAATATTTTTAGATGGTCAGAGAGCATAGTGGCTTAAAACCAAATATTCCCTCATCTTCCCCACCTGACTCATGACAAGTAGGGGAGGCACTGGACAGAGTCCCTGTGTGCTGAGCAGCCTTCCTTATTGTTGCCGCCTGTTCCCTCCCAGCTGGTGTGTGTGTATTGGGGGTTCGAAGGGTGCAGCCCAGGGGTGTGTTGATTGCAGAGGTAGAAATAACTTCAGCAAGGAAGGTGGAAGAGTGTTAGACATTTCCCTCCCTCGGTCCGGGAGAAAAATGCTCAGCCAACGAAGTCTAAGTAGTAAAACCCAAATCCATCCATCGTCCTAATGCCATGCGTGACCCTAGAGACCTCTACTCAAGTTTGCATAATATTGTTTGAGTTAGAAAAGAACATACAGTGATACTATTGCCCAGATGGGCTCCTGCTGAGTGTCGAGTTGAACACACACAGCTGGTTAACGACCCAAGATGGAGGAGAAAGATTTCCTTCCTGGCAGTCGGTGCAGCTGATAATCTGATTTTTTTCTCCCAGGCTTCCTTTCTGCGACTGCCTAATTATCCTACCTACTGTGATTATGGATTCCCTCCATGAGGGCAGGGGTGGCCTGCTTGTGACAATCTGGGAGGAGCTGGCTGTACTCTGTGCCTCAGTCAAGAAACTGAGGCTCTCTCCTGTTGCGGGAAGTCAGGGACCCCATCTCCTTTTGTGGGTTTTGTTTCTGACTCACTCAGTGACCTCCTGTAAGGGGGAGTCTGTTTCCAGAATATTGTCCTTTCATTCTTGGGGGGATCAATGTTTAGTGTCTGCTGGATATTTGGAGGCCCCAGGTCTCTTTTGATTCATATCTGGGACTGTGATAAGGCCCAGGTACTTTTTGTTTCTGTAGTAATTGTGTTTCTGGCATTTTGGATTCAAGAATCCAGCTATCCCTTTTTTTTTTTTTTTTTTTTTTTGAGATGGAGTCTCACTGTGTTGCCCAGGCTGGAATGCAGTGGCGCAATCTCGGCTCACTGCAACCTCCACCTCCCGCGTTCGAGCAATTCTCCTGCCTTAGCCTCCGAGTAGTGGGGACTACAGGTGCCCACCACCATGCCCAGCTAATTTTTGTATTTTTAGTGGGGATGGGTCTTTGCCATGTTGGCCAGGCTGATCTCCAACTCCTAACCTCATGATCTGCCACCTTGGCCTCTCAAAGTGCTGGGATTACACATGTGAACCACTGTGCCCAGCCAGCTATCCCATTTGGACATGGCCTGTGCCTGCTCTGATGCCTCTGGAGCGTGATCTTTCACTAGTAGCAACAAGATCATCATAAAAATAGTTGCAATTTATCAAGCATCTATTAAGTGCCACATACCTCACTGGGAAATTTGTCTCATGTAATCCTTGTAAATACTCATCCACAGAGGGATTCCTGGGCAGAGTAATACTCAGCAGCATTTGATCTGGAAGATCCGGGTAAGTCGTCTGGGCTCTATGGTGTGCCCGGACATGGCAGCATCATCACACTTATCCTCTCGGCAGGTCTGAGAACCGGGTGCTCCTTGCATCCCTGTTTTATAGATGGGAAATCAAAGCTCAGGGAGCATAAGCCAATTGTTCAATGTCTTTTGGCTCACAAGTGGCAGAGTTGAGACTTGAACCCAGCAAGGTGCCGTGGCTCACACCTGTAATTCCAGCACATTGGAAGGCCGAGGTGGGCGGATCACTTGAGGCCAGGAGTTGGAGACCAGCCTGGCCATCATGGCGAAACTCCATCTCTACTAAAAATGGAAAAATGAGCCGGGTGTGGTGACTTATGCCTGTAATCGCAGCTACTCGGGAGGCTGAGGCATGGGAATTGCTTGAACCTGGGAGGTAGAGGTTACAGTGAGCCGAGATCACGCCACTGCACTCCAGCCTGGGTGACGGAGCAAGACTCTATATCCAAAAACCAAAAGGAAAAAAGACTTGAACCCACTAGGTCTGTTTGCCTCCGGAGCCCCCGCTCTTACTTGCCATTCTGTCTTCCTGTTAAGTCCCACAGCCAGCTGGTCCGATGAACTCACCTGTAGCAATGTGGGCCGGGGGTGGGCAGCGACGTATCCCACCTGGTCTCTGTGGGTGGCTACGCTAGGGACTCCCCAGGGGAGCTAGCAGGAGAAAGAGCAAGTCCTGGGCCTAGTTGGCTTTTTCCCAGCTTCTAGGTGGGCTAAGATGACCTAGGAGGGGCCCCTGCGAAATCTGGTCATAAAAGGGGATGATTGCTGGGCCCACGTGACTCCTGGGAGGACATGGACATTTCCAAGGACAGGAGAATTTATTGAGCATCTGCCATGTGCTGGGAGTATTATCTCTAGGATCTCATCTAATTTTGACAACAGCAATGCAAAGAAAAGTGTCCTCACCCCTGTTTGAAACAGAGAAGACTGAGGCTTAGAGAGAAAGCTATTTGCCCAGGGTCACCCCAGCGGTAAGTGATAGAACTAGAAAGGGTTCAAGTCCCGGCGAGTCAGCACCTTCCCCTCACCTCTTCCCCTATCAGTCACACCCACCAGCCCTGCATGTTCATCGCTGTGTGTGACGGGTATTAATGATGTGGAAGGTGGGGCAGAGATTACAAAACAGCAGCCCACAGCTTGGACCCAGTCCACAGATTTGCTGTTTCGTCCCATTTTGTTTAAGATCTACTTTACATATGGTTAATTTCAGGCTTTTTAGCTTTTGGTCATGGGATCTTTGGTGAACATCCCATTGTGCAACCATCACCAAGGTGCAGAATGTTTTCACCGTCCCCCAAATTCCCTCCTGCTGCCTCTTTATGGTCAAGCTCTCCCCGACCCTCAGCTCCTAGCAGCCACTTCATCTGTTTTTGGTTCATACAGTTTTGCTTTTGCAAGATGGCTTCTTTCACCTGTGGCTGAATGCACGTGAGATTCATGCAAATCATTGTGGGTGCCTCAGAGTGGCTGCGTTTCCCCTTAGATGGGTGTGTGTCGTCAGTTCACCACAGTCCCCACCTGGTCTTCACTTTACCTGCCTGTTCCAGAGAGCACTGGAGTCTGAATTCCCTTGGTGGAGTATTTGACAGCAGCATGGTTTTTGGAGGCACATGACCTGGGTTTAAGTCCCAGCCTTGACTGATGGTAACCCCATGACCCTGGCCCCTGTGACTACCCCTCTCCAGACTTCAGTTTCTCCAGCGATAAAATGGGAGCGATATTCCGACCTGAAAGAGAAATTGGTGAAGATTTATTAAATACACTAACACGTGGTAGGTACCTCTAACCACGCTTGGCACCTCGGAGGTGATCCATTAATATCGGCTCTTGTCATGGAGGTTGTTGAGAGGCACTGAAGCCTGTTCAGAGGTGCAGTCTGCACACAGGAGCAAATGGCCGGCTTGGATGGGATGACTCTAGCCACTTACTAAACCATGTGGTGTCCTGCCCTGTGGGGAACATTGATACAATTGCCATACATCACTCCCTGGTCTTAGGGCACAAGCGGGATGTTAATGAACAAAAAAAGCACTCTCATTGGCAGCGTTATTCATCATAGTTTGCTGGCTGCCCAGGTCTGGCCTCTTGTTTCAAGTCACAGTCAGCTCGTTGAAAACATTAAAAAAAAAAAAAAACACCTTGAGGCTCTCATTTCTCTCCTTTCCTCCCATCTTAGCTTTTGTTAATCATGTCCCCAAAGACCTTTTAAAAAGGAGAAATGGCAAATGATCTGGCTTTTCCAAACCACTGGTCATCTCTGGTATGAACTGTTTGTATGTTTGAGAAGCTGGAATTCCACAGATGATTGATGGGCGGGGAGGAGAGGTGTAGAATTATCCAGAGAAGCAGAGGAGGGGGTGGCTTGAAGCTGGAATTCCACAGACACTTGATGGGCAGGGGGGAGTGGTGTAGAATTATCCAGAGAAGCGGAGGAGGGGGTGGCTTGTTCTCTGCCTCTTTTATGCAGCAGAACTTTCAGAAGGGAAAAAGCGTGGGTGTTGGGAATTCCTAATGGCAAGAATTCATGGAAACGTCATGTTACATATCTGCCGCTGTGGGTGCTGAGCAGAGCGGCAGATGGGGCCGGCGCGGAAATAGTCATATTCCGCCACTTCCTAGTGTGCCAAACACTCATCACTCGCGTCATCTCCCTGGACTGTCACAGCCCCTTCATGAGGAAGGCAGGACCAGAAGTCACATCTCATTTTGCAAATTCCAGAACCGAGACTCAGATGCCAGGTGACTTGCCCAGGGTCCCCACATCAAGAGGCAGTGACATGAGTGGTCCTGGGACTTAAGCCACAGTCTTCTGCCCCCTGCTTTTTCTGCTATAGCACGGGTTGGGCCTGTGGTGTGATTTGAACGCTACTGGGGAATCTGTATGGGGTTATGGCCTGCCTGTCCTGCAGCAAGGTTGCTGGAAACTTCCTTGGGGGCAGGTCTGCACCTCATGCATTGGGTATCACTCCCTTCCCTGCTTCCCTTGGTGCCTAGAACTCATTCGACGTCCAATCTCAGGCAAATGCCTTCTTATCTCTGTGTCACCTCTTTCCTCATTTGTCAAATGGTCATAACTGTCACTGTTCATGTGCTCAACACACAGGACAACTCTTTTGTCTCTCTCTCTTTTTTTTTGTTTTTAAATAGACGTGGGGTCTCGTTATGTTGCCCAGGCTGGTCTCAAACTCCTGGGCCTGAGTGATCCTCCCACCTTGGCCTCCCAAAATGCTGGGACTATAGGCATGAGCCACCACACCTGGCCCAGGACAACTCTGTTAATTGAACCATCGACTACCCCCCTCTTATCATTGAGAAGGAACCATTGGATTGGCAACACAGAAGTCACTGGTGACCTTAACTAAGGCTGTCTCCTTGTGAATGGGGAAGAATGCCCAATGGGAGTGGGCCCAAGACACAATGTGGGGAGGCGACCAGGAGGCAACAAATAGAGTCCGCTGTGATAAGGTGTTCATCTGTCAATGGGATCAGAGAAGTAGGATAGTAGCTGAGGGTTCACATGGGTCTGGCAAGGATTTTTTAAATGGCAGGCAAAGCTTTCAGCTGGAAGTGAGAATGCGGAGTTGGGCTGGAGAGGAAGAGGAGCAGAAATAGCCTCTAAGACCTAATTTTTGGTTACTGTGAAGATGAGAAGATATGACCTACAGAAAGCATCTGGCGTTGCTTGATTTGGTCACAGAGGGAAAGGAAAGGACTGCCTGGGATTTTAAATAACATATCACAGTGTGTTAGTACACATTTCCATCTAGGCTTCCCCTGTTGCTAAGGAATAATTAAATAATTTAAATACTTTTAAATAATTGAGAGATTCACAGAATCTTTATTTCAGCCCAGTATGTCCCATGCATCTGTGCATTTTGGTCTGTGCATGTGTTTTGATAGTAAAAGGAGACATGAGAGTCTCTCTTTCCAGATGAGTCCAGTCCTGCACACCCTCCCCAGGACGCCAGGGATATCTGGGGCTTTTTCGTTTGCTGGTGACCAAACCTGTCCCTGGCTTCCATCTTCAGTTCTTCCCAATCCTTTAATCCCTTAGTCCAGGTTTGCTCCCTCCCTTCCCCTCCAGCCGACCCACCACCCCCGCTCATCCAGGTCTCCATCAATTCTCAGTTGATCTAATAGAGGTGCCTCCCCAGCCTCCCTGACTCCAGTCTCTCCCTGCCCCTATTCATCCTGCTTAGTAATGTTGAAATCCAGCATTGCTCATGCTGCTAAAGAACGCTAGTGTCTTTGGTTCTGCAAGCATAAAATATAAATGACCCCGCCTCAGTTCACTTCATTTCCCCAGACATATGCTGTCTCGGAGAAGGTAGATCTTGTTGTTCTCGGAACACCCTGAGTTCTTTTCATTTTAACTTTTTTAATGTGTTCCCATTGCTCTTGGGATAAAACTCAAATTCCTCACCATGTCTTTCCAGGCTGCATGGCATCTGCACTCTGCCCACTTTTCCAACAACATCCCCTGCCCCCATCAAAGTAAGCAGTTCGTGCCTCAGGACCTCTGCACTGGCTGTTTCTTTGTCCTGGAATTCTCTGTCCCATCTCTTCACATGCCCGGGTCTTACTTCAGCTTCAGTGACACTCCTCCAAAAGGCTGTTTCTTTGCAAGCTATTCCACTGCTCCGGTTTATTTTCTGACTGTCATTTTGTTCACTTGCTTCGTGGAATTTGACACAATTTGAAGTGGACTTGCTGCTGTGTCATCTGTCCTCCCACTGGGTGCCAGCTCTGTAGGGCAGGAGCTCTTCCCTCTCTTGGCCACTGCCAGCTCCCCAGTGCCTAGAGCAGGGCCCCGACCGAGTGGGAGCTCAGCAGTATTGTTGAGTGGATGAACATCCCTTGCCCTCGCCTGTCACCGCACCCCTGTGCAATCTGTCCTGTCTGTTTTGTTCACTACTGTGCCCCCAGTACCTGAGACCGTGTCTGGCACATAATGTTTGCTCAATAGATAATCCTTGAAAGACAAGTTGAATTAAAAACGCACATCCAGCCCCACTTGACCCCGGAATTCAGCCTTGATTGACTTATGCGTTGCTCATTTCCTCTCGGGTTCATCACCAAATGGGGCTCTTTTCCTGCTGTTTATGAAGTCACCAACTGCAGATACTTGAGAAGGGCTCCACCGGTTTTTGTTTTTTGTTTTTTTGAGACAGAGTCTCACTCTGTCACCCAGGTAGGAGTGCAGTGGCGTGATCTCGGCTCATTGAAACCTCCGCTTCCCAGGTACAAGCGATTCTCCTGCCTTAGCTTCCTGACGTAACTAGGATTACAGGCATGGGCTATCATGCCCGGCGAATTTTCGTATTTTTATTAGAGATGGGGTTTCACCATGTTGTCCAGGCTGATCTCGAACTCCTGACCTCAAGTGATCCACCTACCTTGGCCTCCCAAAGTGATGGGATTACAGGAGTGAGCCACCACGCCTGGCCACCACTCATAAACTTCCATGAGAAAAGCAGTGTTAGCTCCATCTTACAGGTGAGGAAGAACGAGGCCAGGGCATCCTGTAACTTGCCCTCCAGCCCCGTAATTGCTGAGAGGTGGAGTCATTCATTTGTGGAGCGTGATGTTGCCTTGGTGTTGCCGCTGGGAGGAGGGAACACATATGAGCCTGTGAGTCTTTGAAGGGGAGTTCCAGGCACTCCGGGTCCCACGGAGACAGGGAGGTTCCTGGAAATGAAGCTTACGCTTGAAGGATGAGAAAGTATGAACCACGCATGGTGTAGGTGTGGACCGGGAGTGAAAGGCGTTCCAGGCAGAGAGAATGGCGTTTGCAAAGGCCTCAAGCCTCAAGAGCTCAGGGACCGCTGGGGGGAAAGTGAGCAGAGGAGAGGATGATTTTTTTTTTTTTTTCCCGACAGCAACTTTCCTTTTCATAGCCAATTATATTAAGATAGAATTCACATGCCATAAGATTCCCTCCTTTAAAGTATAGAATTCAGGAGTTGTTAGTACATTCACAGTAGTGTAGACATAGCCACTATTAATTTCAGAACAGTTTTTGGTATCCCAAGAAAGAAACCCTGTGCCCATTGGCAGTCACACCCCGTTGTGCCAACTCCCTCAACCCGTGGCAACCACGATCTGCTTTCTGTATCTATGGATTGGCCTATCTGGACATCTCACATAAATGGAATCGTAGTCTTTGTGACTGGCTTCTTTACTTAGCACGTGTGTTTTTTATTTGTATTTTTTTAATGTAGTAAAATACATATAACATCAAATTTACCATCTTAACTTGGTGGTTGTTACTATCATTGCTCAGGCTGGAGGGCAGTGGTGCGATCTCAGCTCGCTGCAACCTCCACCTCCCAGGCTCAGGTGATCTTCCCACCTCAGCCTCTGAATAGCTGGGACTATAAGTGCATGCATCACCGCACTGGCTAATTTTTGTAATAACTTTGTATAAATTTTATAGAGATGGGGTCTCACCATGTTGTCTAGGCTGGTCTCGAACTCCTGGGCTCAAGTAATCTGCCCACTTCAGGCTTTCAAAGTGCTAGGCGAACAAATATCTGTTCCAGTCCCTACTTTCAGTTCTTTTGGATATATGTTTACGTAGAAGTAGAGGGAGGATGACTTTTTAAAGTAAAAGCCCTCCTGCCATTTTCTTAAAAATGTTTCCCCTAGGACAGCTCGCCCCGTCAAACAAAGTGCCCCCTTGTAGCACTGTTTAATTAAATGACTGCAACCAGCGTACCGTGTGCACATCCAGGAACGTGCCATGTGCACTTCCTCTCCTTCATAGAGCTGGGAACACTTCGTGGTTGTCGCTTATTTGGTCTGGTGAGAGGAATGGCTCTGTGTTGACGGCGCTGGCCACTTCCAGGCCTTCCTCTTCTGAGTCAGGGCTGCATTTGGCATAAACGGGTTCTAGCAATCGAACCCCTGTTATCGCAAGAACTGCCTCCGTCTGTTTTGCATTGCTATGAAGCAATATCTGAGGCTGGGTAGTTTACAAAGAAGAGAGGTTTATTTGGCTCACTGTTCTGCAGGCTGTACAGGAAGCATGGCACCAGCATCTGCCTCTGGGGAGAGCCTCAGGAAGCTTATAATTATAGTGGACGGTGAACGGGGAGCAGGTGTGTAGCATGGTGAGAGAGGGAGCAAGAGAAAAGGGAGGAGGTGCCGGGCTCTTTAAACAGCAGCTGTCATGTGAATTAATAGAGTGAGAACTGACTCATTACCGCCGGGAGGACGCCAAGTCATTCATGAGGGAATCCACCCCCGTGACCAAAACACCTCCCACCAAGCTCCACCTCCAACATCGGGGATCACATTTCAACATGAGGTTTGCAGAGGACACACACCCAAACTATATCCAATTCATATTTATTATGTCCTTAGAAAGTGCTGGGCTCTGTACCAAGCAGTATATGTGGGTTATTCAATCAACGTGATACTTATGACGTGTGTAAGATGATTCCCACTATACAGTTGAGGTCACTGGGGCACAGAGAAGGAAAGTAGTTTGCTCAGGGTTACAGAGCCAACGTAAGAGCCGCAGTTTTGAGTGCGGGCATCCTGGCTCCAGATCTCATGCCCTTGTCCACTGAAATAAGCAATATAGCAGGCTGTTGAAGAGCCCAGGCTTAGCCATTTGCGAGCCCTATGACCCTGGAAATATTGTTTAACCTGTCTAAGCCTCAGTGTGACCATCCATAAAATGGGGACAGTGCTGTACCCACTTGAAACGATTATCCTGAGAGTTCAATGAGATGGTGTGTGTGGAGCTGGTGCATTTGGAGTTTCACTAAATATCAGTTCCTGTCGCAGGGAGAGAGTCAGGATTGAGCAGACCAGCTTATGTCCTGGCTGGACCTTGGGTATTAGTGTGATTGTGGACTGTTCTTCAAAGCTGAGGCCAGCATGGGGAACATGGTTTAATGATCTCCCTCCTGGGCATTCAGTATCCAGGAGCTTGGATGTTTGCAGAGGCTGCTGGGATGGGGAGGGAACTTAGAGGCTCCTCGATAGTAGCACACGTCCTTGCTGCAACCCTAAATAATTGCTTTTCTCCCGAGGCTACTGCTTGCTCTGCCTGGGGTACGAGCCAGGCTTGGGACTTGTCTTGGTGGCCCAGGGCTATTTCATTCAAGTTGGTGGACTCTGATTTTAATTGACTCTTGTGTGCCTTGAGACCATTTTCCAAGGAAAATGGATCATTAAGCCTGAGTTTGTCCTCAGAGAAGTTCCAAATGGTCTATGGCTCCTGGGTACAAGCAAGGATCATGGAAAGTCATTTTGTGAAGTCTCAGTGAGATGTGCTTGTTCTGGACACTGAGTTCTGGTCCCAGGGATTCCAGTTCTCTCCAGCTCATGGTGGCAAAGAGCCTGTCTGATGGCACTGGTGTTGAATAATCTCCACCAAACACGAGGGGCAAATTTCAAGGATGGCTTTTACTCAGCAGGTTTCTTGGACAGGCTGGCATTGCTCCTTCCCCTTTGACCCTCCAGGATAACAAGCATGGACCACGGTGGCCTTGACGGAAATCCTAACCTAGCTAAAGACCCTCTCCCTGTCACTCAGTAGCTCTTTCTGTGTATGACATTCCCTTCTTTTCTTAACCCAGAGAGATCCTGACATTCCAGCAAAACCAAAACGAATCAAAACACTAGTCTGGCATCCTTAAAACAGCATTTTTTCAAAGTGTGGTCCATTGTCCAGCAGCACCAGAATCACTCAGGAGTAGAGGGCCACTAAAACATTAATAATAAACCCCCAAGCCAGACTCCAGGTCTACCGAATTAGAATCAGCTTAGAAATGTTGCTTTAACACAGGTGTGTTCTGTGGCTCAAATACCACAAGCGATGTTGCTGACAGGGACATGATTTGATGAAATGGTGAGTAAATTTTGGTAAAATTCTGAGCAAAAGAAAGTACAATACTCGCTTGTTTACATGGTAATTGGAGTTGCATTCCTGGGAGAATCATGTGGATAGAAACCACGCCCAGAATACTTTGTGCAGAACAGAATCAGACTTGGCCTCAGATGCTTCTAAACATGTGTTTTACTTGGGGAGTATGGGGGACTTGGGGCAATTCTCTTTTCCGCAGGACTGTGATGTGCATGGCAGGGCAGTCGATAGCCCTCGCGCTCACCCTCTAAATGCCAATGGTGCCCCTAAAATGCTCCTGTGAATTTTCAAAATGCCCTATTGGGGGCAGTTCCATTTCTGTTGATGCCCACTGGTGTAGTGGAAAGGCTGGGCTTAGTATGAACCCTCCACTGATACCCTGTGTCATCCTTGAGTCAGCTAGCCTCACCGAACCTCTTCTCTCTAACATGGTGGGATATGCCAGGCATTGTGGTTCACATATATAACCTTAGCACTTTGAGAGGCTGAGGTAGGAGGATAGCATGATACTAGCCTGGGCAACATAGTAAGATCCCAGGTCTACAAAATTAAAATTAAAAAATGAGCAAGTGTGGTGGTGCATGCCTGTAGTCCCAGCTACTCTGGGACTGAGGTGAGAGGATCGCTTGAGCCCAGGAGTCTGAGGTTATAGTGAACTGTGATAGCACCACTGCACTACAGCCTGGGTGACAGAGCAAGACCCCATCTCTAAAAACAAATAAAACAAAAATAAGTAAAATAAAATGGGGGAAATAATAAACCTTCCCTCTAAAGAATTGTTTGAGGGTTAAATGATCCAATGTGTGTGCTATCCCTAACACAGCAATGGGCACACAGTCCACCCTGAATACCTGTTGTTCTTTGCTCTATTCCAGGTTAAACATGTTCTATAAAGGACCAGGTAACAAATATCTTAGGCTTTGGGGGCTATATTGCCAGCCTCTCTTGCCACTTCTCAACTCTGCCGTTGTTGCAAGAAAGCAGCCATGGATGACACGTAACAAAGGTGCAGCTGTGTGCCAATAAAACTTTATTTGCAAAATCAGGTTAAGCCAGGTTTGGCCTGTGGCCTGATCCCGGGTCTATACCCATGGAATGTCTGTGTGCTACTTCTCCATCTGCTCAGCTGGATTAGAGTCTCCCTAGAGGCCCATGTTTTCAGTTTTGTCGTAATACATCTGGAACAAGAGGGTTATCAGACTGTGTCTGGCGCAGGCAGTTCCCACAGGCAGTTGCAGGAGATTATGATGTATCGACAAAGCATCACCTCTGTCCTCAGCTAACTGCCTTCAGGGACCCGTTCAGTGAGAGAGGAAGGGAGCAGAGAGATCTCAGGTGGAGAGTGTGGGTTAGGCAGGGCCGGCGTCCCTGTTCCTGGGGGCCAAGCCTCCTGTATAGCAGATAGCACATTCCCAGGGTTTCTGAGCATCCTTGGAATTTCAGAGGGAAATATCAATTTCTCCCTTGTGTTAAGTTCCTAAAAAAGAAGTTATCCAGCATACTGATTGGAACCCTGGAGCTGTTGATCTCAGAGAAAGTGTTATCTGCATTTACTGCCCCTGCGGCAAGTTTTAGAGTTTCCCATTGAAATTTTGGAGGTGGGTTTGGGAGAAGCAGAAAGAGAGAGAAGGGAAGGTAGTTTGAGGCCTCAAACTGGCAGCCTGCCGGTCAGCTTCTGCCCAAGGACAAGTTTGTTTTGCTACTCACAGGAACGGTCTGCCTGCCTTAAAAAAAAAAAAATTAGGTTCCCATAATAATCCATCTTTTGAGCTTCTCTGAAAAACTGGCAGCCTCAGGGACTCCAGGACTGTCTTCTGCAGGGCAACAACTGATGGGTGGGTGGGAGCCAGGGGGGCTGTCTTGTCAGGGGTGCAGGCTGTCCAGCAACTAATGCTCCCAGACCCTCAACCTTGTCCTTCCTCCTACCTGCTTTCTCTACGGGGCCTCTGTGGGCATGTGGGTTTGAGACGTCTGCCTCCCTAAGGAATGGTAAATGAGGTCTTTCATTAGCTGCCACACTGCATGGAAGACAAGAGGGCAGCCTGGCCAAGGCCACCTGGGCCCTGGAGGAGCCTCCTGCCTAGACTCCGTGCCTCCCTGCCTCCCTGCATCACTCCCTACATCACTCCCTACAGTTGGTTCTCCATGGAGCAGATAGAGGGATTGGTCTAAAAATGCTGATTAGTCAGCTGCTGTTTTTCATTGCTTTTCAGATCAAGATCCAACCGTTAACCTGCCCGCAGGGCCCTGGGTGGATTGTCTTTGCCAATCTCCCTAGTTGCCTTTCTCCCCTTATCCTCCTTACTTCCTCCCTCAAATGCCATATTCCAGACAGGTTGAGCTGCTTTCAACTCCTTAAACAGCTTGTTAAGCCCTTTCATGCCTTTATAAACCCAGATCTTACACATACAAATTTGCAGAGACACAGGCATTTCAGTTATGATTGGGTTGAGCTCAAGTTGACAGAAATTCAAAACAAGGAAAAAGGATGCTTATTTCTCTGCTGCAATTATCCGAGTGCAGGAACCCAGGGCTGGGAGGTCTGGCGGTTCTCAGAGTCAATGCCATAGACACCTTGACTCTTGCCCTGCTGTGTGTGGCCTCTTGACCCAATATGGAAGCATGTGAATTCCAGGCCCACGAGACAGAGAAAGGAATGGCGAGGACCAAGGGGACATGCACACCATCTCTTAAAAAGGCTTCCGGAAGAGGCCTGATATAACTCTACTTCTCACTAATTCTGGCCAATAGTGCAGGGCCACGCTAAGATGCAAGGAAGCCTGGGAAATGTAGTCTTCATTCCAGGAAGCCATATTCCCAGCCAAAGTTTAGTGGTCTGTTACCATAGAAGAAGGCGTAACAACTACTGCATACCAGAAGGGACTCCTATAATCTCAATGTTCTTTGCCCACCAGTATTGTGAAAAGCAGAAATTGGATGCAGAATTACCTGCTCCCAAAGCTGTGCTCTTCACTGTTTTGCTGCATTGCTTCCTGACACGCAACACACAGTTAGGATTTAACAAAAGCTCATAGAGTATTGAGGTATAGATTTTGGGCTTGGGCATGCTTGGAAAGTATTGGTCTGTGTGTACAGCCTACTTCATTTTCTTATAAGGAGAATACTAGATAACTCTTAGAATTTATTAAATCTGACTGGTTGTGGTGGCTCACGCCTGTAATCCCAGCACTTTGGGAGGCTGAGGTGGGCGGATCACTGGAGGTCAGGAATTCAAGACCATCCTGGCCAACATGGTGAAACCCTGTCTCTACTAAAAGTACAAAAATTAGCCGGGCGTAGTGGCACCCGCCTGGAACCCCAGCTACTCAGGAGGCTGAGGCAGAGGTTGCAGTGAGCTGAGATGGTGCCTCTGCTTTCCAGCTTGGGTGACAGAGTGAGACTCCATCTCAAAAAAAAAAAAAAAAAAAAAAAAAATATTAAATCTTAGAACTGGAGGAAATGGCTTTTCTTTTTGAAATTTTATTGACTTTATTAGGTATGATGCATATATCCTAAAAGGCACACACTTTAAATATGAGTTTGATAAATTTTAACAAATGTCAACCCTCTTGTAACCATCATCTCAATCAAGATGTAGAACATTTCCATCATTCCAGAAAAATTCCCCAGTATCCCCTGGTGGACAACCCCCATCCCCCACCTTACTCCAGGCACCCACCAATCCATTTTCCTTTTTTAAAAAGAGAGACAGGGTCTCATCATGTTGCCCAGGCTGGTCTGGAACTCCTGGGTTCAGGCAATCCTTCTGCCTCGGCCTCCCAAAGTGCTGGCATGAGCCACCACACCTGACCACCAATCCATTTTCTGTCATTATATGTTAGTTTTGCCTGTTCTTAAAGTTTA
This sequence comes from Pan paniscus, assembly GCF_029289425.2. Classification (NCBI taxonomy): domain Eukaryota; kingdom Metazoa; phylum Chordata; class Mammalia; order Primates; family Hominidae; genus Pan; species Pan paniscus. The sequence continues at coordinate 56,953,061 of NC_073270.2, forward strand.
TATGTATGGAGTCTTACCACTTGGGCTCTTTCTATCTGGCTTCTTTCATTCAGCATTATGTTTCATGCATAATTCATGTTACTGCTTATACTGGTAGTTTGTTCCTTATTATTACTAAGTCATATTCCATCTTATATCTCAAACTGCTGATTTCTATCTATTGTTTCCAGTTATTGGCTATTATGAGTAAAGCTGCTATGAACATTCACAGACAAGCCTTTTTGTGGACATATATTTTCATTCTCTAGTATAAATACTTAAAAGTGAAATTGCTTGGTTATATGATAAGTATATATTTACCTTTACAGTAAATGCTAAACTGTTTTCCAAAGTGGATTTACCATTTTACATTTCCACCTACAATGTATGGAAGTTCCAGTTGCTCCACATCTTCACCAACACTTGGTATTGTCAGGTATCTTTAAAACTTTTGCTATTCTAATGATATATGGCAGTATTTCATTGCAGTTTTAGCTTGCGTTTCCCTGATGACTGAAGATACTGAGCATCTTTTCAATGTGTTTATTGGCCATCTGTACACTTTCTTTTTTGAAGCGTCTGTTCAAATGTTTTTTCTGCTATTGGTATTTTGTCTTCTCATTGAGTTGCAAGACTTCATTAGATATTCAGGATACAAGTCTTTTGTCAGATAAATGTATTGTGAATGTTTTCTCCCAGTTTGTGGCTTGCCTTCTTATTTTCTTCATGGGACCTTTTGATGAACAGAAGTTTCTAATTTTCATTAAGATCAACTTATCCATTTCTTCTTTCATGGTTGGTGCTTTTATGTCATGTTTTTAAAACATACTATGCACCTGCTGTGTAGATAATCAGGAAATGTTTGAGTGGTTGAATTCCATCAGAGTAGTTATGGTGCGACAACCTATGAAGAGATGACCTCCCTGGACTCTCTTTGGTATTTGGGGTCCATGTTGTATGGCTGCTCCTAACTCTGGTCCCCTAACACACTAGGAGCCAGGCTGATGAAGAGCCCAAATCAGTGTGTTTGTGTGTTTGCCATGGGGAGAGGGGAGGAGAGAACTAAGTCCTTTTCTTTGCCGAAACACTAGGGGGAAAAAAAAACCCCGAGCAAACAGTTTTCATATTCACTGGGTGATGTTTCTACAGTTGCCTTCCTGGCCTGATATTCTTGGGGAATGTTGCTTCATAAATATTGAATGGCGTCGGTACCTTCTGCGCAGGCCGCCGGCAACTGCTTCCTAGAAATGAATTTGGAGTCTTGCGGTAATTACCCCTGGAAGTGTTCATTCAAGTCTGAGAGCAGATTAAATAATGAATAGGAATGTCATTTATTCATTCCAATTTAGAAACCCGTGTCTCATTATTTTTCTGGATGAAATTGAATGTCAAGAAAGGGAGAAAACTAAAGGGAAGGGGGAGACTTGGAGATGGAACACGAGGCAAGTGTGTCACTCGTACTGCAGAAGACCAGAGAAGGGGGCTTGGGTGGGGAAGTGGCCTCGGCTCCTCCAAGAACTGATGCCAGTAGCAGGGTTGTGAGGACAGAGCAGGTCAGATAGGCAATCAGGGACATGCCCACAGGCCCTTTTGTCCTTGCTCCTAGACTATCCTCATTTCTCACCTTTTTGACATTTTTCCCTTGGAGAAAAATTGTAAAATGCAGGAAAGCGTTAAAGAGAAAAAAACCTCATCCATCGTCCTGCCACCCAAAGGCAATCGTTATTAGCATTTTGCAGTATTCCTTTTCCCAGACTTTTTTTCTCTGCTGAGCTTTTTTGAAAAAATGTATCTTGAGACCAGAGTAGGAATCCAGTTGTACCTCCTGCAGTGAGTGTTGGTTCATCCTTAGGATGCAAGCAGTCTTGGATGGGGTTGCACACACTCTGTGGACTGCAAGCTCCCTGGGCTCTTGGACTCTTCTCCATCGCTGCACCTGCAGTACCTAGCATGGCGCCTGGCACGTGGCAGGCATTCGGTAAGCATGTGTTGGATGGATGGGTCACTTTTAGTGGCTGAGTATCAATCCTTAGTAATAGCAGCCAGGAGGACAGGGTGTTTGTGGGGTGCCACACGCATGCTAAGAGCTTTACAGGGTCTACCTCATTTAACCTGTACATCACCTTCCTAAGAGATTTATTTTCATGGCTGAGAACACAGACCCTGGAGTAAGTCTGGCAGTATACTGTCATGCTTGAGAATGTGTGCTTTGGAGCTAGACTACCTGAGTTTGTGCCCCAGATCCATTGCTTTTAGCCACAGAACCTAGGGTAAATCACTTAACCTTTCTGAGCCTCAGTTTCTTCACATATAAAAAGACTCTAATAATAATATCTACCTTGCAGGACTGTCAAAAGCATTTTGTGCAATAACTCAGATTGGGACCTGGCAAACATTTCTAACTAGTTTTATTTTATTTTATTTTTATTTTGAGACAGAATCTCCCTCTGTTGCCCAGGCTGGAGTGCAGTGGCATGATCTTGGCTCACTGCAACCTCCGCTCTCAAGTTCAAGCGATACTCCCACCTCAGTTTCCCAAGTAACTGGGACTACAGGCATGCACCACCACACCAGGCTAATTTTTTATATATTTAGTAGAGACAAGGCTTCACCGTGTTGGCCAGGCTGGTCTTGAACTCCTGACCTCAAGTGATCCACTCGCCTTGGCCTCCCAAAATGCTGGGATTACAAGTGTGAGCCACTGTGCCCAGCCAGGACATGGCAAAGAGAAAGTAGTTTGAAATTGTTAGCCGTAAGTACTAATCTTCATCATCTGAGTAACCTTGAAGAAGCCATTTTTCCTTTGAGAATTAGTTTCTTCATCTGGAAGATGGGGAGAGTGGTTGTGATCATAGAAATGAGATAAACTATGTAAAAAGCCCAGTCCAGAATTTGGCACATCGTAGGAACTCCCCAAAGAATAGTTATTCATAGTCTCTCAAAAAGCAGGACCTATCCAGCTCCTACTCCTCCTTCAAAACTTACCTCAAGGGTCACCTCCTCCAGATGGCTTCCTTGATTTCTTTTCCCCCTACTTCTCTGCATTCCTTCAATGCTTTGATCTGTTCTCTAACACAACAATTCTCATGCTGTCCTATAATCTCAGTTTTAACTTGTCCATGTGCCCCACTGTACCCCAAACACCCACTAATCACCACCGCATCCCCAGACTCTAGTGTCTGGCACATAGTAGGTGCTCTACAAAGCATTTATGGAGTGAAACTATGATTGATGCAGTCGGGGAAGATGTTGGGGGCAGGCAGCCAGGGGGTGAGTGCTTCTATTGAGTCATCTCTGAGGGGAGATGTTAGTGAAAGTCCTGGAAAAATTAGCTGCTTGTCATAAATTCTATCTCTGGTAATGTTTTGCTAATCTGTCTTTTTCTGACTTAATTCAAAATTGAATGGGAGGGAGAGAAATTTGTCTGGGTGACTCCAAGTTAACAAGCTGTAATGATGTGCTGGGAACTGTGTAGCTTGGAGCTATCAATTTGCTGGTAGAGAGGGCAGAAGTGAAAATGTAACTGCCATTGGTAGGGGTTGTCAAGGGATAGAGGTGAGAGGATTCTGGGTTTTTAGTATAATTTTCATACAATACAATGTGCCCATTTACTTGCACAGGCTGAGTTTTGACAAATGCATACACCCTTGTAACCACCACCATGATCAAGATGTGAAGCTGGTCTGTCACTCCACAAAGAGTCCTCTTGCTCTGTGTCACCCCCTGCAAACTGCCTTAGGCAACTACCATGCTCTTTCTATCAGTATAAATCTATTTTGCCTGTTTTAGGGTTTCATATAAATGTAATCATACACAATGTACTCTTCTGTACCTGGCATCTTTCATTCAGCATAAATGCTTTTGTGATTCATGTTGTTTTTAAGATAAGATTTAGTTCTGTTGCATCCATATACCAATCTCCTTTTCCCAGATAATCCATTGCCATAGGCTTGTCAGTCATGTGCTGTGTTCTTAGGCTGATTCTTCAATAACTGGCTTAAATGTGCTCTCCTCTGACATTCCTTCCCTGACTTTTCCCCAGCATTGCTAACTGGGTTGGTGATAATGCTATTTAATAACTGCTATTTAATGGGTTTTTAACCATGTTTAATAAGCCTTTGCCTTACAAAGGTTATTCTATTATTACAATCCTCCTCTGAGTTAGGTATCATTGTCCCATTTTAGAAAAGGAAACTAATGTTCAGAGAGGTTGAGCAACTGAGCTAATACCATACAGCTAAGTAACAGCAGAGCCAGAGTTTGAATCCAGAACTTTGACCTTAAGAACCGTGCTCATGACCAGTCTGCTGCAGTGACTCATGGGGGACCATTCTCTTCATCTATAGCCTGAACATCCCCTTCTTAAATTCCTTATCACACTGTTTCATAGTTTTCTGTTTCACTGTCTTTTCCCTCTTGTCAGTCTGGCTTCTTAGTTGCAAATAACAGAATCTACTCTAGCACTTAAGCAGGAAGAGAACTAAAGGAGATTATGTAGCTCACAGCATCTGCAGGAGCATCAGAGTCAGCCTGGGAACTACGCAACCAGGAATAAAGCTACAGTTTCACTGAATACCACAGCCTTTGCTGCCCCTGAAAGCTATACATCCTCCATAGGAGTTAGATTCTCTGGACACCAATGTCTTCATTTGCTCACTTTTTTTTTTTTTTTTTTTTTTTTTTCCGAGACAGGTTCTCACTCTGTTGTCCAGGCTGGAATGCAGTGGCGCCATCTCAGCTCACTGCAACCTCTGCCTCTTGGTCTCAAGAGATGCCCCCATCTCAGCCTCCCAAGTAACTGGGACTACAGGTAAGTGCCACCACCATGCCCAGCTAATATTTTTATTTTTTGTAGAGACGGGGTTTCATCACATTGCCCAAGCAACTCCTGCGCTTGAAATCCTGTGCTCAAGCAATCCACCCATCTGGGCCTTCCAAAGTGCTGGGATTACAGGTGTGAGCCACTGTGCCGGGCCATTTGCTCACTTCTCAATTGAAATATCACATGGTGCTATCTGATTGGTGGAGTCTGTGTCACGTGATGAGGCCCCAGCCACAAGGAATGCTGAGAGAACACGCCGTGCTGAGAGAATAATGTTGGGTTTTTTTGGGTTTTTTGTTTGTTTGTTTGTTTTTTGTTTTTTTGGTCTGTATTCTTACAATGTCTTTGTCTGGTTTCTTATTAGAGTAATGCTGGCCTTATCAAACGAGTTGGGAAATATTCTCTTCTATTTTCTGGAGGAGATTTTATAGAATTGGTATTATTTTTTTCTTTAAATTTTTGGAAGAATTTGCCAGTAAAACCAACTGGGCCTGGAGTATTTTTTTCTTTTCTTTTCTTTTTTTCTGGAAGGTTTTAAACTCCATATTCAATTTCTTTTCTCTTTTCTTTTCTTTCTTTTTTTTTTTTTTTTTTGAGATGGAGTCTCATTCTGTCACCAGGCTGGAGTGCAGTGTTGCGATTTCGGCTCACTGCAACCTCTGCCTCCAGGGTTCGAGCAATTCTCCCGCCTCAGCCTCCCGAGTAGGTGGGACTATAGGCGTGCACCACCACGCCTGGCTAATTTTGGTATTTTTAGTAGAGGTGGGGTTTCACCACGTTGACCAGGATGGTCTCGATCTCTTGACCTCATGATCCACCTGCCTCGGCCTGCCAAAGTGCTGGGATTATAGGCATGAGCCACCATGCCTGGCCTCAGTTTCTTTAATAGACATAGGACAATTCAGGTTATCCGTTTCTTCTTGAGTTTTGATATTTGGTATCTTTCGAAGAACTGTTTCATTTCATCTAAGTTGTTGAATTTAAGGAAGTGGAGTTGGTCACAGTATTCCTTTATTATCTCTTTAGGTCTGTGGCTTCAGAAGTGATGTGCCCTCTTTAATTTCAGGTATTGCTAATTTGTTTCCTTTGTCTCTTTTCTTGGTCACTCTTGCTAGAGATTTATCAGTTTTATCCATCTTCTCTAAGAATGAGCTTTGGTTTTATTATTTGTCTTCATTCTTTTCTGTTTTCAATTTTATTGATTTCTGCTTTTCTCTTCGTTATTTCTTTCCTTCTGCTTCCTTTGAGTTTAAATTTACTTTTCTTTCTCTAGTTTATTGAAGTAAAAGCTTTGGTTACTGTTTTTAGCTTTTTCTTCTTTTCAAATATAAACATTTTAATGCTGTAAATCTCCATCTAACCATGGCTTTAGCTGCATTCCACAAATCTTGATGTTTTATTTTCATTTTCATTCCATCCAAATATATTTGAATTTCCCTTGCCATTTTCTCTTGAGTCTCAGTGAGTTATTTAGAAATGTATTGTTTAATTTTCAAATATTTGGGGGATTTTCCAGCTGTCTTTCTCTTATTGGTTTCTAGACCAGTTTTGTTATAATTCTGGAGCATAATTATTATGATTACAATTCTCTTACGTTTGTTAAGGTTTGCTTTATGGACCAGATTATGATGAGTGCGTATATCTTGGTGGGTGTTTCACACACACTTGAGGCAAATGTGCATTCTTCTGTTGTTGGAGAGAGTGTTCTATAAATGTTAATTAGATCCAGTTGGTTGGTGATATTGTTTGTCTTCTCTGTCAATGCTGATTTTTTGCCTATTTGTTGAATCAGTCATTAAGAGAGGAATGCTGACGTGTCCAACTATATGGGGATATGTCTATTTCTCCTTTCAACTCTATTACTTTTTGTCTTGTGTAGTTTGATGCTCTGTTACTGGGTACATACATGTTTAGAAGTGTTATGCCTTCTTAGAAAATTGACACCTCTACTGTTATGCAAAGTCATTTGATTTATTTCTCTCCATGAAACTTTGTTCTAAAGTCAGTGTTGTATGAAATTAATATAGTTACTCCAGGTTTTTTTGTTTTTGTTTTTGGTTGGTATGTTTCTGGTACCCTCGATGTATGTACCTACCAAGAAGGCCCAGGGGAAGCAGAGGGAGGAATCTCTTTTTCTAAACATTATACAGCCAATGCCTTTGCAGTGGTGTCAACTCAGAACCTTGTGCATTGCAATATGGGAACCTGGAATGAGAGCCTCCAGTGAAGCCCAGCACTGCTGGTGGAACCAGCACCTGTTTGAGATTCACAGCCACCTGCAGGCACTGTTATGTCTGTGGTTAGAGTTCTCAGAGTGAGACAGGAGTGGTGGGTGGCCACCACAGTTTTGGATGCTGTTGTACCTTGGAAGTTTAATCACTCTGTGTTTACAACCTCTTCTCACCATGGAGACCATTTGACACCCTGGGAACTCACCTTTTAAAATGGCATGTGGTGCGTGCACAAGAGGAAAAGTAGAGAATTTAGCTGTAAATGCAATGTTTTAAAAAGAAGCACTTTTATACTCTCCACTGCTGTGTAATTGTGGGATGGCCTGGAGGGGAAGGGGAAACATTGCAAGATTCAAATGTTAACAGATGCATGAAGGACCTGCAACATTGCAAGAAGGACTTACACAGGCAATTGGGACCAAGGTCATTCCTGAAGGAGTGAGGGTAAATTCTGCATCTCGGCATCTGGCCGTCTCATAATTATTGGTATTCTTCTGGAGTTTGAGCCTCAACAAGGGTGTAGAGGGCTACAGGGAGGGGAGAGGACGTTACCAAGGTACTCATTTATATTTGATCACCAAGAATAGCCTACTGATTCTAATTGAATATAATCGGAGACAGTCAAGCTGGCTGGCTGAAAGCTAGTCGACTGTCTACCTTCAGAGCTGTGGGATGATGGGAGGAAGAGGCGTGAGGGTTGGGAGGACAGGGTGGAGAAGAAAGGCTTTGTCAGCTCAAGCTCTGCTCTGTCCCTTGTTGTGTTGGCAGCAAAAACAAGGGTCAGACAGGCCTGAATTCAAATCCCACCTTAGCTGAGTGACTTAGCCATTCTCTGTCTCAGCTTTCTTATCTATAAAATGGGGATAATAGCCTATAATTAGAGCATGGTTGTGAGGATTAAGTAAGCTAATCCATGTGAGTTAGCTCCCTTGTGTCCTTCCTACTCAAAATGTGGTACATAGACCAGCAGCATCAGCTTCACCCTGGAGCTTGTCGGAAATGCAGAATCTCATTCCTTCTCAGCATCTGCATGGCAGCGAGATCACAGGTGATTCCAATGCATGTTGCAGTTTGAAATGTACTGTGTTATGCCACCTTCATCCTTCCACATTGAGCCCATTACATTTTTGAGACAATTGGATTTTCTGTGGTCCTTTTCTAACATTCTCTGAGTGTGTTCCCTCCACCCATATAAAACAATACTCAAAACACAGAGCAGTTTCAGGATGGCACTTTCTTATAGCTTTGAGAAGCTCTGACTTCTGTCTGGAGTATTAAGATTCCATCCACTCCCCACCCACCCAAACACTGAAACAGTCAGGATCACTTCATACATCTGTTAACATTCATGAATAAATAGCCTTTGGCAACTTAGATCTTATTTTTTAAATGTACTTAAGGGAGTCTGTCATTTAAAGAAACCCCATGGTGAACACTTCTGCAAAGCAAATAATCACCAACTAATTTATTTTACAAGCTCAATTTTTTGCCGTTATGATTTCAGAACAAAGCAGATTGAGCTGTTGGAAGCTTTAGCTCTTAATTAGCAATATTAAGAATAATAACTTTTTTTTGGTGCGGGTAAAATAGGTCGCTGTTTCCAGTGTTGGTGGGGCATCAGAATCACCTGTGGAGCTTTATTTTTGTTTTTTTACTTTGTAAGTACGTAAATCTTAAGTGTATTAATGATTTTTACATATGTATACATCTATATAGATCAAGATATAGAACATTTTAGCACTCCTGAAAGCTCCTGCATGTCCCTTCCTGGTCAATAATACCTCCCCAGAGGGTAGCCTCTCTCTGACTTCTGTGGCATAGACTAATTTTTTTTCTGTTCTTGCATTTCATAACAAAATCATACAGTAAATATTTTTTCATTTCTGGCTTTTTTCATCCACCACGTTTCTGTGATTCACCCATGTGGTTGCATGTTATAGCATAGTTTGTGTAATATTCTACTCTATGCAAATATAACACTGTCTGTTCCTCTGTAGTTGGACATTTGGGTTGTTTACAGTTTCATGCTATTACAAATAGTGTTGCTATGAACATTATTTTACATGTTTTGGTGAACTTAAGTATGTGTAAATACTCAAGTTGAGTACATATCTAGGAATAGACATCCTGGATCACAGGGTTTGTTTATGCTCAGCTTTCTTTCTGTCTTTCTGTCTTCCTTTCTGTCTTTTTCCTTCTTCCTTCATTCCCTCCCTTCATACATATACACAGGGTATATATATATATCTATCTCATATGGTTCGGCTGTGTCCCCACCCAAATCTCATTGTGAATTATAGTTACCATAATCCCCATATGTTGTGGGAGGGACCCGGTAGGAGGTAACTGAGTCATGGGGGTGGTTACCCTTATGCTGTTCTCATGATAGTGAGTTCTCACGAGATCCGATGGTTTTATAAGGGGCTTTTACCCCTGCTTCGCTCTGCACTTCTCCTTGCTGCCGCCATGTGAAGAAGAATGTGTTTCCTTCCCCTTCCACCATGATTGTAAGTTTCCTGAGGCCTCCCAGCCATGCTGAACTGTGAGTCAATTAAACTTCTTTCCTTTATAAATTACCCAGTCTCGGGTATACCTTTAATAGCAGCATGAGAATGGACTAATACTCTCTCTCTCTCTCTCTATCTATATATGTGTATGTGTGTATATATCTAATATATATATAAATTATATATATATATATAATCTTGCTCTGTTGCGCAAGCTGGAGTGCAGCAGTGCAATCACGGCTCACTGCAGCTTCAACCTCCTTGGGCTCAGGTGATTCTATCACCTCAGTCTCCTGAGTAGCTGGGATTACAGGCATACACACCACCACACCTGGCTACTTTTGTGTATTTTATTGTAGAGACAGGATTTTGCCATGTTACCCAGGCTGGTCTTGAGCTTGTGAGCTCAAGTGATCCTCCCACCTCAGCCTCCCAAAATGCTGGGATTACAGGCATGAGACACCACGCCTGGCCCATGCTCAGCTTTCACATCTATTGTTAAACAGTTGCCCAGAGCAGATGTACCTGTTTATAGCTCAGCAGTCATATGACAATTCCTGTTGCCACATGCAGAGTATTTTATGGTTACAAGTTCCTGGACTCTTCCTAGAACCTATAAACTTGGATTCCCTTAGAGGTTAGGACTTGGGAAACTGTATTTTCCTATCAAACCTCAGTGGTTTTGCAGATAAATTGAATATGACAGTCTCAAATCACCCAACAGCAGTCTAAAATATGCTAATTACCCACCAAAATAAAATAAAAAGTTCACCTTAATGAACTTACCTGGAATTTTATAACCTGGAGAGGAGATGTACGTCTGTGTTTTATGCTTTATTTAGTGTTCTTAAGCTGACACATATTGAGGAAGGTGTACCACAGTTTGTCAGTGTTAGGTCTTCCGAATGGCTTCATCAGGCCCCGAACTAGTATTTTAAGGGGCACTGGGAGGGTCCCCCCACTTTCTGCTCCCTAATTTAACTTCATAGCACAGGAGATTCTTTCCTTTGGATTAGCCCAGCCCCTCTGAGCTCTTAAAGTGTAAACACCTTTTCAAAGGATAGCAAATAGCCTGTGCTATCATGAACACAGGTGTTTGAAACAGTTTATAAAACAGCTGTTCTTAAGCCCTTAAGGCAATTGTGTGTTTGTTGAGAGTGGGAGAGGGAGGGAGGTTATTTTTGCTTGTTACAATGAGGGAGATGCTGCTGGCATTTAGAGGCAGGGATTAGGGACACTCAACAGGCTACCTTGAAAGAAGCAGCCCTGTGTGGCAAAATTCTGTCCTGTCCCAAATGCAATCAGTGCCTTCCCTAAGAAACTTCCGTTTTCCTCTGGTGGTGGAAGGGAATAGCTAGTTGCTAGATTCTGAGCTGTGGAGCCATGAAGCTGGGGCCCAAACTTGATTTTACCATTTAGTAGCTGCATGACAAGTAACAACTTCTCCAACTTCTCTGTGCCTCAGTTTCTTCATCTGTAAAGTGGGGGGAATAATACAGCTTACCTCCTAGGGTGATTATGAAGACTAAAGCAGCGGTAACACAGGTAGAGAGCTCAGACAGTATCAATAAATGTTAGCCCTATCATTATTATTATTATTACCAGCCTGTAAGTATAAAAGAATATGGTCCAAGATGACACTGAGGGGAAAAAAGAGAAGAAAGATGACTTAGAGTCCTCTTAATCAAAGTTTAATTTTCAAAAAGCTAAAGATATGTTTTTTATGCAAATATATAGTGATCATGTGTCAGATTTATTTGACTCATTGATGAACTAGCAGACTCACTGGCTTAAATCAGGATGTGAGAGAATGAAGTGTATATGTATAGTCAGTGAAAAAATATTGGAATAAAATTGCAAAGTTAAATACTTGTCCAGTAGACACCTGGTTAATGTCCTATAGAACACTAAACCATAATGTTTAGGTTATCTTTCCTACTGGGCAGAAATCATATGTGTCACTATGAATAAAAGTTATTTGCAAACTTATCTACATTCGAACTTTTCAGAACCTTGGCTTCAATCAAGACAAAGCAGGAAGTCAAAGCTACTTTTCTCCTGGAGCTGTGGTTCTCAAATTTCAGGGAGTATCAGAACCCCCTGAAAGGCTTGTTAAACAGTTTGTTGGGCCCCTCCTACAGAATTTCTGATTAAGTAAGTCTGAGATGGCGCCCAAGAATTTGCATTTCCAGCAAATTCCCAGGGTATGCTGATGCTGTTGGTACAGGGACCACGCTTTGAAAACCACTGTCCCAGAGCAGTGGGTAATCCTTAGGCAGAATTGTTCTTGTATGATTTTAAAAGAGCAAACAGAAATTGCCTTATATCTAAGTTGTTGATCATTTTCCTATATGCCTCCTCACCTTCAAGATGCAATTTATTTCTTGACTGATTGGCCAGTTTGGGGTAAGGTGGGGGATTTTGGTATCCCCACTTCTCAGCAACCCCAGTGCTCTGATTTCTATGATAGTCTTGGATAAAGGGGTAATTAGTTGAGACATGTCTGTTTTCATACGTTTTCAGTGTATTTTTCATGCAACAAAACAGGTGGTTTTAACATATATTAGTCCTTAGGCAAAAGAAAAAGAAAAAAGGAACATTTAAGCCTCTGAATGGGCTTCTCTGTAATACCGCCTTCCTGAAACACAGGCTCCTAGCTCACCCAGCCCCTCATGGAAGTCATGACCAGGTTATCCTGATTCTCTGATGAAACATTAAAAATTGGTTGTTTCTCTGTTTCTCTTTCTGAGCCCCAAGAGAAGCAGGCAGGCTGGGAAACCCAAACAGACCTAGAGGCTGAGTCGAGGGCACTGACATCTCAAGGAGGCAGCCCAGGATCATTAACTCTCTTTTGAAAATGTAGATGAAAAACAAAGTCCTGTGACCATAAAGGAAGTCTTTTCTTCTCAGTTTTCTGAACAAAAATCATTTCAGTGTCTAAAGGTTTTTAAAAGATTTTTCCCATTGCTTTATCTTTAAATACCTTCCTGCTGCAAGTGACCTGTTAATTTTCCACAATGTCTATTTCTCCCCATAACTAGAAAGCCTACTTTCCTCCTGTACATCTTCCCAGAGATATTTTCATCTAAATTTATGGTTCCCGTCATAGTAGGCCCAGTGCTCACCTTTATAACATATTTCGTAATGTATGTTTTATCATTGTGATAGAATTAACAGCTAATAAGACCTACCTATACATACAATTTCAGGGAAGTGTATGTGTGTACATTTGCCCTGAGTGTAATGTATAGGAGAAATAAAACGAGATGGATTTCTAGTTTTACATATATAAATTTTGAAACAGAGTCTTGCCCTTGCTGCCCAGGCCAGAGTGCAGTGGCACGATCTTGGCTCACTGCAACCTCCACCTCCCGGGTTCAAGCGATTCTCCTGCCTCACCCTCCTGAGTAGCTGGGATTACAGGCACCTGCCACCATGCCTGGCTAAGTTTTTGTATTTTTAGTGGAGATGGGGTTTCCACTAAACCCCGTTCAGTTTAGGGTTCCACTAAACCCTAAACAGCCAGGCTGTTGGCCAGGCTGGTCTCGAACTGCTGACCTCAGGTGATCCACCCGCCTCGGCCTCCCAAAGTGCTGGGATTACAGGCATGAGCCACTGCACCTGGCCTCTAGTAAAATATATATGTCACTGAACAAATGTTCCTGTAAAACTCTGATAGAAGATAAAAAGCAGTACTCCTGCTGACACCCATCCATAACACTGGAAAAACAAGACAACAGTTATGAATGCAGAAAGATCCAGATGTGTAGCAGTGGCCACTCAGCACCACTGGCATTTCTCTGGGTGATGGGATTTTGCAAAATGGTGAATATTGCTTCTTAAAAGTTTAAAACAGAGAAATGTAGTCCCCTCAATTTATATTTACATGGTAGTTACATCCCTGGAAAATCCAGGATTTGTTCAAGTCTTGCAAAAAATACTTTTTACAATATATAAACCAGAGTTAAGTTCTAGCAGTTAATTTCAAACAGGTTTTTCACCTACATGAATGTCAGGTGCAACATTGCAGACTTGTGTGGGACTTGGGACAATGCTTTATTGCTTACTGCAGGCCATATAACATCCTTGTTACCCCAATCACCAGTAGAGTTTCCCCACAATTTGGTATTTGATATCTTTCTAGGTTTCTAGAATGCTCATTCATGCTGTGGATGGGGAGTGGATGGGGGTAGAGAGCAAAAATAGAGGTGGGGGCCATTGAGCTGCCATAGTCATTGAGGTGAGATGTAATGATGGCTGGAACTAGGATAGGAACCACAGAGGATTAGGGAGAATACATAGATCCTGGAAATAGCACCTAGAGATGTCATGGACACCTTTCAGGTTCTACCTGGCATAACTGGGTGACCCCATTTATTGCTATGGGGAAGACTGAAGGAAAATCAGGTATCGGCAGAAATGTCAATAAATCAACCTTGGACATATTAAGTTTGAGATGACTGTAAGAGATCAAAGTAGAAATGTCCAAAATGTACTTGGATTTGTGAGTCTGGGCTTAGAAAGTAGATACAGACATAGACACAGAGACCCAACATGAAGCTTTAGGAATGGATGAGGTCTCCTGGAAAGAGGGTACAGAGGGCTAGAAGAAGAAGGCAGGCCTGAGGCATATAGAATCCTGGCATGTAGAGGCCAGGCAGGGTGAGAGAGCCCACTGGTCCTCCCCACTGCCATTTATATACATCACATCCCCTGACTCAGTGGTAAAGTCTTGGATGCAGGTCTGTGATGAATACATCACTGTGGCTTGTCAAGGACCAGTGTATTCTCCTGGCAGATGGTAAGGGCTCAATGTGTATTGGTTGATTGGCTGTCTAGAGTTGCATGTTGATAACATTTAGCATTTTTGCACTGTATTTGAAAACAAGATAAAGCCAATCTGTGTGTGCCATTTGTTTCCCCAGCCCTGAAGACATTCAGAAATCCTGAGTAAGAAGCTGATGGACTGGGACTCAGTTGGAGTTCTTCCAAATTGAGATGCCAGAGGGAGCAGTGGCTGGGGTCACTGGGCACTGGCTGGCATGAAAAGCCCATAATTAACTTGTTTTGTTTCATACCTCATGGGGAGGAAATGCTGTCTAGTTTAATTTCATGAGCCCGCAACATTGTAAGATTTCAAAAAGGAAAAGAAATCTTTTATTTTGGGGCCTCAAAGGTCTAGGTCACTAACTTAATGGGGTATTATGAGATTCTATTATAGCAAATGACTAAGTCAACTATTGTCACAATGCTACTGCATAATAAACCCTTCCAAAATTTGGTGACTTATAGGAATGAATATTTATTCTTGCTCAGGTGTCTGTGGGTTGCCTGACCAAGGCTATGTTCTTTTGGCCTTGGCTCCAAGCTGCTTTCTTTTTGAACCAGCAGCTACTTGGAAGTTTATATGTCACAGCAATGGCAAAAATCCAGAAACAGAAGGCTAACTGCTCTGGCCTCTGCCTGTGTTCCATCTGCCCAAGTCCTACTGGCTGAAACAGGGCACATGGCTAAGCCCAAGGTCAAAGGGTGGGAAAATACCCTCCTCTTCAAGTAGAGGGACAGCAAAGTCACATGGACAGAGGGAATGGTGATGAACTGAGAACCATAATGTAATCTACAAAAGAAGGCATAACACATTCTCATGCCTACTAGGACCAAGCAAAGCATGATACACAAGTAAAGATGCTGGATCATATTGATGCAGAGGTATTTTGAGTTCATAAAAATACAGGCATGTTTATCACAATCACAAGACTTATAAAATGTACCCCATTTTCTGGAAATATTTGGCCCACAATCTTACATTTTCCCACTTCTGATGAAGACATGGATGCAGAGAATGACCTCTCTACCTTAAGAATACGAAGAGTATTGACAATGGGCAGAGCTAGAGAGGCAATAAGGAGTAGCAAGAGGGGTGGCAAAGCAGAAACCAAAATACCTTGTCTGAAAGGTACAGCTATCCCTTGATTTCAGCCCATTCTTGTCAGATGGTATGTTAGTCCATTCTCACACTGCTATAAAGAACTCCCTAAAACTGGGTAATTTATAAATAAAAGACGTTTAATTGACTTGCAGTTTCACAGGCTGCACAGAAAGCATGACTGAGAGACCACAGGAAACTTACAATCAGGGCAGAAGGTGAAGGGGAAGCAGGCACATCTCCTTGGCAGGAGTAGGAGGAAGAGAGAGTGAAAGGGGAAGTGCTGTACACTTTTAAATAGCCAGATCTTGTGAAAACTGTATCCTGAGACAGTACTAGGAGATAGGGCTAAACTATTAGAAACCACCTCCATGATCCAGTCCTCTACCAGACCCTACCTCCAATACGCGGGATTACAATTCAACATGAGATGTGGGTGGGGACAGAGAGTCAAACCATATCATTCCACCCCTGGCTCCTCCCATATCTCATGTCCTTCTCACATTTCAAAGCACAAGTATGCCTTCCCAAAAGTTCCCCAAAGACTTAACTCATTTCAGCATTAACTCAAAAGTCCAAGTCCAGCGTCTCATCTGAGACAAGGCAAGGTGGAAAGGACTTTGACTACGTGTCTTACATCTTCTCACAGCTCCACTAGGCAGTTCCCCAGTGGGGACTCTGTGTGAAGACTCCAACCCCACATTTCCCTTCCTCATTGCCCTAGTAGAAGTTCTCATGAGGGCTACACCCCTGCAGCAGACTTCTGCCTGGACATCTAGGCATTTCCATACATCCTCTGAAATCTAGGTGGAGGCTCCCAAGCCTCAACTCTTGCCCTCTGCACACTCACAGGCTTAACACCACATGGAAGTTGCAAAGGCTTAGGGCTTGTAGCCTCTGGAGCAGCAGCCTGAGCTGTGCCTTGGCTCCTTTTAGCCATGGCTGGAGCTGAAGTGGCCATGATGCAGGATACCATGTCCTGAGGCTACCCACAGTAGCAGGGCCCTGGTCCTGCCCCAGGAAACCATGTCTTCCCCCAGGCCTCCAAGCCTGTGATGGGAGGGGCTGCCTCAAAGGTCTCTGACATGCCCTGGAGGCATTTCCCCTATTGTCTTGGCTGTTAACATTCAGCATCTTATATGGTACTTTTCTCCCATAGCCAGGATTCATGGGTCCAGGAATAAAGGGGTAGAAATGGAAGTGGCCCCACTCACCATCACCCCAAGGAACCCACTAGCAAAATTTTTGCTGCTTGTTACCACGACATTATGTTCTGCTGGCCTAGAGGTCTTAGTTCCAGAGGGAGGAATGCTGCCACCAGGAGACACAACAATGATTCCATTAAACTGGAAGTTAAGATTGCTGCCTAGCCACTTTGGGCTCTTCCTGCCTCTAAGTCAACAGGCTAAGAGGGGACTTACAGTGTTGGCTGGGGTAATTGACCTGGACTATCAAGATGAAATCTGATGACTACGCCACTCCTGGTACCAATCTTCTGTATTAATCCCTTCTCACACTGTTATTAGTCTATTCTCACAATGGTATAAAGAACTACTCATATCAGATGGGAACACAGGCTCAGCATAACCTGGACTTTGAGATGTCAATAGAGGCTAAAAATTCAGATTTTTATGTGAAATTTTCTAACTTTAAAATGTTGAACAAACAAAATCCATTGACAGGTAGGAAATGAACTATAGGCCAGCCACCACACTATAATGTCTGTTCTGTAAGTTTGGATTTCTGAGGTTGGCAGAACTTTTCTTTTCTACTCCCAAGTGGCCACCAAAGGGGCTGTGGTTTCTGGATATGTCTTTGAGATGCTAACAGCCAGTTTCCTTATGAGGAGTGAGGTCAATAAATTCAATGATGCTAGAATGCTTTCCTCCTAATTCTCCTGCTTCCATAAAAATCCAATTCAATTTAAACTGCAAGGCATAGTGAGTTGTAATTACTATATTTATAAAAATTATATATAATTAGAGCAGGGTTTCAGGAACCAGGCCAATTCTCCCCCAGAATGTACATTGAAAAGCACATTTTAAAGAACAAAAGATGCTCTTGGGTAGGGCTATCATGTGACATCTCCCAGGCCATTTTGGTCACTTGTTTTTAGCGGGCTAAGTATAAGTTCTTCCTGAGCTCTTTGGACTCAAACCACTATAAGAACATTAAAATTTCTTTCTGGAGATTATAGGTAGAATAATTGTATTTCCTGAACAAAAAGTCAGGGCATGTGGTTAGCTGAGAATCTGCATGACCCTTACACATCCAGAAGGCAGTGTGAGGTTGGAGACTGACAAAGGTGGATTTGGAAATGAGAGGGAGACAGAAATGACTGCTGGTGGTGGGATGGCCAGGTTACTTCTGAGTCCCCAGGTCCTCTCCAGGTATGTGACCTCTTTGAGAGAGGCAGGGAACAAAGCCCTGCTAGTGGAGGGATCAGGTGGCTTTGGTTTCCAGTTCCTCTCTGGTAACTCAGTTGCCAGGTGAGGTGCAAGGGACCAGATACCCAAAGGGCCACCTTCTCCTCAAACCCGAATCTCAGGGCTTATCAGTTTCCATGCAAGAGGGAGCCCACAGAACTTTCACCCAGGCCAGCACATCTGGAGCCAGAAATCACACTTCCTGAAGCTGAGCCTGCTCAAGGCTTCAAATGAGACCCTGCCTGCAGCCAGCTGTGTATCTCACCTATCTACCCTGGCCCCAGCAATCCATAGTTTGGCTTGCTAGTCCCTGGACAGAAGGTGGCCTCACATGCTTTGAGACCTTTGCATGGTTTGTGTCCTCTGCTGGGGATGCCATCACCTCCTTTGCCCATTTATCAGGATCCAGTCATCACATTGTCTGGGGTACTTTCTCTGTTGCCCACCCCATGCAGAATCCAGCACTCACTCTTCTGGGTGTATACAACATGGCACCTCTTGCGGGATGTTGCAATAACTTTTTTAAGGTCAGATGCTCCAAACAGCAATGGCTTGAGCTAGGTACATTCATTTTCTCTCAAATCACAGGAGTAAGTAGTCCAGGGCTGGTCTGGAGTCCCTAGTGCCAAGGAAGCAGGCACTTGCTAGTCCATTGCTCCACCATTCCTAGGGGTTGCCCTTATCTGTATGGACCCAGACACTATTGCCAAGTCAGAAACTCCAGCCAGCGGGATGGGGAAAGGGGGGAAAAAGAGGGCTTGCCTCTTTCCTTTAAGGACGTGGCAGGAAGCTGTACTCATTCATTCGTTCAACATATATTCATGGGGTGTTTTTCACATGCTAGAAACTTTTAGATACTGGGGATGTGACAATGAACAGGACTTACAAAAATCCCTGCCACTGTGGAGTGTCCTATGGGAGGTGAGGGGACCGAGAGACGTTAATCAAATAGGGAAATACAACGCGTATTCCAGGTGGTGTGAAAACTGCTAAAAAAGAGGAAACTTACATCTTAGGGAACTTCCGGTGCAGGGAGGGTGCTCGGGCTGTGGAGGGACTTTTTGCATTTAATTAAAGAGTATGGATTGTCATTGCTGGTTAGCAGGAGGGTGCAAGTTTTAGCGAGGGTGTGACTGACAACCCAGGAGCGCCATGCTCCATCCGTCCTGCAGGTGGCGCGCCTGAGCCCGTGCACGGCAGCCTCTCCGGAAGGTGAAGCACGCTGCCGCATTGGGGGCCTGCCTGGGGCTCTGAAAGCCCATTACGCTGTTCTCCTTGGGGTCCTCTTGGTGGCATGGACCCACCTCCCCCAACCCCCACCCAAAGCCTAGGTAGTTCTTGTGGAAGGTGCATTTCATCTTCAACAAGAGAAGATCCGTTTTTCCCGAAGTCTCTATTTCATCTATTTTTCAGGAGCGGAGGCTCATTTCTCCTTCCTTGGATTTAAGACGCTCTTGTTACTTCTTTTTTATTGCTTCATTTGAAATTGCAGACAGTTCCGACTTTTTGTTTTTGTGTTCCCAGGTTTTATGGAACACTCTCTGGCTGCGTTACAAAGCTCTCCCAGTTTCTCTCTCCCACCACCAGCCCCGCTGCCCCACGACACCGCCTGCCCTAGACTATAAAATGGCAATCATAATCCATACCTCATGATGCCCAAACAAGATAATGTCTACAATAAGTAAGGTTGCCAGATTCGGCAAATCAAAATACAGGACACCTGGGTTTAAGGTGTCTGATGAACAACGATTTTTTAAAGTGTATGTACCAAATATTGCATGGGACATACTTACTCTAAAAAAAAATTATGAATTATCGTATGAAATTCAAATTTAACTGGGTACCCTGTATTTAATCTGACAATTTGAACATAAGGAGCTTAACACAAGGCATGGCCTGAGGTCACAGTAAGTGCCAGGGACAATGATGAGGGTGACGATGACTAATTCTGATGAATGCACACCCCAGGATGGAAGCAGGGGTGCGTATTCATAAGAAGGGCTTTCTAGAGCAATGGAGGCCTAGGCTAAGTCTTGAAGGACTCCAATCATGTGTGCAACAAATATTTATTGAGCACTTATTAAGTGCCGGGCTCTGTCCCAGGTGCTAGGGATGCAGCAGTGAACAAAACAGATAAAAATCACTGCCCTCATGGGCTTGATTTGTTAGTGGGGGAGACAGTATTGACTCTTTATTTAAAGAAGATAAGCGAAAAGAAGTATTTACTCTTTATTTAAAGAAGATAAGCAAAATCTATAGAGTGTCAAATGATGCTAGGGAGAAAACATAAGTAGAACATGAAGTGTTGAGGTGAGGTGAAGTTTTGGAGTGGGTGGGAAGGACAAACTTACTGAGAAGTTGGCTGAAGTAACAATGTGAAGGAAGGAGAAGAGCTGTGAGATATTTAGGGGAAGCTCATTTCAGAAAAGGGAGGTAGCAAGTGCAAGGGTCCTGCAGTGGAGGGCACCTGAACGTGCAAGAAACAGCGAGGACGCCTGGGTGACGGGAGCAGAGGGAGCAAGGGGTGGGAGGGGAAAAGGGGGCTGGGTCTCACAGGGTCTTGGGGCACCAGAAGGACATTGAGTGAGAGAGAGCCACTGTGGGGCTCTGATATAATCTGACCTGTGTTCCAATAGGATGTCCCTGGCTGCTTGTGGAGGATAAACTGCAAGGCAGGAGCAGAGAGACCCGTGAGGAGGTGACCGCAACAATCCGGGTGAGACAGGACGGTGGTTGGGACCAGGGAGGAAGGTGGTGAATACATTTTGAAGGGAGTGCTGATAGGATTTGCTGCTGGTTCCAATTTGGAGAGGACGGGAGAGAGAGAGAGAGAGCCAGGGGGAGGAGGTGAGGACACTACTAATGCCGACTTAAAGAGAGTTAACCAGATGGAGAAAGGGAAAAGAAACAATAGTTGAGGCAATCCCGGCAATGATTGCTTCAGCCAGGAAGTGCCTTGCAGCGAGGATGTGACTTCCAACCCGCGCGGGACAACCTGTTTCTCCACCCTCCCAGCTGGATTGTGGACACGCCTGTCATGAATCCTGCCTCCCCACACTGTCCTGCTGTGAATGAGATCAGCAATCTTTGCTGCCCTCTTCGCTTGCAGCAAGAGACTGCTTGGCCCCTGTGCTGAGAGAGCACCCTTGCCCAGGGCAGAGAACCTCCCCTGCCCTCAGGAGGCCCAGGAAGATTTCCTGGGCTGCCTGAGTCTAGCCATTGCTCCCATGACCCATGGCCCATTAACAAACCACTCCAAAATCTAGGGGCTTAAATAGCAACCATCATTTACTTGGCTTACAAATAGGCTATTTGGGCCAGGTTCCGTGGGGGAAGGCTCATCTCTGTCCTCACAGCATCAGCCAGGGAGGCTTTTCTGGGGAAGGGAGGATCTGCTGTCAAAATCTGGCAGACAGGTTGGTGTTGGCTATTGCCAGGGATGTCGACTAAGAGCCTTTGGTTTCAAATCCCAGCTCCAGCAGGTGCAGCTGCGTGATCTTGAAAAAGTCCTTCAATCTCTCTGTGCCCCAGTTCTCTCATCTGTAAAGTGGGGATTGTCGTAGCACCTATCTTATAGGGAATTCACAGAGATAATACATTCAAGGGATATAAAGCAATGTCTGGGACATAGTGCTCAGTAAGTATTAATTATCAGTATTAGTATTGTGATTTTTTCATCGTAACGAGGAAAAACTCACAATGCAGTAATTAACAATTTGTGCATGCTTCCCTGTCTCCATGTCTCCATGAGTAGAGTTTTAAAGGAGGTTTTTAAAAAAGTAGCTCACTAGTAAAACTAGCTAATATATGTTAATCATAGAAATAGAAGAAGAAAATTACCCTAGGTAATTACTGTTGCTATCTTGGGACCATTTCTTTCCAGCGGTGGTTCTCTTTTGTTTCATTCCCCCCTTATTTTAGAGCAGGGTTAGGAGAATAAAGAAAGAGGAGGGGGCAAGTGTATGAACGAACATGCCAAGCAGAGTCAGGAGCAGAAATTTCAATACATTCCAATCCACCCGGGACAGAAATGACTTGTTCTAAGGTTTGAAATGACCCCCTTCTCTCAGGTGAGAATGACCATAACTCCAGGGGTCCCATGATGCGTGGCGTTCACCATCTTCAGCAAGAATGCGGTGTGGATTCACAGCGGGAGTGTGTTCGCCTGTGCATTTTACATTTCAAACATTTGTCACTCAAGAGCATTGTCCAACAGACCCCTTCAGGGAACCAGGCCAGGAAACGCTGAGTTCAGAGAGGGGCTTTGATATCTGAGAATGCAGTGAAAGAGATGTTTTTGATAGAAGAGTGATTCTCGGCTGCTGAATAAGAAATAGTTCTCATCCATAATGCATGGCCCTTTAGAAGACAGAAAGAAAAGTCAGTCTAAATGTAGCATAGACTGGAAAAAGATGAGAAGTGATTTAGCATGCCATTCAGAAGAGGCTAGTCCTTTTCTCAGCTAATTCATGCTTCCCCCAGGCTGACTGAGGAGGGCCCCCTCACTGGGGGCTTGCATGGTGTCTGTTGGTGTCAGGAAGAGGTGCAAAGGAAAGTGTTAAGTGGCAAGGAGGACGGACCTAACAAAAGACAGATCGAGACCAAACACGGAGGATGTTTTCTAACTCAAAGATGATTTTCCTAAATATTCTAGATCCTTTTGGGGTTTTTATTTTGGGATCCTGATTTTAGCTGTAGTGTTCATCAATGGAAGCACAACTAAGAAAAGTGGTGAGGGGCAACATATGGGTTTGGAGGCCTTGTCTGAGTGACATTCCTGTTGGCCTAGTGGTCTTCTACATGGCACCCAGCCACAGGATGGAGCCTGTTTAATACATCAGGTGATGTTTCTAGAGCCTGGACAAGCCCTTTGTTGTTATCATTTGTTTGCTCAAGCATGTTGCCAACAGAGGACTTCCCAGGGTCCTCAGCCTCCAAAACAGGTTAGTTTTGGAAACACTGTGGGAAAATATTGGTAGTGGGTCGAATACTGTCCCTCTGAAAGATGGGTCCAAGTCCTAACCCCAGGCCTCTGTGAATGTGACCTTTATAGAAATAGGGTCTTTGCAGAGGTAATTATGGTAAGGACTGAGATAATGTCTGATATGGTTTGGCCATGTACCCGCCTAAGTCTCAAATTATAGCTCCCATAATTCCCACATGTTGTAGGAGGGACTGGTAGGAGGTAATTAAATCATGGGGGTGGGTCTTTCCCATGCTGTTCTCGTGAGGGTAAGTCTCACGAGATCTGATGGTTTTATAAAGGGGAGTTCCCCTGCACAAGCTCTATCTTGCCTGCCACCATGTAAGACATGCCTTTCACCACGATTGTGAGGCCTCCCCAGCCATGTGGAACTGCAAGTCCATTAAACCTCTTATTCTTTATAAATTACCCAGTCTTGGGTATGTCTTTATCAGCAGTGTGAAAACACACTAATACTTCCTGGAGTTAGAGTGGGCCCTAAATCTAATGGCTGGCCTCCTTAATAAGAAGACAAGAGGACACACAGAGAGAAACACAGGGCAGAAGCTGTGTGAAGACGGAGGCAGAGCCTGGAGAGAGGCTGCCACAAGCCAAGGACTGCTGAAAGCCACCAGGAGCTGGAAGGGGCAAGGCAGGATTCTCCCCTGGAGTCTTTGGAGGGAGTGTGGCCCTGCTGGCACCTCACCTTGATTGCAGATGTCTAGCCTTCAGAGCTGTGAGAGAGTAAATTAAATTTCTGATATTTTAAATCCCTGCAAGTTTGCCGTGATGGCCTTAAGAGATGAATCCAGTGTTTTAGGCCTAAATCTCCCTGGTCTCATTTTGTCCCATTCCCTTGTCACTTTTATGTGTCAGCCAAAATGGATGGATTTCTGGCAGTTTCCAGTTCTTTTTTTTCTTTTCTTTTCTTTTTTTTTTTTGAGACGGAGTGTCCTTGTCGCCCAGGCTGCAGTGCAGTGGCATGACCTCAGCTCACTGTAACCTCTGCCCCTGGGTTCAAGCCATTCTCCTGTCACAGCCTCCTGAGTAGCTGGGCTTACAGGCGCGTACCACCATGCCCAGCTAATTTTGTATTTTTAGTAGAGATGGGGTTTCACCAAGTTGGCCAGGCTGGTCTCGAACTCCTGACCTTAGGTGATCTGCCCACCTTGGCCTCCCAAAATGATGAGATTACAGGCATGAGCCACCACGCCTGGCCTGGCAGTTTCCAGTTCTTTCCCATGTTCTCCCCACTGTGCCTTCCCCCACACTGTCCCTAGCTATTGTTTCCAGCACTGATACCCCACCCCATCTGCCTTTCAGAATTAAGCTCTCCTAGTCAAGACAGCCTTCCTGACACCACCTCCACCCCAGAATATATTCTGTCCTGTGGTTGTACCATGGCCCTACCGAGGCTGGGCATGATTATTTATTTGTGTGACTGATCTGTCCCTCTCATCAGGCCACATGACCCATTCATTCATCAAATTGTTACCACTGGAGGGTGTCCACGTTCTTGGTGTTTTGAACATGGAATTGGACAAAACGCACAAACAAAGCAAGGAAAGAAAGAAGCAACAAAAGCAGAGATTTATTGAAAACAAAAGTACACTCCGCAGGGTGGCAGTGGGCCATGCAGCTGCTCAAGGGCCAAGATACCAAATTTTCTCGGGTCCAAGTACCCCCTAGAGGTTTCCCATTGGCCACTTGGTGCTCACCCCATGTAAATGAAGTGGTGGCTCACAATCTGTCTGATTGCAGAAAGCAACCAATCAGAGGCTGAAGTGAAGTTACAAAGGCCACACTCCTATGCAAACATCTGATTGCTTGCGGAAAGCAACCAATCAGAGGCTAAGGTGAAGTTACAAAGCTGCACCTCTATGCAAACTAAGACTTGGCTCCCAGTGCCCCACAATCAGTCTGATTGGTTGTAGACAACAACCAATTAAAGGCTTAAGTGAAGTTACAAAGTTACACTCCTGTGCAAACATCTGATTGGTTGCAATCCCAGCACTTTGGGAGACCGAGGTGGGTGGATCACGAGGTCAGGAGTTTGAGACCAGCCTGGCCAATATGGTGAAACCTCATCTCTACTAAAAATTACAAAATTAGCTGGGCATGGTGGCGCATGCCTGTAGGCTCAGCTACTCGGAAGAATCGCTTGTACCGGGTAGGTGGAGCTTGCAGTAAGCCGAGATTGAGCCACTGGACTCCAGCCTGGGTGACAGAGCAAGACTCTGTCTTAAAGAAAAAAAAAAAAAAAGGTGGGGGTTTGCAAAGGGAGTTGCCTCTGGTCCTTTTGTTATTAGGCGTGGAAAGTTAGGGTTTTCCTTTCTATTTAGTTCTAGGAAGTCAGCGTGAAATAGCCTTAGGTTCCCTGCCTCCAGACCCTTTTCTCCTGCCTCAAAATACTTACTGAACACCTATGTATTGCAAGCACTAGCCTAGGCATGGGCCGGAGAAAAGGGAACTTAGTATGAGAAATCTTCTTTTAAAATAGTATTGGTGTTCTAACAGATATTAACAGCCTATAAGGGATATGGTGGCTTTAAGAATTAGATGGAAAAGCATGTCAGTAGCTTAGAACAGTGCCTGATCCACTGTAAGAACTCAATGAATTCTAGTTGATATTATGGATTCTGTTACTGGGAGGTTATTATTGGAAGAAACAGCATGTGGTCCAAACAGAACATGTCTCTGGGCCAAATCCTGTTATTCTTTTGTAAAGCAAGAGAAGAAGGAAAGTGCTGGCCCTGTGGAAGATTGCATAAGCCTCTTTGCCACTGTCTCCAAGTCTTTGGCTCTGTGTTTTTGTGTTGCATGCAGCCATGTACACTCATGCACACGCACACATGCACACACGTCCATCCCTGTAGTCCTGTGTCTGCTGTCTCACCCCACACCGTTGGCCATGGCAGCCAGCTCTCCCAGTGGTTCTGGGGCCACAGAGAAAGTTCTCAGAATCCATTTTCTTCCAGGTGTGAGTGGGCAGGAGCAGTAGGCAGGCCACGTGCCCACATTACAAACCTACAGGAAGCCTCTTAATCACCACGGGCTTGGTCAGTAGACCTTGTTTCTGTTCATCTCTGGTGCATCACCTGTAGTGCAGGTGGGTCCCTGATAGGGGGCTGGGATGATCTCCATCGACTTGCATTCCTGTGACGTTGGCTGTGACGTGGGAAAGAAAGGTTCTATTCAAATTCCTTTTCCACTCCTCCCCCTACCTCCCATGACTTCAGGAGTTGGAAAGGCAAGGTGAGTGAAAAATCAGGGAATGAAATGCAGTTTAAATAAAGAGTTTGAAGCAGTCCTCGGACAGTATCCCTCTCTATGGCAGATGCACCTGACAGCGATCCCTTAGGCATGCTCTGAGAATGGTGCACCTGGATGTGTGTTCTGAGTTACCAGCTAAGGAATCCAGATGTGGCCAACCTGGAGATCCATTCCTTGTCTGTGAGGAACATCTGAGCTCCTCTCTCCCATCCGTTGGAACGTGGATAGAGGCCCTGTGTTTTGGGTTGAATGACGATTGCCAAGTGGAGGTTGTTAGGAGGAGGCTGCTAAGTGAAAACGCGGTATCAACCACATGCCTTTGGCAAGCAGTTGCGGTTTTCTGCCCAGGCTGCTGCCACTGGACTGGGGGTTCTGCTGTCCAGCCCACCACGACTAGACTCTCTCCCCTGTACATAAGCCCCCAGTGAAACTCCACGGCTCCTTTGCTGGCTCTGGGTCTCTTTGGGCTCTTGAACCTGGTGCCATCCCCATTAGAGTGGATGGGGGCTCAGCACAACATTCTCCCCTGGGAGGAACAGGTAGGAAGCCTTGGTGAGCTGGCCTCATCTAGAGGAGGGATCTGATGGTTGCGTGGCCCACACAAATGTTTCATTAGGCTCATAAGATGATTTGGAAGTTCTGAGTCAGTTGTCAGTGTTTTGAAATAGGCAGATTCACAAGAAGATGCTTGTCCTGGCTTTTGCAAACATAAAGAGCTCTGGTCGCACCAGGCCTGGTTCCCACCAGAACTTGATGGGTCACAGTGAGCCTCCATGCTCTTTTATTTTTAAATTTTTATTATATGTAATATATATGTATACATTTATATTAAAATATAAAATTATATGAAAATAGATAAATTATATGATAGATACAATTTTTATATATTATATATAAGTTATAATTAATATATAAATTATAATTAATATATGATATAGAAGATATTACTATTATATAATATAAATGTTCTATATAATATAAATTATATATACATGACATATTAATATATAATATATTCATATTAATATACAATATGAATTTATATAGTATATAATTATATCTATATTGTATTTATATAATATATAACATGTAATAATATATATTTATATACACATATATGTGTTATATATAATATACAGTAACATATTTACATATAATTAATAGGTAATACTATATTAATTATATATAATATATAATATATCGATATGTGATAGTGTATTAATATAATGTAATATTAATTTATTACATATTAATTACATAATATATAATATATAATATCTATCATATAATATATAAATGTGTGTTATATATTACTAACATAATATGTTATCAATATATAATATATATTATTTAAAAATTTATCTTACATATAATAAATATTAATTATATAATTATATAAATTATATTTATTATATCTAATTAATATACATTATATATTTTTCTATAATTATATATAACATATATTAATTACATATTATATAAAATATATTTATATATAAATTGTGTGTGTGTGTGTGTATAGTGGTGAATTGCATAATGGTGATGTCTGAGATTTGAGTACACCCATCACTTGTTTAGTGTACATTGTACCCAATATGTAGTTTTTTTATCCTTCACCTGCTCCTACTCTCCCCCTCTGAGTCTCTAAAGTTCATTATGCCACTTTGTATGCCTTTGTGTATTCATCGCTTAGCTCCCACCTATAATTGAGAGCCTATGGAATTTGTTTTTTTTTATTCCTGAGTTACTTCACTTAGAATAATGGCCTCTAGCTCATCCACATTTCTGCAAAAAACATTCTTTTGTTCTTTTTTATGGCTAAGTAGTATTCCGTGGTGTATATATACCACATTTTCTTATCCACTCATTGGCTGATGGGCACTTAGGTTGGTTCCATATCTTTTCAATTCTGCATTGTACCTTTTTTGCCCTTTTAGGTGGACAGTGCCCTCCCGCCCGTCACTGTCACTGCTCCTCCCTGCCCAGCTCTCTCATTCCCCCTCCTCCGTGTCCCTTCAGGTCTCTGGGTTTGCGCACTGCTTCTGTGGCTCCCAGGGCACAGTGCACCACGGCTGTGCTCAGTCATCTTTGCTGACAAACAGAGGGCAAAGGGTTGAAGAGAATATTAATATCCTATCATGTGGGCCAGGTGTGGTGGTTCACACCTGTAATCCCAGCAATTTGGGAGGCCGAGGCGGGTGGATCACGAGGTCAGGAGTTCAAGACAAACCTGCCAACATAGTGAAAGCCTGTCTCTACTAAAAATACAGAAATCAGCCGGGTGTGGTGGCACGTGCCTGTAGTCCCAGCTACTTGGGAGACTGAGGTGGGAGAATCGCTTGAACTCGGGAGGTGGAGTTTGCAGTGAGCCGAGACAACACCATTGCACTTCAGCCTGGGTGACAGAGTGAGATTCCGTCTAAAAAAGAAAAAAAAAAAAATCCTATCGTGGGCACGTGCTTCTCCTCCCAGACCTCCAAGCCTTGGTGCTCAGTCCCTCTGCAGACCCAAAGGTGAAAGAACCAGGATCCGTCTGCGTCGTGGCATGGCCCATGATCTGCCCAGAGGACTGGCACCCACTGTGTGCCTGTCCCCTGAACTGCCACACCCCACTGTGGAGTTGGATAGCATAAGGGGTGGACGAGTGTCCTGAGGCTGCTATAACAAAAGACTACAATCTGTGTGGCTTAGAACCACAGAAAATTCTTCTCCCACAGTTCTAGAAGCCAGAAGCCTGAAACGGAGGTGTCACCAGGGCTGCTCTGTCTCTCTCAAGGCTCTAGTGGAGGGTCCATTCCAGCTTCTGGTGGCTCCCGGGTTCCTCCACTGTGGCCACAGCCTCCAATCTCTGCCTCTGTGGGCAGACAGCCTCCTCCTCTTCCCGTCCATCCTCCACGTGTCTGCCTCCCTCTGCCTCACTCTTCTAAGGACATCTGGGATTTCTTTTATGACCCACCTGGACAATCTAGGACCAGCGCCTCCTCTCCAGACCTTCAATTTAATTGCATCGTTTGTTCTATAAGGAGTATTTACTCTTCTGCCATAGGGAGCATATAGGTTTCAGGGATTAGGGCATAGACATATCCTTCGGGGGCCACCATTCAGTCAACCAAAGGCAAAGGGAAAGGCCTCAGGACAGTCAGACTTGGGTTCAAATCCCAATTCTGATGATTTCTGGTTGTCTGACCTCAGGCAAATCGCTCTACCGGTTTAAATCCGTCTCAGTGGCATTAAAATGGAATTAAGAAACTTGTTCATGGAGTCGTGATGATTTGATCAGCTCATGTGTGCAGGGCACATAGCCTGGTGCCTGGCACTCTGAGTCAATGTTCAGCACATGCTAGCAGAAAAGCAACAGCCTGCAGACCTCGGCCGAGGCACATTCTCTGAAAAGCTGTGTGTTATGAGCCATGCCTCTCCGTCTCCTATGAAATCATCCTGGGCTTGTCAACAGCCTTCCCAGGACGTGCATGTTTTCTAGGTGCTGGGGGAGTTCGGAGAGAGCAAGCAGGGAGATAAACACGTGCGTGCGTCTCCTCCCTGGTGTTTGCATGGCGTGTGTTGCTTCTGGAATGTGTGCCTGAGCTTTATTCCTGCTTTTGCTTTTTACAGTGGATTGGACAGGTTTGGATGAGGAACAGAAGCACAGAGAGGACAAGTGGCTTGTCCCATGTCACCCTCATAATAAGTGGGAAAGACACATACTTCGCTCCCTAAGCCCTGTATGATGCTTGTGCTCATTATACAGCATGATGAAATGGCTTCCATCTTTTCCTTGTTGTTTTACAAGCAATTTGGGGGAGCGGGAGTCTAAAACTTCGCCCATCTCCTGATTGTAATGGAACCAGTTCCAGAGAGGCACACGTGTTGTTTGGAGTCCCCTGGGCAAATTAAACCCCATTCCTGCTTATAGAAACCAGCACTCCATTGAAACACAATGACACAGTCTCTCCCCTGAGCGTACCTGAGCAATTCTGGAGGGTGGAGCTGCTGGCAATGACTTCTGGATGCTGGGGAAGTGGTTCCTCATAAGCCTGTTCCTCAACACGCTTTGGGGATGTGATCTACCTGATTCTCCCAGTATGGGAGGCAGAGGAGAGATGCTGGCTAGGGAAGGCCAGGAAAGTCCTTACTGGGCATTCTGCACTTCTCCTTATAAGACTGAAAGAGTTTCTGAATGGAGGAAAGGAGACTCCATGTGTCACCCAGGGTTCTTTGGCTGTGTGCAACAGAAATCACTCTAAGTGTAAGGAATGGGAACAGATGAAGGTGCTCAGAGGATGGAAGGAAAGACTGGAAAGTGACATTTGGAAAAAAAAATCGGGTCTCACAGGTCCAAGGAGATTCTTGGTAGCAAGACTGCTTGATGGTCTTGTCTGGGCACCAGCGCTGAAATGAACTCCCTCTGTCTTTCATCTGGGTCCTTTTAATAGGATCCCATCATGTTTTGAGCAGTTCCTCACTTTGCACAGCAAGCTGCTTTAGGCTTATGTTGTCATTTCCCTGCCCAGCCCTGGGAAATGGTCATTTCTGAAGGAGCCCTGGTTCCTTTTAGTGGGGACTGGTATTTAGAAACCAAGCTGGAGTGCTAGGTGTGCTCATTACTGCTAGAATGTTCATGCTTCTTAGCCTCTCAGTGAACAGAACATATGTACATGTTCGTGTGTTTGTGTGTGTCTACGTAGACCATAATATGAGTTTACACTGATGTATGGAATTCCAACCTAATACCACAGGGCTGTTTCTTCCCTTTCCACATTCTCCATTGGTATTTCCCTCCTTCTGCCATATAAGGCAAAAGAAATCCTGGGTGTTGGAACCCAGGCTCTCAACACAATCAAAACATGTATTCATTTGTTTATTCCTATACCACATACAAAATAATTTTAGAATTGCTATATCCCAACCACTGCAACAATAAGTCTACGAAACAGAGTTCAGGATTCCTTTGCGTTTTTTTTTTTTTTTTTTTTGAGATGGAATCCCACTCTGTTGCCCAGGCTGGAGTGCAATGGTGCGATCTCGGCTCACTGCAAGCTCCGCCTCCCAGGTTCACACCATTCTCCTGCCTCAGCCTCCCAAGTAGCTGGGACTACAGGCGCCCACCAGCATGCCCGGCTAATTTTTTGTATTTTTAGTAGAGACGGGGTTTCACCGTGTTAGCCAGGATGGTCTTGATCTCCTGACCTCGTGATCTGCCTGCCTCGGCCTCCCAAAGTTGCAGTTCTTTTTCTGTCATCAAACTGAGGGTTGATAGCCCAAGTACTAGGCTTAGAAGTTGTTTGAGTTAGTAACCTCTAGAACATCTGTGTGGTTATGTAATTCATTTGAAATACAGATAGGTTTCTTCGTTTTTGTTTTTATTCAATTTTAGGCTTTTCTCTATATTGTTGTTGACTTAATTTTATTTGTTGAATGCCTAAAACATTGACAAGATTCCAGAAGACTAAGCTAAGTAAAATAGACCCAGTAAGGTGCCACCCCTCCGCTCTCTCCTCTGCCATGTTCTCACCCAGCCTCTACAAGTAACCAGCTTCCTTTGTCTTTGGTTATTGTACCTATTCTTTTTTTTTTCCCCCAAATAAGCAAATACATACAAACAATAACAGTGCTTATCTAGGGAGGAGGGTACAACTGATTATTATTTTAAAGGAGAATGAATTAATATAGCAGGTAATTTTTAAAATGAATGGAGGGGAGGAAGTGGCTGTGGGTTAGATGCTCTTTCCTACGGCAGGGAGCAGTCCTCTTTTGGGGCACAGGCTTTGCTGGTCCCCACTGCTGATTCTTACTTCAGCCCACCCTGGTGGGAGTCTAGGGTGCTGCACAGCCACCTGGCAAATCTTCCCATACCCTCAACCCTTGCCTACTGGTGGTCTTCATGGCTCTGACCTGCATTATTCTTCCAG
Source organism: Pan paniscus (assembly GCF_029289425.2). Lineage (NCBI taxonomy): Eukaryota > Metazoa > Chordata > Mammalia > Primates > Hominidae > Pan > Pan paniscus. The sequence goes on from NC_073270.2 coordinate 56,985,097, forward strand.
CTCTCACACTCTCTTTGTTCACCTCTCGAAATCTTTTTCTGGTCCCCAGGACAGGTGATGTTAAAAATACCTGTGAGCGTCCTCATTCGAGGACCTCAGTTCCCGGAGGCCCTGGGGCCTTCTGCTGCAGTGACTCACCAGCTGTTCTTAGGGAACATGACTGTCTGGATGCATCTGGCTTGCAGCAGGTTGACAGATTCAAAGTGAAAGGTGCTATAAGTGGATTCCAGGATACAGACCTTCCTAAAGGCACCCTGGAGAATCTTCCCAAGGTGAAGCTTTAAATGTACAGTATGTGGTAAGAGGAGTGGTGAGGAAAGTTTGTTGTCTTGCAAGTATGCTCTGACCCTGTATACCCCATGCCCTTGTCTCCCACCCCGCCCCTCCTCCACCATGAACCAGCTGCACTGAGCTCTTTCTCTGCCTACGCCCTCAGGCCTCTGCTCTTGCTGTTTCCTGTAACCTAGAAGAATCTTCCCAGAGACCTCCAGGAGGCTGGGCCATTCTTGTCATTCAATTGCAATGTCACCTCCTGAGAAAGGCCCTTTCTGACTATATAGTTTGGTAGGGGGCCACAGAGTGGCTTAAGTAACAGAAATGTATTGCTCACATTCTGGAGGCTGGAAGTCCAAGTTCAAGGTGCTGGCAGGGTTGGTTTCTTCTGAGGTCTCATTCAACAGAGAGAGGTGCCGTCTTCTCTCTGTGTCTTCGTGTGGTCTCGCCTCTGTGCGTGTCTGTGTCCTGATCTCCTCTCCTTATAAGAACAACAGTCTTATTCGATTAGTGGTCCATCCTCGTGACCCTATTTTAATCTAATTACCTCTTTAAAGGCCCAGTCTCCAAATACAGTCACATTCTGGGGTCCTGGGGGTTAGGACTTCAACACATGAATTTTGGAAGGGTACAATTTGGCTCACAATACTGACCATTCTATCAAAAGACCCCCCCTCCCCAAACATTCTGCCTTATCACTCTTTAGCCACATCCTATTTTATCTGCTTCAGAACCACTATCACTTTCTAAAATGACCTCAATTAATTTTATTTGATGATTTATGTATTATTTACCAGCAACTCTAGAGTGGTGCCGCCCAATGAAAATATAATACAAGAGTAAATGTTGCCATAGATATAATTTTACATTTTCTAGTAGGCACATGGAAAAAGTTTAAAAGTGAGATTAATCTTTTTTTTTTTTTTAAGTTCTGGGATACGTGTGCAGAACATGCAGGTTTGTTACATAGATATACATGTGCCACGGTGGTTTGCTGCACCTATCAATCCATCATCTAGGTTTTAAGCCCCACATGCATTAGGTATTTGTCCTAATGCTTTCCCTTCTCTTACCCCCCACCCCCCGACAGGCCCCAGTATGTAATGTTCCCCTCTGTGTCCATGTGTTCTCATTGTTTGGCTCTCGCTTATGAGTGAGAACATGTGGTGTTTGGTTTTCTGTTCCTTGTTAGTTTGCTGAGAATAATGGCTTCCAGCTTCATCCATGTCCCTGCAAAGACATTAACTCGTTCTTTTGTAGAGCTGCATAGTATTCCATGGTGTATGTGTGCCACATTTTCTTTATCCGGGCTATCATTGATGGACATTTGGGTAGATTCCAAGTCTTTCCTATTGTAAGTCCATTCAGGACATAGGCATCGGCAAGACTTTATGACTAAAACACCAAAAGCAATTGCAACAAAAGCCAAAATTGACAAATGGGATCTAATTAAACTGAAGAACTTCTGCACAGTAAAAGAAACTATTATCAGAGTGAACAGGCAGTCTACAGAATGGGAGAAAATTTTTGCAATCTACCCATCTGACAAAAGTCTAATATCCAGAATCTACAAGAACCTTAAACAAACTTACCAGAAAAAAACCCATTAAAAAGTGGGCAAAGGATATGAACAGACACTTCTCAAAAGAAGACATTTATGCGACCAACAAACATATTAGATTAATCTTAATAATACATTTTATTTAATCCAACATATCAAAAATATTTCAATGTGCAATCAATATAAACTTTATGATTGAGATGCTTTACTTCTTTTTGTACTAAGTCTTTGAAATCTAGTATGTGTAAACTTAATTAAATAGTATCTGAGACAGGTCTCAATCAACTTAGAAGTTTGTTTTGCCAAGGTTAAGGACACCCTTGGAAGAAACACAAAATCACAGAAACAGTCTGTGGTCTGTGCCTTTCTCCAAAGACGATTTTGAGGACTTTAATATATAAAGGGGACAAGGAGGCTGGAGGGGAAGGAGGGAGGGTAATGTCACATAACTGAATCCACGTGTTGTAGGAGAAAGGGGGCAGGTAGGGGAATAGTTATATATTCCACTGGCACTCACTGTAAGATAAGGTGAGAGTAGCTACCTGGAGGACTTAGAACAAAGGAGGGAAGCACCGCGGTCAGCTTACATTCTGAAATGATGATTCTGCTGTGGGAGAATAGACTGTTGGGGATGGAGGGAGGGCAAGGTGAAAGCGGGGAGGCAGGTGAGAAATGATAGGAGTTCACTAAGCAAAGAGGGGAGAATGCTTTAGGCTGAGGCATCAGCACGTGTGAGGGTAAAAGAGCTGGAAGGAGCTGGACATAGTCAAAGAACTGGGAACAGGTGTGTGAGGAGGGGAGGGTAAAGGGAGGTGGCCTATGAGATGCAGTCAGAAGGGTGGGCAGGGGCTACTGCTGAGACCTCGTGGGCCACAGGAGGAGTGAGGCCTCCATGCTGGGAGTTGTGAGGGCCAGTGGAGGTTTAGCCAGCTGATTGGAGGGACTCCAAACTAAACTGCTGGCCCCTCTCTCCCACGTGGCCCATTTTCCCAGACCCTGGGTGCTGTGGATTGGCTCCTATGGGTGCAGATTTCAGGTGGAAGCCCCCTGGCAAGGAGGGGCCGTGAGGGCAGCAGATCCCATCCCCAATCTGTCAGGCTGATAGAAAGTTTGACTTCGGGCGACTTTCTTGCCTCCTCAACATATGAATAATTCTCAGATAAGGAATGATTGCAAACTAATTTTATTATTATTATTATTATTTTTACCACGGAGAGCCTACCGCACCTCATTTTGCTTGATTTCTTATTCTTCCCGTCACAGTGCTGCTGAACTTTTATGTTGTGCTTGAATCATGATTCAGCTCTTAACCATGCTTCTAAAATCCTATTCCCAGCCTAGTACAGGCAGACCCAAACCAACACATTATTTCTAAGTCTAATTTAGCCTGTTGGTGGTGCGGCATTTGTGCTGCTGTCTGAAGCCAGGATGCTTTGCTCTTGTTTGAGGTTGTTTGCATACAGAATTGTTCATGTGTTTGATAGCCCAGAGAATGCACAGAGCTCTAGTGATCCCTGCCAATGCTTTCTGGCAGGACCCATCTCTCTTGGGCTATATGGGGCCCTTGGGGGAGGCAGCAAGGCCAGGCTGAGTGAGGCCTTGCAGGCCCTGGTAAGGAGCTGGACTTTATTTAAGTATGCTGGGAAAGTCACTGGAGGGCTCTGAGCAGAGGAGGGACATGACCTGACCCTGCAATTTGCAGGGTCACTCTGGCTGTACGAAGGTGAGGACAGGAGGACTGGGGAAGAGGAAGGCTCCTGCAAGAGTCCGGGGGAGAAGTTGGGGGCCTGAGCCAGGAGGGCAGTCTGGGGGCTTCCCTTTCATTCCCTTCCCATTGTCTTCTCCTGGAGGTGGAGGAGGACCTGAGCCCATCCTGTTGCAATGTTAGGATCTTCTGGAGGAGCTGGGGGAGCTCGGAGATCCACCTACTAAGGGCTTTCTGGAACATGCATAATAAAGAGGAGGGAGCTGCCTGCTCAGAAGTTGGGGGAGTCTTTTGGAAGAAGGTTCTTTTCTACTATTCTGTGAATTGTGGAGAGTGTTATATTATCTCAATAGGAAAAAGGAAAAAATGTCTACGGATTATGCCAGTCCTCTAAAGAGGAGTCTGTTAGGCTAGAGAAGTGGAAGAATGTTCCAGAACTCTTTGAGCTCCCAAGTTTGAGTCCTGCTGCTGCCTGAAGTCACCATGAGAGCCCTTGGGGCCAAGCATTGCTTTATCCTGCTTCCTCTCTCCACCCCCTGCCAGGGTTTTCAGTGCAGACACTGTGGGGCCTGTGGTTGCCTTTTCTACGTTCCTCCAGCCACGATGAGGAAGGTGGCTGCAGCAGACGGGCAGGGGCGAGTTGGGCAGCGGAGGGGAAGATGCCCTGGGAGTCTTTAAAACTGCCCAAAGGAGGGGCATGTCCAAGCATCTCGATGGGGGGAAACAGGCACTTGAAAGCTGGAAACTTTTGTGGTCCGGATTCTGAGAGGGGAAAAAAATCAACAAAACCCAGCCGTCCCCAAACTCCTAACAATGTTCTCTGGTGCAGGAGTGATTCCCAGTAGGCAGGGTCCGAGCCGCCCTCCCTGTGAGCATGGTGTCAGAGCCGCAGGTTGCTTTGGAAATGGATTTGTTTTTTAAACTGAAGCTGAGCTTTATTAGAAGAGAAAACTAGGTCCTGTGTACTGGGGAAGGGAGTTTTACAGGCAGCACCGAGCCGGGCCACCTTCCCTTTGACTTGCTGGGAACACCACGGCAGGAAGCAGCAGCTGTCTGGGAGACTGGCAAGAAGTCCGGACTCTGGGGATCCTGACTCCAAACTCCAGCCCCATCGTTCCCGGACCAAACCGAGGGCTGGGCTGCAATTTCTCACCGCCCAAAAACGAGATGCAGATGAACTGGGGAGGAAGAGAGTTTTTATTTCTGTAACCGGTTAAAGGGAGAAGGCCTGGAAATGATCCCCAGAACAATTCAAAATGATAAAGTTTGCCAGAGCTTATATACCTTCTAAGCTATATGTCTACGTGTAAGTGTGCGTTCGTCTAAAGACATAAGTGATTAACTTCTTTTCATCTACAACGAAGGCCCGAGTCCCGAAGACCTTCCTCTGGAGCCTCAGTAAATTTACTTAATTTCAATGTGTCCAGGTGCTGGGGTGATTACCCTTATCTTGTCCCCTGCTAGAACATGGAGGTTTGGGGAGTTCCTTCAGAGCCCCAGTCAACTTGTTTGTGAAGGCCTGGGAAGTTTCTTCAGACCCCCAATAAAACTTGTTTAATCCTAAACGGGTCCTGTTAAGAATTCCTTCGTTATTTTGCCATGCTTTAAGGCCCAGGAAGAGCCTAGGCAAAACTCTGGGTGGGCCTTTGTTACATTCCAGCCTTTGTATGAGGGCATTGGCTCTCTCAGCTTTTAATATTTCACTTCAGCACTCAGCACTGAAACAGTTGTTACGGAGGCCTGCGTTAGTGAGACCTGACCTGCCATTCCATGACTGACTTACTGGGCAAATGAGCTCAGGCAAGTTAGGAAGCCTTGCTGAGAGTAATGATTCTCTCTAGCCAGACAGTTATGAGTGGTGAAGAATCTGCAATGGATTCAGCAACTAAAGCACAGAGAGGGCAAGTCACCTGTCCACAGTCACACAGCAGGAATGCGGCATAGCTGGGAATTGAACCCAGGCAGTCTGACCCCAGAACCCACACACTTAACTGCTATTCTCTAAGGAGGAGCTTGTAAAAGCTTGGCCACCTTAGGTGGCCTGTGTCAGTCATCTGCTGGCTTGCGGATCTGTTTCTAGTCTCCCAGTCACTGTGCTGCAATCACTAATGGGCTGTCGGGCCCAGAGGCAGGCATGCCCCTGGATAAACCTCGGTATCTTTATCTCCAAAACCCATCTTCCATAGACATCATTGAGCACCCAGCCAAACAGCGCAGAGGAAGGGACCCCTGGGTGAGACAGTCAGAAACATCAGGACAGGAAGCAGCAGCCGCAGCAGGTCTGTAAATGCCAGTCCTGTGTTCACTTGTCACAAGTCTTGTAACTATGCAGGATTTCCAACAATAATTCCTTCTGGTGGGGATCTCTGAGAAACATCAACTAGTGGTACCCCTCTTCTCCACTCGGTTCGAGACCTGTTTTGTCCGATGTAGGAGTCATGTGCCGCATGTGGCTATTTAAAAGTACATTTTAACAAATTAAAAGGAAACCAATTTTAAAATGCAGTTCCTCTATCTCAGTAGCCACATTTCAAGTACCCATTGAGCCCACGAGGCTACCAGCCGCCTGAGGCTACCAGGTGCCCGAGGCTACCAGCTGCCGTGCTGGGCAGCACAGACACAGAACGCTTCCTCATCACAGAATGTTCTATTGGGCAGCGCTCGTCTAAACAGATTAAAAATCAAGAATAAGAGTAACAGATGGAAACCAAAATACTGCACCAGCTAATGCATACAGAGTATTTATTTAATATGTGGCCAGGCATTACTCTAAGTGTTTTATATGTGTTAATACATTTAGTTCTCATAACAACCCTGACAGGCAGTTACCATTGTTATCTCATTGGATGGATAGAGAAGTTGAGTCACAAAGAGGTTACATGAACTTGCTGAGGCCACGCAGCGGGTACATGGCCAGCCTGAATTTTAACCCTGTGGCTCTGGAAATAGCACGTGAAACCTCCACACTCTACTACCTCTGACTTCTTACAAATAAATGCTCAGTTGGAAGTTGTAGCCCAGATGAGAGTCAATGTGACTTCCTAAAACCATACCCTAGAGTTGGACAGAATTAAACACTTGGTGAAGTTGGTCCTGGTCTGGGGTTGGCCCCCAGCCTCCCTGTCTTGTGCTGGCCCTGGAGTGGCCCCCGCGAGGATGAGGGATGCTGCACACAGGAGTAGGGGACTCGTGGCTTCCTGTGGGCAGGCTGACCCACCACAGGGTAAAAGCAATGTGTGAGCCAACCACACCCACTCTGGTTTTCTAAAACTTGCAGTCAGATAGTCCTCTCCCTGGGGTGGGATGGAAAGCATCGGACAGAGGGCAGGAGTCTCATCCTCTCTGAGTCCCCTTCATCTGGAAGGAAATATCAGAAATGGGGAAGAACGGTTTCTCCCGAAAGCTTTGAAAAGAACAAATAAAAAATATAAAGAAAATGTTTTGTGCCTTTGAAAGTAGACGCCCAATGCATGAATCTTCCTAAACTCTTCAGCTGTCATAGATATGGTTATGAGCAACAGAAACCCAATTAACTTCTCTCAAATGAAAACGAAATTGATTGTAAGGATACAGGGAAATCCTATAGAACCCAGTGCATGGAGGTAGCATTGCCCTCTTGGAAAGTGGTCAGACAGTGTCTATCTACAATCTGCTCTCTGAGTAACGGCCTCTTCAGAAAGTCTCCTAGCTTCTCCTCCCGCAAACTTCAGGCTCCATGTGAAAATGACCCTAACTCCCACCTCTAGGTGCTCAGCCCAAAACTCTCTCCCTTGCTCTCATGTTCTGAAGTTCTACCTCCAAAATATTTCTCAAGTTCATTCCACGCTCGTCATCTCTCCTCTGCTCTGATAGCTGAAGCCACCATCTCTACCAAGGCAGCCACAGTAGCCTCAGAAGTTTCTCTCCACTTCTATTATTTTTTCACCATAGTCTCCTCTCCTCAGTGTATCTCAGTTTTGCATTTTAAACTATAAGTCTGATCATGAAATGGCCCTTGTTTAAAACCCTCCAGAATCTTCTCAGAAGCACTTAGAATAAAATCTGAGCTCTTTACCATGACCTGCAAGGCTGTGCCCGACAAGTGGCTACCACCTCCTGCCACCTGCCTCTTGGTCACTGTGCTCCTGCCACACTACTCTTTTTTTTTGAGACACAATCTCGCCCTGTCACCCAGGCTGGGGTGCAATGGCGTGATCTTGGCTCATTGCAACCTCCGCCTCCCAGGTTCAAGTGATTCTCCTGCCTCAGCCTCCTGAGTAGCTGGGATTACAGGCGCCCGCCACCATGCCCAGCTAATTTTTTGTATTTTTAGTAGAGACGGGGTTTCACCATGTTGGCCAGGCTGGTCTTGAACTCCTGACCTCAGGTGATCTGCCTGCCTTGGCCTCCCAAAGTGTTGGGATTACAGGCATGAGCCACCTCACCCAGCCCCAACTGCTCTTCTATTTGTTGAATGTGCTAAGATTGTTCCCACCTCCAGGCCTTCGCCCTTGTTGTTCCTTCTGCCGAAAACACTCTTCCCTCGTCTCTCCATGTGGCAGGCTCATCCTTCTTTTTTTTTTTTTCCCCCAAATATTTACTCAAATACCTTTTCTTCTGAGATGCTGTCTATGATCACCTAAATAAAAGTGACCACCCCACTTGCTATCACAAATAAGGAAATGTTACTACTCTGTTTATAATAGTAAGTAAATTAAGGATAGACAAATGGGAATTATTGCCACTAAAGGGAATGATTCTATTTTCTATTTATTTATTCTCTACCACCCCTGGACTGTGGGTTGTAGAGGTAGGGATCATGTCAGCCTTATTCATCATAGTGAAGCAGTCTTCAAAAGCTGCTTGGCGCATAGCAAGTACTCAGTAAGTATCTGTTGAATAAATGAATGTACAGCTTTAAAATCCCAAAATCTACAGTTTTCTTGTTTTTGTTTTTGTTTTTTAATCCCTTAGTCCAGCTCCCATTTGAGAGATTCCTATTGGGTCTCTTGTAGGCATGGTGTACTAGGGTCACCTGGCATGAATGAGGCTTCTGAAGAAGGGTAGAGCCTTTTCCATGCAATGGGGCAGAAATGCCAGAGCTGAACTGAGCTAAGCTGTGTTATTCCCTCAGCCAGGAGCTGAAATCAGCTCGCAACACTCACAGTGTCAAGTCTGTAAAGTCTTCAGCTTGGTCTTGAAGGCCACTCTAATCCAGCCCTCTCCTACCTGTCTCTTCCTTTCTTTCCAATTTAACTATCTCTGTGGTCCTTACTCCAGTTTGTGCTCATCTTGAACTTGGTTCATCACTTTTTCCATCTGCCACCTTTTCCTTCTCTAGCCTCGTAGAATAAGCTTGCAACTCTCCATTCTGTCTAATTTGGGGAGTGAAGCAGAAGACTCTTTACTTTGTCTAATTTCTTGTATGAAACAGGGATTAACTCTTCCTTAAATGTTTGGTTTTGGTAGAACTCACCTACAAAACCATCTGGGTCTAGGGCTTTTGAGGAGGGAGAAGAGAAGTCTTTAAATACCATTTTAAAATTTTCTTGAACATACTTTCCAAGTTATTTTAAAATCCATGTCTGCTAAGTTTATTATCTGGGTCATTTGTGAGTCTCTTTATATATTCTGTTTTTTCCCTTGTTTTTTGGTCAGCTTGGTAACTTTTGATTGAATATGGGACATAGTGTAAGAAAAATTACAGAGTCTCTGGACTGCATTTTCCTCCAGAGGTGATTGACCCTCTCCTTTGGTGGGAAGCTAGTCTAGAATGGTCACTTCAATGCAATCAGAGACTGAACTGAATCCACTGTACCTCCACCTCTAGGGTGTCATCCTCCAGGCACCCACCCTGTGATGCTGTCCAGAACCCATCCTTCTTGGCAGGTCCTGAACTCAACGATTTGCCCTTCAATACTATAAGGCTGCCCCAAATCATTCCCTGTTTTTCAGGCTATTTCTTAGGACTCCTGCCATGGGCAGCTTAAGGTCTCAGAAATGCCTCAAGGAGAAACTGCATAGTATTGGGCTCGTTTCTCTGCACCTTCCTTCTTGCGGGGATCTTGCCTCAATGCTCTGGCAGCTCGGAACTCCCCTTTTGACTCTTAGCTCTGTGAGACTGCAGGAAGCTCTGCTGGCTTCACTGCCCACAGCAGCTGCCCTCTGCGTGGCTTCTCAGCCTTTCTACCTCCGCAACTGTTCTCAGGAGAAAACAGAACACAGAAAGTTGGACTCACTTCAACAAACCACCCTTCGTTCTGAGGTCAAGCGCTGGCTCCTCAGTCACTTTTTAAAGCCTCCAAAAAGATGTTGCTGTTGTTTTAAATTTCATCTGGCTTTTCTAATTGTTATTGGTGAGTGCATGGGTCTGCTAGAATCACTTCGTTGTAGCTGGAAGCAGAAGTCCTACCATGTTAATTAAGGAAAAAAATGGTCTCTTCGAGTTATTTCTTCTTATTTCAATTCTAGCACCTTCTGTTCTTCAGGAAAGCTATCTGTTCTCCAGGTTTTCCTTCCTCTTTGCTACCTACACAGTCTGCTGGTCCTCCAGAGCTCCATCTGCCCCGCATTTCCTTTGTGAAGCCTGTATTAGGCCGTTCTTGCATTGCTATAAAGAAGTACCTGAGACTGGGTAATTTATAAGAAAAGAGGTTTAATTGGCTCACAGTTACACAAGCTTTATGGGAAGCATGGTGCTGGCATCTCCTTGGCTTCTAGGGAGCCCTCAGGAAACTCCCGATCATGGCAGAAGGTGAAGGGGAACCAAGCGTGTCACATGAGAAAGCAGGGGCAAGAGGTGGGAGGCAAGGTGCTGAGCATTTTTAAATGACCAGATCTCATGAGAACTCACTGTTATGAGGACAGCACCAAGGGATGGTGCAAAATCATTCATGAAGAATCCACCCTCATGATCCTATCACCCCCCACCAGGCCTTACCTCCAACAATGGGGATTACAATTCAACTTGCGATTTGGGTGGAGACAAATACGCAAACTCTATCATCCGGGAATGCTGGACGAAAACCAGTATAGATCATAACACTACAAGGCCTTTGCCTGCCTATGAACTATACTCGGCTCACAGTCCTTACCCCAGAACTTGGTGCAGGGTCATGTGCTGTGTTGCTTTGTCTTCTCATTATACAACAATGATAATGATGCTGTTGTTTATAGAGCACTCGTTACGCAATAGAAGCTCTTTTAAGCTCTTTCCACACATTGTCTCTAATCCTCTTAGCAATGTAGGTGCAGTTATTCCCATTTTACAGGTGATAAAGTGAAAACTTAGCTCTATTAAAGGAGAGGCCCATGATCCCTCAGCCAGGGGCAGGATCAGCATTTGCAGCCAGGCCTGTGTGATTTTTTCTCTTAGTATAACAGTGACTGAAATGGATGCAAGGAAGGCCTCACTGGCAAAACTGGTCCGAAGGAATCAGGCCTGTCCAGGAGAGAGCCTGTCTTCATTTATTGGTGAGGTCCTTTTCTAATACGCTTATTCTCCTTTGGAAAGGAGACTTGATTTCAACAAGTGTAAATACAATTCCTGTGAGATAATTTCTCATGATAGTTTTAACAGAAAACCCAGGAATCTCCCACCTCCAGCATTCTGCTGATCGAGTTAGCAATGATTTCATTTCCAGCTAAGGGCGCACTTAGGACTAGTACAGGTTAAACATGGGCACTGGAGTCAGAAAGACTGACAACGAAAAGTGTTAGGTAAGGAGGAAAAAATCTCAAAAATGAAATTCTGAAAATGTGGAACATCGTTTTCTTCTGGAATGTGAAAGTTGGAGCGACGCACGTCACCACATGTTAAGGGGAGGAGTCGGCCGCTGGCTCTGCCTGTCTGCACCCTCCTCCCTCAGAGGGGGAGGCGAGCATGACCTGACGGCCCAAGGTTCTCACCTCCACACTTCACCTTGACAGCATAAGCTTAAAGAGGTCATTTCTGCAAAAATATTCACCACTTCTTGCAAAGGCCTCTCTGAATCCTTTGATATTTAAATGATTCTTTCTTAAGGTGTACATGAGACAGTCTTGGTGAAACATTGACCAGGAAAGCCACTGACAGGTGGCTGGGGGTGGACCCTGAATGAAGTGGGCAGGGGGCCTGAGGAAGACAGAATTTGGGTGATGAGTGTTTTCAGGACAGGGCTACTGTAGCTTCTGTGTCTAACAAGCTTGTGACTGTAGGGCCTGGGGTGTGAATCCTCCAATAGTAAAGACCCTGGTCCTGTAGAAGTGCCACCAGGAACTGGAGGGAAAGAAAAGGACTTTAGCTGAATCCCATAGGTGGTTGGGGGAAGAAGGCAGGGTGGGGAGAAGCAGAGCCTGGCTGTTATGGACTGAATGTTTGTGTTCCCCAGAAATTTACATGTTGAAGTGTAACTCCTGATGTGAGGGTATTTGGAGGTGGCGGCTCTGAGAGGCAATGAGGTCTTGAGGATAGAGCCCTTATGAATGGAATGGGATTAGTGCCCTTAGGAGACACAAGAGAGATGATTTTTCTCTCCACTACGCGAGGACACAATGAGAAGGCAGCTGTTTACAGGCCAGAAAGCAGGTCCTTCACCAGGAACTGAGTTGGCTGGCACCCTGATCTTGGACTTCCCAGCCTCCAGCACTATGAGATACCAATTTCTGCCATCTAAACCACCCAGTCCATGATAATTTGTCGTAGCATCCCAAGCAGACAAAGACAATGGTGCACTCTTGGGTCAACAGACTTAGGAAAACAAAGCAAAACAAAACAACACAGGATGCCCTGTTATATTTTAATTTCAAATACTGCATGGGACATACACTAAAAACATGATTCATTATTTATCTCAAATTCAGACTTACCTGGGCTTCCTGGATTTGATCTGGCAACCCTAATTAGGAAAAAGGTGAAAAGCGAGCCCTCTGTCTTTACTGAAATCCCCCACCATGTGTGTACAACAGAACGCCCTCCTCCCTTCCTCCCTGCCTCTCACTCATGTCTGCTGTTGGTGTGTGTTAAGTGGGGTGTGGGTACGAATCCATCACACTAGTAGCGTCAAGTGATAACATGCTGTGTTTTCAGCATCAAGCGCGTGTGGGTTGGAATCTTGCCACATAATTCTTCTAATGCCAAAAGGGTATTAATTAATCTCACTTTCCTCATTTGAGTAAAAATGTAAAGAATTCCTAACTTGCAAGTGTTATTGGTAATAATTAAGGGAAAGTGAGGTTTTTTTGGTCTGGGGTTCTTACAATCATTTAGGTAGTTGTTATTAAATCTCCCATCTGTCAAGTGCCTCTGACTGCTACAGACTAAAGTGCTGCTATGGACTAAGTTGTGTCCCCTACAAAATTCACATATTCAATATTAGAGCCCTGATGTCCAGTGTGACTATATTTGGAGACAGGATCTTTAGGAGGCATTTAAGGTTAAATGAGGTCTTAAAGGTGGGGAACTAATCTGATAGAATTGGGGTCCTTAAAAGAGAGTTCGGAGCTCTCACCTGTGCCCCTCACCCCCCCACATGAGCACAGAGAAAGGCCACATGAGGACACAGGGAGGAAGGAGGTGGCTGTCTTCGAGCCAGAACGTGGGCCCTCATCAGGGACTGAATTGGCTGGCCCCTTGAATTTGGCTGGCACCTTGATCTTGGACTTCCCGGCCTCCAGAGCTGTGAGAAATAAATTTCAGCTGTTTAAGCCACTCAGTCTGTGGTATTTTGTTGTAACAGCCAAGCAGATTAAGACGTGTGCCTTACTCTGTATTAGACACTTGGCGTTCACTTTCTTTAATCTCTTCTGATCCTAAACCAGGCTATGATACTCCCATTTTGCAGTGGAGGCTTGGTCACATAAATTTCTTACAGGGGTTGCAGCCTTGTGGGAGAAGGGTGACAACTGGTGGTCTGTGAGCCACATCATACAGACTTTTTTTCTGAGACAGAGCCTTGCTCTGTTGCCCAGGCTGGAGTGCTGTGGTGCAATCTCAGCTCACTGAAACCTCTGCCTCCCAGGTTCAAGTGACTCTCATGCCCAGTAGCTGGGACTACAGGCATGAGCCACCATGCCCAGCTAATTTTTGTATTTTTAGTAGAGATGGGGTTTCACCATGTTGGCCAAGCTGGTCTTGAACTCCTGACCTCAAGTGATCCAACCCCCCTTGGCCTCCCAAAGTGCTGGGATTACAGGCGTGAGCCACTGTGCCTGGCCACACACTGACATTTTTCACAGATTAAAAAAGAAACTCATGTTTGTAATCCCAGCACTTTGAGAGGCTGAGGCAGAAGGATTGCTCGAACCCAGGAGTTCGAGACCAGCCTGGGCAACACAAGGAGCCCCTGTCTCTACAAAAACTTTTTTTAAAAAAATTAGCTGGGTGTGGTTGCACATGCCTGTGGTCCTAGCTACTCGGGAGGCTGAGGTGGGAGGATTGCTTGAGCCCAAGAGGTCGAGGCTGCAGTGAGCCACAACCAAATCACTGCACTTCAGCCTGGGCCACAAAGTGAGACCCTGTCACCCACCACCCCCGCCCCCCGCCAAAAAAAAAAAAAGAAAAGAAAAAACACTTAAACTGGTTGCCAACATTGATAAATTTGAAGATTTCATGAAAACTTTTGAGTTTGCAATCCTCTGGACAAGAAATAAAAGCCGCAGTTCCTGTTATTGGTCCCAGAGCCTTGATGAAAATTGTAGGTGACAGACCAGTCATTTCATCCCTGCCCTTCTTGCTGGTGGCACTTCCTTGAGGACGCACCTTTACCTGACAACACCAGCTGCCAGAGCCATTGTTGGGGCATGACAGCAGAGTGACCAAAGGAGGGGAGTCTGGAGGCTGAAGCCTGCATTGGGGACCCAGCGCTGCCATTTCTGCTGGGTGACTTGGGCAAGCTCTTTGACCTCACAAGCCTCCCTGTTGAGTGACGATGATAATAATGCAAAGAAAATTAAATAAGTTTGTTGACATACATAAGGTTTAGCACCATGCTTAGCAGCAAGGTTACCATGCAGACTCCCACCTGGCACTGGGGCGATGGACGTTCCTAATAAAACAGCTACCCCGCGTTGCCCGCCTCGTGCGCAAGAGGCCCTGCTCTCCACACTTGCACTCCATCCGTTCCATCTGCACTGCTGGGCAGAAAGGCAGGTGGCGGCAGCCCCATTTCACCAGCTGAAGAACATGAGTAATTTGTCCCAGGACACAGCTAGGAAGAGCAGGACCCGGGGTTCATGCCCAGGCTCCTCTTCCTGCCCTACATGGTCTCCTGTTTGCAAAATGGAGGGGCCTAGGGGTAGAGAAAGGGTGTGGTGTCTCCAGCTCTAAAAGTCTATCTGAGTCCTAAGATGCTGCAGAAAAGCTTTGCCTCCCACCTCCCTCACCCTCATGTCCTGAAGGGCCAGCCTGGGGACAGAAAGCTGCCCGATGGTCACGTATCTGAGGACTGTCCAACATTCTTCCAGGACAGAAAGGGAGTGACTCTGGCCCACTCATTTGAGCACACAGCAGAGCTGGCAGCCTCCCTACACAGGTAGTGCGTTTCAGCATCACCCCTGCAACTCATTCTCCCACTCCTTCCCCACCCTCACCTGCCCCTCCAAACAAGAACCATGACTCAATACACAAAGCTTAGATACACAAAGCTTAGATGTGCAGTGGCTTTCTCTCTCTCTCTCTCTCTCTCTCTCTTAAGCTTCTGTTTGGAAGCGTTTTATCACTTCTGGTTCCCTTTCAGAGCACCCAGGAAAGGTTACTTTTTTAGGGGTGATGGTGTTTTCTCCTGGGAAATTCGTTTTGCCACCTCTGTACTGTGTGATCTTGAGTAATGAAAAGAACTCCTCAATTCTGGGCAGTGTTTTTCACAGTTCCTTGTACCCTTTCATACACATCATCTCATCTCCCGAAACCCTGTGGAAGAGGCAGTATGGTGTGCCCATTTTATAGATGATAAAGCTGAGGTTGGGAGGGGAGAGGTTTTCAGAGTTGTGGTTTCCAGAGCCTGCGGAGGTGTTTGTGCAGGGTTGATGCTCAGTATTTAAGCACATGGGCCCAGAGAGGGCCAGGGATTTGCATTTGGTTGCACAGCAGGGTATTATCACCAAACTCTCCAGAGCCAGTCAGCAGGTGATCCTTTCTTTCCCAAACATTGACTTTCTAAGAAAACTTTACTTCCACAAACAGGCTCAGTCTTAGGTTTGAATTTATCCATATGGTTTGTGTGTGGGTAGCTCTTTCCTTCCCACTGCTGCAGGACCGGATTCTCCACCTCATTCATGTTGAGTGGCATTTTGGATGGGATCCTTCCTCCTTGTAGGGGCTCTCCTGTGCATTGGAGGAGGTTTAGTGACCCTGACCCATTAGATGCTAGTAGCACCCCGTAGCCCTGACAACCCAAAATATCTCCAGACGTTGCCAAATATCAAGGCAGGATAGGGTGAGGGAAAATCCCCCTGGCTGGGAACTGCAGCATTAGATGACCTCAGTATGTGAGGCTGCTAGAACGCACTCCCCAGTCTACTGCAGATGGCTGTTAGATTCCTTTCCACTGTGGAATTACAATGGGTGATACTGTGATGACTATCCTTGTGCAAGTCTTTTGGGGGAATCTAGGCATGCGTTTCTGCCATGTAGGTACCTAGGAGGGAATCACTAGGTCATAGGGTGTGCATAGGTTTGGCTTTATGGGTTCTGCCACAACATTTTCCCAAGTAGTAGTATAGTTCTCACTCTCCCAGCCACATAGGAGAATTCCAGTTCCTCCCAATCCTCATGAGTCTTCAATTTGAACTCTAATTTTTTGAAGGCTGAGGCCCAACTCACTTTATTTTTGTGTTCCCACTGCCTGACATAGTAAATCACAGAAGACACCAGTTGTTAAGTGAGCACAGGCATGCGTGCTGGCCTTCTGCTTCAATGTCCTACGATCCCGATGTCACAGCACTCAGCTCTCACCATCAGGAGGCAGTTACCCCTCAAGGCCTGCTCTTTCCCATGTCCCCAGTCCCCAGCAACCGCAGCAGCTCATGAGCTCTGGGGATGAGGCCACGTTTTCACATTCTTGGTGAGTTTCACACAGCTGTGAAAGCCAAATGCCATCATTGTGTGATTTCAAAGGGTTACTGAATTGTTTTCAAGTTGTCATTCTAACAAAACTTGTCTGTCAAATGATAATTTGTTTTTCCTTTTATGCTGTGGCTGTATTTTTACAGCTTACTGGGACTCTTTTTTTTTTTTTTTTTTTAAAGACAGAGTCTTGCTCTGTCACCCAGGCTGGAGTGCAGTGGCGCGATCTTGGCTCACTGCAACCTCCGCCTCCCGGGTTCAAGCGATTCTGCCACCTCAGCTTCCTGAGTAGCTGGGATTATAGGCATGCGCCACCACACCTGGCTAAGTTTTGTATTTTTAGTAGAGATGAGGTTTCACCATGTTCGTCAGGCTGGTCTCGAACTCCTGACCTCATGATCTGCCCGCCTGAATCTTTTTAAGAATATGTTTAACTCTTCCAGCTCTTCTGCACATTCCTTAAATGTTATGCATCTTGAAGGCAGGCACTGTGTCCTCCCTGTATTTTTAAGCACATGTCTCACCATGGCATCATTGTCATCATTGTTGTTGCTGCGGTAGTCATCACCATGTTGCTCATCTATGACACTTTATATTTTCAGAGTATTTTACCACGTTACCTTGTTCAAGGCTCTCAATAAGTCTTTTTTATTATCATATATTTTTTAGAGACAGTATCTAGCTCTGTTGCCCAGGCTGGAATGCAGCAGTACAATTACAGCTCACTACAGCCTCAAACTCCTGGGCTCAAGCAGTCCTCTTGCCTCAGCCTCTCAAGTAGCTAGGAGCTACAGGTCCGCACCACCATGCCCAACTAATTTTTGTCCTCTTTTTGTACAGAGAATGTCTTGGACATGTTGTCCAGGCAGGCCTCAAACCTCTGGTCTCAAATGATCCTCCTGCCTCAGCCTCCCAAAATGCTTTGATTTCAGGAGTGGACCACATTTCCTGACCCTTCCAATAAGTCTTGAAACACAGGCAGAGTGGTGAACGTCCCCCTTTTACTGATGAAGAAATGGAAAGACACTGAGCTGAGACTCAGCCACAGGACGGTACTCATCACTGGCAGAATCGAGTCCTGTCAACTGCATTAATTCAGATGCTCATGTAGAAAGTACCATTTTTCAAAACACAAATTCAGATATGTAAAAAACTGACATTTTTTTCCCTACACTTGACTTCAATCTCTCATTCTACCCAAAGATGGAAATTTTAATCAAGTCAATGGAGTCATTTCTAGATTTTTTTCTTGGTCATTTCAGGTTTAAGCTCACCATTTTAGATTCCCTCACCCCCACCCCAGGGTGACACCTATGTTTGGAAGGGCTCATGTTGAGACAGCCAAGTATGAAGGGGTCCCCGGAGAAACTCTGGCCTGCACACTGGGAGAATGGGGTGGAGTCACTGAAGTTCACGCCCTTGGCAGGGGGAGGAGCCTGTCCTCTCCTGTTCCAGGCTGGAGCCTGGGATTCAGCCTGAGAGGCGGGAATCCCACTAGCAGGACTCTGACTTTGCAGAGAGTCCCTGTTTCCCATTTTTTCCTTTTCGCCCAGTAAACCCTGACCGTCTCACCCTTCAAAGTGTCTGCAAGCCTAATTTTTCATGGTCGTGTGACAAGGACCCCATTTTTAGCTAAGGAGAAAGTCCTACAGCAATGTTAGCTGGAGACAGGAAGGAGGGAGTATCTGTTTTCTGCCCTCGGCATTCCTCCCGGCTGGCTCCAGCAGCTGATGTGTGAGTCCCACTGGACTCTGGTTGATGCACTCTCCCTCCCCCAACAGCCTTGTCTTAGACTGACCCACCCTTATGGTACTTCCTTGCTTTCCTCAAGGGCTTGGGAAACTTTCAGATGCCCCCTGGGTCTCTCTGGGGCCACAGAGATAGCAGCTCACAGGCCTGCTGGTGCCACCATATTGGTAGGGAAGGAAACCTCCAGGGCCTTGCTGGTCACTTGTGATCATGTCCATAAACTCATCAAGTGGTGTTGCTCTCTCCCTCACCACCAGGTCTTGGTTGAAAGAGGAAGGGTAGGGGAAATGTCCCCTCAATTGACAACCTTGTTTTTCTCTCTAAATCCCCCTTATCCACTTAGCCTGTGGAACCATGTCATTTTAAGCTCTATAACATGAATCTTAAAGGTTCTTATTTTTCCTGTATTGAAATATACTGCCTCTTAAATCATCATTCACCCTTTCTAAATGTTATTTATGTTTATATATTGTTGATGTGTGTGGCATATTATTGTTTAGGACATAAACATTGGCTTCTGCCCTTCCTCTTGATACATTATTATCTCAGTTGAAACTCTAAAGCCTGTATTTTGAGACTGTCAACCTAAGAATCCTTCCTTTTGACATTGGTTGCTGTGGCCTCTCTTTTCAGAGGCAGAAAGTTCAGTTTGTGCCCCAAATGGTAGAAAGAATCTCTGGGCAAAAGCTGTGGAGTCCTGATAAGTAAGCAACAATGAGGAAGGGGCCCCAGGTTGAGGAGGACCTCAGGTGGGAAAGGACACCTGAGATGCTAATCACAAACAACCCAAGGGTACAATGACCTCCTTCTGCATGTAGCCCCTTCCAGCTCCACCCTATAAAACTTCCTTCCAGCCCCTCCCTCTTTGCAGACAGCTCCTTTGCTGCTGTGCTTCCCGTTGCAATCTTGCAACGTTTTTTCATACTTTCTCTAATAAATCTTTACCTATAACTGCCTTGGTAAATTCCTTTACGTCCCGTGGCACTGGCTCTGGATCCTTGCTACCCTTGACAAAAGCAACTTCTTAGAAATTATCAATCACAGAGATTAATAGACATACATACCCTGACTACAGTACCAATGCAGAGGAAAAGGTGGAATAAGGATTTAACCCTGCTGCAAAATAAAAGACAATTTCAGAGAAAGCTATTCCTTAGGTTATTTTAGGAGGCTTATATGAGTGTTGAGAAACACCCAACAGTCTATCTCATGTTGAATGTAATAGGAATAATGAATGAAAGTAACTGATATATTGCTATCTAGCCTCTGGGTGCCAGGGGCTTTGCATACTCACACACTCTTCTCATGAGGTAGCAGAGCTGCTGTTATTTCTGTTTCACAGGCAACTTGAAGGAACTTGAAGACCCCACAGAGAGGCAGTAGCAGTCAATTTGGACCTGTCTATCAGGGCATATCTCAGATTTAGGACCTCCCTCCTGGAAACCCCAAGAAGCCTGGGCTCAGGGATCTTTTCAATTCTCTCTCTGCCACTAAAGGGCGTGCATTTTGACTCCCTTTTATAGTAACTGCTTAAAGTATCTGCTTTCAAACTGAAATTCCCATGGGCAATGTGGTTTTATTGTTACTTTTTAAAAAGTTAATATATTCAAAAAAGTAAAGCAAGGAATATTCAGAGGGCTGGGACTCCAATGACCTTGCCCCTTCATCCCAGGGCAGTGTTAGGAGAGACTTGGAAAACAGGGTAGGAAGAACCAGCAGCAAAACTTCCCAGTCATGTTCTCAGGAGCCCCAGGGCTTCTCAATATTAGTGAACTTCAGAGCCACGTGGAAAGTTGGTGAGAAATGACCATTAACAGGCCTCACCTCATAGCTTTTGACTGTGTGGCTCTGGGATGGGGCTGAGAGGTTAGGTTTTTCACAAGCTCCTTATTGTGACTTCAGTGAGGGAGGTTTACAGACAGACCCTCTGTGGACTTCTGCACAAATCTCCCCTTCCTGCCAAGTAACAGCTCGGAGGCTGAGTTGGGGAAGGGTGCTCTGGATTCTGAACTTGCTTTGAAGCAGCTTGGTGTAGTGGGACCTGGGGTCGAGTATGAGCCTCATCCTAAGCAAGTCTGTGCAGCGTCTCTGAGCCTCTGTTTTATCCCTCGTAAATCAGGAACTCACCCATTCATTTCCACAGCCAGCCATCGGGAGCGTGTTTGTGCCAAGCTTTATGTAAGCTTTGGGAATTCAGCAGTGAGCCCACCTCCCTTCATCCCCCACCCCACCAAGGAGCTCACTGAGTGGGGTAGGGAAATAGACAAGCCAGCTTGTAGGTAAGCCCAACGGAGGCTGGGGAGCCCAGGGGAGATGCTTTGCACAGTCACAGAAGGCTTCCCTGAAGACCTGGGGCTGAAGTTGAAGCCTGAAAGACCTGAGAGTGAGCTGAGCCTGGGAGAGCCAGTGTGCCAAGCAGAGGGAACATTCTGGAATGGAGTGTCAGCCATCTTCTGCTTTTCCAGAAGGTGGCAGCAGGCGAGGAGGAGATGGCTGTAGCGTATGTGCCCCACAGCATCTGCCTTGATGGCTATCAGAGGAGGGTCCAGGCACCTTCCCAGAGACCTTTACACCTGTGGGAAGTGGAAGGCTGTGGTCCCCCTGCAGGACGCTATCCGCTGACACTGGCTGGAGCTTAGCATTTGTCAGGCCCTGTGCTGGGCGTTTTACACACACAGACATGCACTGTCACATCAACTTTGTGGGGAGAGACTATTCTTTTAGAGAGGAAGAAATCGTGTCTGAGAAAGATTAAGCCACTTATCCGGGTCTCACAGTCCCTGAACAGGGAAGATGGGTCTGTGTCTGACTCTGAAGCCCCTGCATGTGACTTCAAGTCTCATCTTGAGACAGAGCCATGTCAGCTATTTTAACAGAAACATGGTTTTCAGAATCCCAGTCTCAGCATCACAGGGCAGAGCACAGAAGGGTGAGTGTAGGGCTCAGGGACAATGCTTCGTCATGAACCCCAAGCTGCTTCTCCCCATCCTGGGTCTGGAACCAGAAGGCCCCATGGGAGGTCAGGTGATTGTTGGCTGTGGTTGGGCTGGGCAGAGCCACGGACCAGGTGACTTCAGGACACTTTGGTGCTCAGAAGTCTGGCTTAGAAGGGAGGCTGTGGGCACATGAGTCCAGCTGCTCCTAGGACCGGCCATTGGATCCCAAACCCTTCAGTGCCTCATCCTATGTCGACTTTTTCTCAGCTGTTGTCATCTGGTTGTGCCTTCTTCTGCATCTTCCTGCACTGCAGAGCAGCCCCCCTCCCCAAAAAAGCAATTTCCCCAATTCCTTTGCACCTAGGATATTTGAGATGCAATTCTGCTCCTCCAGCTGAGGGTGGTGAGGCCAAGGTTGTCCCCCTGCTGCATCGAGCTTTTCCATTCTGCACTGCAGTGACCAGCCATTAGCTTTGTGGGAGACAAGGGGTCTCTGTGTTGGTGAGGGCTTCTTGATTGCAGGGTCACAGCTTCTGCTGCGTGTTCTGGAAGCTAATACTTTCAGCAGCCTCTGGGTCTCTGCTTTCCTAATGGAGGCAGATGTGCCAGATTCCTGGGAGGCCAGTTCTGCCATGTTTTTGCACAGACCCAGTCCAAAGCCTGCTCCTCATGAACTTCCAGTGGCTTTTGTAAGCACTTGATGCCTTGTGCTAATTTCTTTCCTTTGTAGAATAAGTAAAGCAACAGCTCTTTGTTCTTGTAAGTGAACCCAGGTGACTTAGATCATGCCTGTAATCTTTACAACAACACTGATTCCTTCTTACAGGTGAGAAAACTCAGGCCCAGAGTATTTCAGCATCTGTTGGAGGTCACACTAATTGTCAGTGTCAGAACCACAACCCAAAGCCAGATCCCTATCCCCTACCTTGTTCCTCCCCACCTAACCCTCTGAGGATGTGACTTGTCACTGGGGTGAGAGTGCGGTCTGCAGCTCTGTATCTGACTTGCAAATTATAAAATGTGTTCCACTTGTGTGCTGAATTAATTGACGCCCTGATTCTTGTTTGTTTCAATGGTGTGATTAAAACAATGATGATGATTCTCCCTTGGGGTCTATCAGATAAAGTGGCTGTGATTGACAGGGCCCTGCACCCACACAGTGGCTCCGTAGAGCCTGCAGAGTGGGTGGCCCACACTCCTGATCCTCATCCCTGGCCCAGAGCCTAAACAGAGGACTTTTTTCCTTCCTGAAAAGCAGAATGGTATAGAGGGCTCCACCATTCATCAGGCACACATTAAGCCCAGGTACTCGGTCCCTGGGAGATACATGCCGTCTTGCAATATCCCCTTGCAGTGAGGACACCCATCACCCTTGTACAGATCAAGAAACTTCGTTCTTGAAGGTCACAGTGTAACTGCCCAACAAGTTCTTCTTACCCATTGCCCAGATGAAGCTGATTTATTAAAACAAGGGAAAGTGTTTAATACATGAAGAGCTGGGTAAATGAGAGATCAGAGTTTTATTATTACTCACATTAGCTTCCTTGAAAATTTGGGGACTAGGGTGTTTCAAAGATAGTTTGGGTGGGCAGGGGCTAGGGAATGGATGCTGCTGATTGGTTGGGCATGCAATCACAGGGGTGTGGAAAACAGTCCTTGAGGCTGAGTCCACTTCTGGGTGGGGGCCACAGGTCATGTTGAGTCAAGAGTTGCTGGTCCTAGTGGGGCCATCTGGTCCTCAGAAATGCAAAAGTCTGAGAAGACATCTCTAAAGGCCAATCTTAGGTTTTACCATGATGATGTTATCTGCAGGAGTAATTGGGGAAGTAACAAATCTTGCAATGGCTGGAATAATGACTGGTCATCACTTAACCACAGATTCAGGCCCTTCTCATCCTCCTAACCTTGGCGGCCTTTCATTAGTGTTATAAAGGGGGGTTAGTTTTTTGGGAAGGGCTATTATCATTTAAACTATAAACTCAATTTCTCCCAAAGTTAGCTTGGCCCACACCCAGGAACGACCAAGGGTGGTTTGGAGGTTAAACGCAAGATGGAGTTGGTTAGGTCAGATCTCTTCTGGATCATAATTTTCTCACTGTTATAAGTTTTGCAAAGTCAGTTTCAACAGTTAATAAGCAGTGCAGGGTGGGGCTGTAGTTTTGACCTGCTTGGACTCTGAGAATATAGGAAAAAACAAACTCAGTTTCTCCTGTCCTTGGCTCTTACAACACAAAAGGCTTCTGACACCAAATATATGTGGGTTTACCCCCACACAGCAAGGAAATAACCAGTTCTGCAGTGGACACCAGCTATGTGTCCTCTAATTCAGTTCAATTCCCATACTACCTGGAAATAGTGTCAGATTGCACAGGTTGAGGGCTGAGTCGCACAAGACTGCGCCTGCCTCACTTCAATACCAATTGCAAGCCCCTGGTGTTTTACCTTTGCTTGTGATCACTGGCTATAAATTGAGATTCCCCTCCCCCTTAGATTCTGTTAATTTGCTAGAGTAGCTCACACATCTCAGGGAAACACTTACTTATGTTTACTGTTACAGGTAGTTAGATAGGCATGAGTGGGGCAGGAGAGGGCTCTCCCCGTACCCACTAGGAATATCAGGTGATGGTCTGATGATTATCATTTTATCACTAAAAATGATCATTTGCAGCCACAGGGAGAGACAATCTCCTGATGATCCACAACTATTGACATTGAAAGTGTTAATTGAATATAGACACCAGGGAGAAGAAACTTCCTGGGCATGCTCACTACGAGACAAGATGGCAAAGTATGATGTTCCAGGAGCTTACCACTGGGAAAGGGAAGAAAACCTCAGATGGGCACGCATACAACTTCCTAAACACACTGCACATGCTCAGTTCCCAAGGGTAGGGAGAACACTGCACGCATGCGGGTAGCCCACCCTAAGGAAAGAATCATGGGAAAGAGGCAAGCCTGGAAAGTGCTAGGATGGGCCGGGCGTGGTGGCTCACGCCTGTAATCCTAACATTTTGGGAGGCCGAGGCAGGCGGATCATGAGGTCAGGAGATGAGACCATCCTGGCGAACACGGTGAAACCCCGTCTCTACTAAAAATACAAAAAATCCGCCAGGTGTGGTGGCAGGCACCTGTAGTCCGAGCTACTCGAGAGGCTGAGGCAGGAGAATAGTGTGAACCTGGGAGGTGGCTCTTGCAGTGAGCCAAGATTGTGCCACTGCACTCCAGCCTGGGCGACAGAATGAGACTCCGTCTCAGAAAAAAAAGAAAGTGCTAGGATGAAAGTTAAATGCTCTCTTCTCTCTTTGACCTTCAGGCACCCTCTTGGATCTCTTCTAAGTGAACTTTCCTTGCTTTCCTGTTCTAAAGCCTTTTTAAACAAACTTCCACTCCTGCTCTGAAACTTGCCTTGGTCTCTTTTTCTGCTTTATGCACGTCAGTCTAATTCTTTCTTCTGAAGAGGCAAGGACTGAAGTTGCTGCAGACCCCTACAGATTTGCCACCAGTAACTCAGGGTAACTCGGATCTCTTCCACCGCTAACGTTACCAGTGTATTACAAGGATATTACAAGGGATACAGATAATGAGATGCAGAGGGTGGAGTATAAGGAAGGGATGTGGAGCTCTCATGTCCTCTCCAGGCACCACCCTCCAGGGACCTCCATGTGTTCAGCTGTCTGAAGCTCCCTGAACCCGGTCCTTGTGGGGTTTTACGGAAGCTTCATTATGGAAGCACGATTCATTACCTTCTTGGCCTTGGTGATCAACTCAACTCAACATTCAGCCCCCTCCCCAGCCCTCCCCAGAGGTCCAGTTGGGTGGAGCTGAAACTGTCAACCCTCTAATCACATGGTTGGTACCCCCGGCAACCAGCCCCCATCCATAGTCTGTCCAGGATCCCCCTGCCATCAGTCAACTCATTAGCATACAGAAAGTCACTCATCCTCTTGGAGATCCCAAGGATTTGGGGAGTTGTGTACCAGGAAACAGGGGTTGATGGGTCTGACTCTTCTCGTCACCTGCTTCAGGGCAAGGCAAGGCTTGACTAAGGCCTGGGCAAGCACCGCATTCCATCCCCTGATTACAAAGATTCCATGGTGGGGAGTGGTGGGTAGCATGTGATCCAAACAAAGGAAGCCTGGTTCTGCCTCTTCTCTTGAACTTTTAGGAAAGAGAAAACCCATTCTTTCCATTGGACTTAAAGACATAAGCATGGGGCTGCTGGAGTTACCATAGTCAACTCCTGTCAGAGAATGAAACCTGCGGCAGGCAGAGCCACAAAGAGAGAAAAGACTGATTCCTGGAATTCTTGATGACATCATTCACAATGCTGGATCCAGCCCCAGCTGAAACCATTGTGAAACTGTCTCCACAGGGTTGACAATTGCATCCTGGGTTCTGGACAGAAATAATTATAATTAAGCATTCATCAGGCTGCCCTTAGGCCCACTTCCTTCTTACTAAAAGTCACTTAGCACTAGATACTGATCATTTGCATACCCATTGTTCCTATAGACGAGATCCCGGACATTAGAATCATAAGGCTTTTATTTAATTCAGATGTATTTCAGACCTGAATTCCAGCGACCAGTTTGAAGACCCCCAGAGAAGAAACAAAATCGGCTTTGCAAAATTATAGCTGAGGAAATTATGACAGTGAAAGAAATAACACCTGACTGACTCCATCTTGCTTCTAACCTTTAAGCTGTCCTTGTTCATTCCTGGGCGTAGGCTAAACTAACTTTGGGAAGGAATTCAGTTCATGGTTTGACTCTGCAACAAAATTGGTAACAGCCTTTTCCTGAAAAGACCCCCTTCTTGCCTGGGGTCTAGTTTGCCTTTCCAGGACTAACAAACTAGCTACAAGATTAGAAATTACAGTTTAGGGTTCATGCAGCCTCTGGCTTCAAGAGTCTTAATTTCCCCAAATTGCTCCTGGAGAAAACATCACTATTGTAAAATCTAAGATCAGTGCTTGAGATATTTTGCAGACCCTGCACTGGATGGATCAGCTGAACTGGCTCAACCAGTTCTGCCATCCCACCCAGGAACAGAAGACAGCAAGAAAACCTCCTTCGACCCCCGCTGATTCCATCTCCAACCTGACTAATCAGCTCTCCCCACTTCCCAAGCCTCTAACTGCCAAATTATCTTTAAAAACTCTGATCCCCAAATGCTTAGGGAGACTGATTTGAGTAATAACAAGGCTCTGGTCTCTTGCACAGCCAGCTCTGTGTGAATTACTCTCTCACCATTGCAATTCCCCTGTCTTGATAAATCGGTTCTGTCTAGGCAGCAGGCAAGGTGAACCCATTGGGTGGTTACAGAAAGGGATCCACGTGAGAATACAGCTTCTTCCTCTCCCTCACCCATGACTTCACCCTGCACTCCTTGACCAATCAATGATACCTGTACTTTGGCCTACTCCAAAACCTGAACCCCAGATTCCTAGGGGAGATGGAGTTGAGGTTTTCTCCCATCACCTCATTCAATGACCCTATGATGAAACCTCTTTCTCTGCTGCAAGCCGGTGTCTTGGTGTATGGACTGGTTGTGTGCGTAGGGCAATGAACCTATTATGGTTACAATCACCTCCCCCTGGGTTTCTCAGTTATGCCAAACGATGAATTCCTCACTTTTCTGCAGCCAATTAGAGGTGGCACCTTAGTCCCTTTAATTTCACTATGTCCTGGCTGCTACGCAGCTCTTTTTTCCAGATTTGCCTGATGTTCTGCCCACCAAACTAAGCTGCCCCCAACTGATGGCTTAAGCCTGGATTAAACTAAGCTACAAACAGCTGAATTCCTCAAGAGTGGCCAACCTAGCCTCTCTTGTGTGACAGACACTCAAGATTCAACCAGTGACACCTCTTTTATTTCTCCAAATTCACTTAAGGTCCAGTGTCACCCTCTTGGAGATCTCTCTGCCCGATTCCCTGGATTACCTATGAGCCCTGGGGCATGGCAGGAAGGTGACCTGAGCAGGAGACAGCTGCACTGAGATTTGAAGGATGAGTCTGCATTGTTCTTGTTACCGAACCAAGCTTGGGTCCACCGACCTCGGTGCAGCAAAGCCAAACCCTGACATCAGGATTTGCAGCGAGAGAAAGTGAGGCATTGATTGCAGGGCTCCAGGCAAGGGGAACGAGGCAGCTAATGCCTAAAACCTGAACTTCCCCATGGCTTACATTGTAAGTGTTTTTCAAGGTGAGAAGACAGAATTACAGGCAAAGTCATAAACTGACACATGGAAGTTGCACATTGGTTTAACTTAAAAAAGCAAAGCATCTCCAGCAGGGTCTACAAGTCAAAGGTGAATTCAAAGATTCTTTCATTTGTGTTTGATTAAGGAAGCAAAAGTTTTTCTAAAAAGTTGGGGTCAACAGAAAGGAATGTTAAGCCCTGGGCTCTGAATATGACTTCCTCCAGGCCTCTCGGGCAGAAATTTAGAACAAAGAATGGGAGGGTCACCATTCAGTCCTTGGTTCCTTCTTCTCTGAGGTCTCTGTGCCAGCAGATGCCATCTTCCATGTGATGGGGGTCTGGGTTTCTGAAAAATAATTCAGGGACATATATGAAGATGTTATCCTTAGTTTCTATAGGAAGCCGAACATTTTGTGGCTCTAACTTCCTGGGCTATTATTTTCAGCTATTATTACCTTCTCACTTATCAGGTTGCTCATTTAATTTTCAAAGCTAGTGAGGTGCCTGGAATTTCCCTTGAAGGAACTCAAGGTTTTCCTTTCATTCCATGCCTAGGGAGGCCCAGCGGGCTCCTAAGAGGGGTCCTTGTGTAGCAGGACGAGCCACAGACAAAACCTCTCAGACACTGAGTTGTAGAAGGAAGGGCTTTATTCAGCTGGGAGCATCGGCAAGCTACTGTCTTAAAATCCGAGCTCCTCAAGTGCACAATTTCTGTCCCTTTTAAGGGCTCACAATGCTACAGATTTCACGTGAAAGGGTCGTGATTGATTGAGCAATCTAGGGGATACGTGACAGAGGTTTCATGCCCTGGTAGTCAGAGTGAAACAGAACAGGGCAGGGAGTATCACAATGTTCCTTTATACAATGTTGGGAATCTATGGATAATATCGGTTTCTAAGTCATGAGTTGATTTTTAACTACTAGGTTTAGGCCAGGCAGGCCTAGGTCCGGTTTTGGGCCTGGCGCCGGGCTGCCTGTCTTTGATTTCACTTCCTTGTTTTTTTCTTAAAACAGGTACTGAGTGTAAAACAATATAAAACAATATGAGAGGGTCTCTCTCTTCCCTCACTTGCTCCATCACATTTTATCAAAGGGAGCCGGAGGAGTGCATTTCAGGGGAATATCAGCTTATGTGAAGGAAGACACAAATGAGAGAGCAGGGGAAATGGCTTGCAGTTTTAAGGTAGAGTGCAGGGAGTCCAATAGCATTTTTAAAAGATTTTCCACTAAAATATCATAAACATAGAGACAAGTGTGCATGGCCTAAGTACAAAGCTCGATGAATTCTCACCAAGAGAACACATCCAGGTCACACACATATGGATCCAGAAACAGAACACAACCAGGCACCCGTGAACCTTCAGGTCCCTTTCCAGTCACCGTGCTTCCCAGGGCAATGTCTATCCTGACTTCTCACACCCACTTCAGGGCGTAATTTTGCCTACTTTTAACTTCATGGAAACGGAACCAAATAACTTGTGCTCTCTAGTGCCTGGTTTCTCTCATTCAACACTGTGAGATGCATCCTTATCAACACAACACACGTAGCTGTACGTCGTTTGCTCTCATTGATATAAGGCAGGGGTCAGCAAACTCTTTTTGTAAAGAGCAACAGTAAATATTTGAAGCATCACTGGTCCTTTGATCTCTGTCACAGCTCAGTTTTTCTATCATGACATGAAAGCAGCCATAGGCAATATTTAAATCAATGAATGGAGCTGAATTTTTGTAAATAAAATTTTGTAAGTTTCATTCATCGAATGAACTTTATCTTGTAAATAAAATTTCGATGAATGAAACTTTATCTACAAAAATTGGCAGTCTGGATTACAAACATAGTTTGCCAGCTCCGTGCTCTACAGTATTCTATTGTGTGAATATACCACCATTTGTTCTTCTCATCTACTGATGAACTTCAAGGTAGGCTTTAGTTTGGGACTGCTTACGCATAGTGCTGCCGTGAACATTCTTGTACGTGTGTTTGGTGAACATGTCCACATTTCTGTTGGGTATGTTCCAAGAGGTAGGATTGCTGGGTTGAAACTTATACATCTGTTCAGCTTTAGAAGATGCTGCCAAACAGTTTTGCAAAGTGGTGGTACCAGTTGCATCTCTCCCTCCCCATGACCAGCAGTGGATGCATGCATGTTCCAGTTGCTTCACTTCCTTAATGTGTGATGTTTTCACCTTAACCTTTCAGGTGGATGTGTACTTGTATCATTTTATGGTTTTAATTTGCATTTCCCTGATAAATAATAAAGCTGAGCAGTTTTTCATATGTTTACAGCCATTTGGGATATTGGCTTTGTGAAATGCCTGTTCCAATAACATTTGATACCTTTAACTTGCATAAATTACATTCTGCCTTGAAAATAAATCTGGCAGTCTCCTTTGGAGCATTTGGTCTTCTTTCTTATCTAAACTCAGGAGCTTTTAAGGGATGATGTTGTGCATATGTTACTACTTTTTCTTTAATTCCAGAATCTAATGTGAGATGTTTGCCCTCTCAATGTCTGTTTCAGGTTCTTTTTCCCCTTAAGAAATTTTGATCTTGTTCTTGCATGTGTCACTAACTGTTTTGAAATTCAGAGATCCAAGAGGCCTAAACTTTCAGAAATCAGGGTTTCATAGAGTTTAGAAGGTGGGAGCCTTTCTGAGCCTCAGACAAAGAGGGCTTGAGGATATACACTGAGGACATCACTGAACAGACCATCACTGAACTTGAACTTGACATCACTGAACCAGCCCAGGCATCTGAGTCTAGGTGTGAGAGTAACCTCGCTCCTCTATCTTCCTTCTCTTCTTGCTCTGGGTCCTGAAGATCCTCAATGAATAATGGCAAGTTATACTAGTCAGAGGAGAGAAAATTTTCAAATGGGGCAGGTTGAGAATAAATCTGGCTGAGCGAAGAAAATTAATTAGTAAATATAATTTGGCAGATTCTGAAATAGCTTACTGTATTAGTCCATTTTCATACTGCTATGGAGAAATACCTGAGACGGGGTAATTTATAAAGAAAAAGAGGTTTAATGGACTCAGTTCCACATGTCTGGGGAGGCCTCACAATCATGGCAGAAGGTGAAGGAGGAGCAAAGGCACATCTTACATGGGGACAGCAAGAAAACATGTGCAGGGGAACTGCCCTTTATAAAACCATCAGATCTCATGAGACTTATTCACTATCACGAGAACAGCACAGGAAAACCCGCCCCCATGACTCAGTTACCTCCCACTGGGTCCCTCCCACGAAACATGCAAAACATGGGGATTATGGGAGTTACAATTCAAGATGAGATTTGGGTGAGAACACAGCCAAACCATATCACTTACTCTGTGTGTGTGTGTGTGTGTGTGTGTGTGTGTGTATGTGTGTGTGTGTGTGTGTGTATGTGTGTGTGTGTGTGTGAGAGAGAGAGAGAGAGTGAGAGATTGAGAGATTGAGAATGTCACTGATAGCTGTCATATAACTATGGATTCTGCAATGCATATAAAGCCTGTTTGCCCTGTGGTCCAGCCTGATACACAGTCTATAAAAAAAAAATTGTTTACCAACCCCAAATTAATTTAGGGTAATTTGAATCTTTATTGGAGCCTTCTGAATAGCATATCAAAGAAGGAACCCATCCATAATATATAATAAAACCTCTTTTTAAAAGTTCTTTTCCAATTCTTCTTTCTTCAACACACAATAGCTGCCACGAAGTTATTTTCTGTTTTTCATTTCCACATTTAAACAACATGAAACAAACAAAAACCCTATCTCTAATCCAACCTTCATGGGCTCTTTCATTTTTGATTCCTCTTTCTTATTTCCCTAAATCTATTCTTCTCCCCCTAGTAGTTTTTAGTTTTCTCGTTTTCTACTGTAATTCCCACGAGTCCCTCCTCATCTCATCTCCCTTATTGACTATCTCAATTGAAAAAGAAAAGGTCCAGTAATCAATCAGACAGGATTCCTTCTCAGAGGGTGGAAGACGAGAGAAAAGACAAAGCTGGTAGGATTTTCTTTGGTATTTAAGATAAAAGAGGCTATGAATACTCTCTTGCATATCTTCATCCTTGCCACCCTTACGTTCTGGGTCCATGCAAGTACATTTCTTTTTGCATTTTTCAAAAAAACAAAAATTAAGTTGCTTTTAGAGGAGACATCTCTTATTTGAGCCTCACAAGTAAGGACAATGAGTCAGTGACCACCGTGGACACTTCCATTTAATGCTTCCACTTACCAAGGACTCATGATGGGACAAGTATGGCACAGGTGAGTGTCAGGGTGTCCATAAGAACCCTCCCAGATTCTGTTATTTTCCAGGAGTGCTCACAAGACTCAGCATATAGTTTTGCACATGGCTATGACTTTTATAGTGAAAGGATACCGAGCAAAATCAGTACATGGAAAAGGCACTGAGAACTAAGTACAGAAGAAGCCAGGTGGAAGCTTACAGAGCTCTCTCCCTCTAGAGCTGCCCAGGACACACAGGATTTCCTTAGCAATGAATTGCAACAACACCTGTGAACTGCTCATTAGAGACTCAGTGTCCAGGGTTTTTATTGGGGGCTGGTCACATAGACACCATCTGCCTGGGATGTGACAACATTCCCAGAAGGAAAGCAGGTGTCCAGCATAAACCATGCTGTTTGTGCAAATGATTTAGTCACAGTGAACTACTCTTGTCAGGAAGTGGTGGGAACTCTCTTGAAATCCACCTTCCCAGATGCCAGCCCCAGGCCAAGCCTTGCAGTCAGGCCTGCTATGGTGACTGGCTTTTGCACAGTGAGACATTTAAAGTTAATGAACCTTGCCAGCAACCCCAGGAGGCCGTACAATCATTATTCCCATTTGGAGAAAATGAAACTAAGGCTCATAGAGTGTGGAGAACTTTTCTGCTGAGAGCTAATAAGTGGTAAAACCTAGACATGGATTATATGAAATTACAGACCATGTTGTTTTCATCATGCCATACTGTCTCTTCATTATTCCATTATTTCAGTATTGAATTATTTGATAGCTAACATTCCTGGGTCTTTTCTATGGGGCAGCCATTGTTTTAAGTGTTTTTCCTACAACAGCTTATTTAAGCCTCACCCTATGAGATCATGCATTATTGCTATCCTCACTTTAAAGATGAGGAAACTGAGGCACAGAGATTTAAAAATGTACACAAGGTCATAATAATGGTGGCCACTTGCTGGGTGCTACTGATATCCCAACTCATGTTCCTCCTGCCTTTATTTATTAGCTCTGCTGGGCAGCTTCTCATGGGTAGCCTCTGTACAGAAAAGATCAATTAGAGATGAATCTTAATAAAGTAAAGGCAGTTTACGAAGAAAATAAAACACTCCAGGAGGCAAGGCCGATAAATGAGTCCAGGAATTCAGCAGAAAGTGAGACCAACTGCTTCCAGCAGAGGCAAATGACAACTCATTGGAGTCCAGAAAGAGGAGAGCAAGCGAACCTCCAGCCTCAGCTTCCATGACCTTCCAATACAAAGTGCCCTGCTCCGTTAGGTGGAAACCTGTCCTGTGGAACTTCTTCCTCACTCTCCCCCAAACCTACCCTTGTCCAACCCTAGCCCCCACCCATTAGCGGGAGGTATTTACTGAGGGAATAGGGACTCCTTGGAATTTTTGTCCCAGAAAAGATGTAGACCCAGCTGAGGTTGCAGACGCTAAGAATTTATCCAAGCCCAGAGTTGCAAACTCATGTCTCTAACACATGGGCACGTGCAGGTTTCAATAGGAAAGCAAGAGAGAAGGCCACGTGGCCAGAGGACTGCTCCTGGATCCATTGAGCCACTGTAATTGTTGGGTCCTGCTTCTGTGGGCCATGCAGTCATGCACGCTGTACCTGCCCTAAAGTGACATCGTTGGTGAAACATACCTCTCCCACGCCCCTGGAGAAAGTCAACAGCTAGAGTTGACTGTGTAGATTCTAGAAAGTAATGTTCAGTGTTCTCATGCAAATAGTGCAATGTAAGGTGGTGTTGAGCTTATTTTTGCGGCAGAATTAATGTTCATTTAGAGCATCGTGCAGTCTGAAGGGGACACTGAAGTTTTTCTGTTAAATTTTTCTGCAGTTTAGTGGGAAATTAAATACAGTAGCAGGAATTGCCAATTTGGGGATTTGCAAAGGACTCTGGAGGCAGCCCTTGTGAAGCATGCGGAATTCTTTTAACAGCAAATGTGATGCGCAGTGGAGAGGCGGTTTCTGTTTTCTGTCTCCCTTAAAGCCCCATCCACCCAGCCAAGCACCCAGCACAAGGATGTGACTAGACCCTTTCCAACACTAAGGAACCGAGGACAACAGGCTGCCACTTTGATTTTTAAATTCAGGCCGGCCGGGCGCGGTGGCTGACGCCTGTAATCCCAGCACTTTGGGAGGCCGAGGCGGGCGGATCACCTGGAGGTCAGGAGTTCGAGACCAGCCTCAACATGAGAAACCCCGTCTCTACTAAAAATACAAAATTAGCCGGGCGTGGTGGTTCATGCCTGTAATCCCAGCTACTCGGGAGGCTGAGGCAGGAGAATTGCTTGAACCTGGGAGGCAGAGGTTGCGGTGAGCCGAGATCGTGCCATTGCACTCCGGCCTGGGCAACAAGAGCGAAACTCCATCTCAAAAAAAAAAAAAAAAAAATTCAGGCCAATAACTTTGGCCAGCCTACTTTCCCTCTCCAGACCTCAGTTTCCTAATCTGCAAAACGGGAGGTAACCATGCTCCCTAACTCTGGTAAAATGAGATTGTGAATGCGGAACACTAGAATCTGGCACTGGGAAGCGTTTCACAAACATTAGGTGCTGCTTCCGCCGATATTATTGTGACCATGAAGTGACAGTACGCACCACCGGTGCAGCCCAGTGATGGACACAGGAGAGGCTTCTGGTGTCAGCTCAGGGGAATCTGGTACCATTTTTGTCTCTAAGGGTAGACAGTGGGCTTATGTAACCTACTTGCTTTGGAGCAAGCTGACTCCACCCCCTTGCTTCCGTGGTAGGCCCTGATTGGTTTACAGGCATCCACGCAGTTCATTTTTCTGCCCAGTCACTGGTTCATGAGCAAGCATGTGACCTTGAAGGTCTAATCAGGGTGCATCTAGTTTGGGCCCCCGTTTCCCGGGATGTAGATGGGGAAAGGTGTCGCCCCTGGGATGCAGCTGGCCCTGCTGAGGAGGCTGCTGGCATGGCTGTGCTGAGAGATGGTCACAGTTGGCGTTAAAATCACAGATGGCATTGTTAAGCCATTGGGTCATCCAGTCCAGAAGCTGGATCTTACCTGCACTTTCTATTTGCATGAAACAAATCTTCTACATTGCCCCAGCCAGTTTAAGTTGCATTTCTCGGCCACTTGCAACTCAAAACTTCCTGTCACGATGCATTTCTATCTGCAATGATCTGCTTTCATATCTGCCTTAGAGAGGACAGTGACCTCTTTTATTATCCTTTGTGTTCCCAGCTTCCAGTCAGTGTCTAGGACACCTCAGGCACTTAATTATTGTTTGTCGAATTTATAGGACATGACTCTTACCTCACAGAACCTTCAATCTCATTGAAAAATGAGATGCGTGGATATGAATCTGAATAAGATGTGAGGCCAGCTGTGATTAAACCCCAACGCTAGTTCTCCAGACAGTGTTGTCATACTTAATCCTCCTCCTTGAAGCAATGCGGCTGTGAATGAACAGGTCAAAATACCAGATGACAAACCTATTCATAGGCCCAACTGGGCTTTGGTATACAAAAGTCATAGGGAGGAGGGGAAGCTTTTTTCCTTAAAAGGTAAGTTGGCATCATTATTGAAAGCAGGAGACGGGCTCCAAACAGAGTATCCATTAGAACATGTTTGGTTCAAATGGGACAGAAAAGTGGTTGCAAAATTGCATATGCCAAAAAAAAAAAAAAAGAAAGAAAGAATTGATTGCTTTATGTGCCTGAAAACCCCCAAGGGTATGTTCTTCAGGGACACAAATGATGTGAACAGAAGAGCAGCTTCTCAGCATCCCTCTGCCCTGCCTTTCTCAGGGTTGGCTTCCATCCCTTGCTCTGCCTGAGAGAAAGATGAGGACAGCAACCCCCACCTGCACATCCTTGTATGTTCCCAGTAAGTGAGAACGACCTGGGGGGGTCCTTCTGTGTCATTGGCTCAAGTGGCCAATCTCAGAACCAACCGCTGTGGCCAAGGGGGATGTTATGTTTTGATTAGTTTGGGCTTTGATCATATTTGTTTTCGAGAGGGAGTTTCGCTCTTGTTGCCCAGGCTGGAGTGCAGTGGTGCAATCTCGGCTCACTACAACCTCCACCTCTGAGGTTCTAGCAATTCTCCTGCCTCAGCCTCCTGAATAGCTGGGATTGCAGGTGCCCACCACCACGCCTGGCTAATTTTTTGTATTTTTAGTAGAGACAGGGTTTCGCCATGTTGGCCAGGCTGGTCTCAAACTCTTGACCTCAGGTGATCCACCCACCTCAGCCTCCCAAAGTGCTGCGATTACAGGCGTGAACCACCACAGCTGGCCTGCTTTATCTCTTTGGTTGAGCCCAATTGTTGATTTGCTAAGACACTGAAGACACTGTAACCAGAAGAAAGGTGAGGGGCTGCTGGGACAAAAGCAAGAGTTGTCTACAGCACACAGAGGTGTCCACTGCACTTGGCCATGGATGGGAAGAGTGGAAGCAAATAGGTTACCCCATTCTCACAGCACACGCTGGGGAAGGCCCTGTGCTGGGAACACAAGGACACACGATAGACGGGGCCTGGCTTTAAGGAGTGCTCAGCCCAGGGGACAGGTATGAGCTTTATTCCTGTTTGGCCTGGAATAAGGATGAGGCACAGAGCTGGGCTGGGTCTCTGGTGTGCCCTAGCCCCTAGTCTACAGATATAAAAAGCAGGAAGACAAAAATCCCTCCAGCCCTTATGACAGTCAGGCGCGAACTTGCTTGGTAAACTTGGGCCAGCTTCTTGTAATCTCTGCATTGGTTTTGTTATCTTTCACATCAGGATTATAATGGCTCTGGTCTCCCAGAGCTATAGATGGGGAGAAAAGATGCAATGCATGGAAAACACTGAGCATAGCACCAGGTTCCAAGTGAGGGCTCAACACATGTTAACTCTATTATGTTTCCTTGGGGCAATGGTGATGGTATGGAGGATAAATCAGCCTGTAATGTGTTTCTTTACATAGTTACTGGAGGATTGATGGGGAAGCAATTGGAGTCAGACTGTCTGGTTTTGAATTTATAGTCGACCACTTATTAGCTATTGGACACCTTAACCTTTCTAGACCTCAGTTTTCACATCTGTCCAATGGGAATATTTATAGACTATATCCCATAAGCCTGTGTGTGTGTGTGTGTGCATAGTGAAATACTCTGTATATCTTCATTGTTATTCTTCTTTCCGTCCTTCCTAATTGGGAAGCAAGACTTTGATTTATCAGTAGCTTCCTGACCATCTGACTCAGTGCCCAGCATGTAGGAGGTGCTCAGTGAGCAATAGTTTCATGAAACCGTAAAGTATTGCACAGTTTGCACAGTGCAATGGATGGGACCCTCTGTTGGGCTGGTGAACACAGGCTACCCTTCTTGATACTTAACATTAGTTAGGATTTAAATGCAGTCGTTGTTACAAAGAAACCAGAAAAACAGTAGCTGAATCAGTTGATTATTTCTCTGTCACCTGAGAGTCTGGATGAGACAGTCCAGAGCTCGAACAATGGCTTGATGGCGTCGGGGCCCAGACTCCTTCCCAGTTGTGGCTCCATGCTGCCTGGGGTACTTCTGTCATCTGAATGGCTCAAGATGGCATCCCACACATCCGTGCTCCAGAGTGGAGAGGGAGATGGTAAAGAGGTGCATTATTTCCCCTCAAAGCCATCCCACTGGCAGAACTTAGTCATGTGGCCAGGCCTGGCTGCCAAGGAGGCTGGCCGGTGTGAGTTTGATTTGAGTGTCTGTGTGCTCCAGCAAACACTGGGGACTCTGTTGAGGGACAAGTAGAGAATGGATATAGGGGCACAATTAGCAGTCTGTGCCCAGGGCTAGAGCACTGCCTTATGGGGGGAAAAGAACCCAGACAAAAGGGGAGCTGGGATTGGCTCAGAGAGTGGTGTCCCTCAGCTAGAGGAAAGCAATGGGGAAGGTTCTCATTCACAAGCCAACATCGCCTCCGCCCTTCTGTCAGGGGCCACTGGGACCCAGGACCCCAGGATCCCCACCCTTCTTGCTCCTCAGCTTCATGACCCTGCAAAGGCCCTGCCTGGGTAACAGAGAGAGCTAGCTTCATTCAGTGTCGGACCCTACCTCCCATCAAGGAGACTGGGGGGTGAGGTTGTGGAAAAAAAGCATGCTTATACACTGTTGGTGGGAGGGTAAATTAGTTCAACCATTGTGGAAAGTAGTGTGGTGATTCTCCAAAGACCTAAAGACAGAACTACTATTTGGTCCAGCAATCCCACTGCTGGGTATATACCCAGAGGAATATAAATCATTCTACCATAAAGATACATGTACACAAATGTTCACTGCAGCACTATTCGCAATAGTAAAGACACAGACTCAACCTAAATGCCCTAAAGTGGTAGACTAGATAAAGAAAATGTAGGACAGATACACCATGGAATACTATGCAGCTATGAAAAAGAATGTGGTCATGTCCTTTGCAGAAACATGGATGGAGCTGGAGGCCATTATCCTTAGCAAACTAATGCAGGAACAGAAAAATACTGCATTTTCTCACTTATAAGTGGGAGCTAAGTGATGAGAACACATGGACACACAGAGGGGAACAACAGACACTGGGGCCAGTCAGAGGTTGAAGGGTGGGGGGAGGGAGAGGATCAGGAAAAATTTCTAATGGTTACTAGGCTTAATACCTGGGCGATGAAATAATATGTGTAACAAATAAAAGTTTACCTATATATAAACCTATAAATAAAATTACCTATATAAGTTTACCTATATAAACCATGACATAAGTTTACCTATATAACACAACTGCTTTTTAAACTTTTTTAAAAGTTAAAAAAAAAAGATGGGGGTAACTCAGGCCTTCCCTAGAGAGCTCTGGAGGAACCCAAGGGGGCACTGAGCCTGTGTTTCCTCTCTGAGATGAAAATGTGGCTTCTGGGACAGGGACAGGCAGAAATTTGGAAGCAAGAGAAAATAGTTTCTCTAGGCAACACCTTTTTAAAGACAGAGCTTGCTTTGTATTCCACTGGGCGGCCTAGTTCCTGCGCAAGGCCTGGCGCATAGCAGGCATGCAGTGGTGTTTGAACAAATTCTTGCAATTTTTTCCCACTCCTTAGACTTCTAAGACTTGACTTCCGGGGGTTACTACTGCCTTAGGATTTATTTTGATCATTCTCCATCATGAAACCCAGTGCCTGGCATATAGGAGGTGCTCAGCTGTTTGGTTATCCTCCTTAAACACGTTGTGAACCATCAGACTCCAGAGAAGAGAACGGTCTCTACCCTTCCATCCTCCTTTCTATGGAGTCAGGGCTGACGGATTTTTACACATACAGAAGGGAGAGCAATGATAATAGTGTTAATTATAGTGATCCCCTGTGAGCACCGACTCTGCTGGACTCTTGCGAGGCACTTGATGTGTTCTTTCTAATCCTCCAGCAACCCTTCAATGGGGGTAACATTATCCCATTTTCTAGACGAGGCAACTGAGATGTGGAGATGGTGAGTCATTGGCTCATTCCTTTAGAGCATGGGTTGGCAAACTACAGCCTGTGGGTCAAATCCAGCCCACTACTTGTTTCTATAAATAAAGTTTTATTGGCACACAGCCACAGCCATTCACTTACATAACATCTACAGCTGCTTTCTCACTATAACAGCAGAGTTGAGTAGTTTCGACAGAGACCGTATGGCCCACAAAGCCTAAAATATTTACGATCTGGGCCTTTACAGAAAAAGTTTGCCTGATTTAGAAGAAATGTTTGAATACCTTCTCTTTGTCGGGCTAGAAAGCAGATCAGGAAAGGCCTCGCAAGCCATGGTGAGGATGTGAGACTTGTTCTGCTGGCAAAGGATTGCGGCTGCAGGGGTTTGCACAGAGCAGGGACAGGAGGAGATCTGTGTTTCAGGACATCCAGTGTGGCCACTGAGTGGAGAATTTCAGAGAGCAAGCATGCGTGGGGTCAGGGAAACCCGTGAGGAGCTTGCTGAAACAATTCAGGTGAGAGAAGACTGGGCTGGAGGTCACAGTGGGATGAGAGATTTAGGAAGGAGAGTCAGCAGTTGATGACTGCTACTCAGAGGTGAGGAGAGGGGAATCAGGGAAATTATCTAAACTTGGGGGTGATTAGAAATGTCAGTTACTGAGCTAGGAAACACAGGAGGAGGAGGAGGAGGAGGAGCAGGAGCTTGTGTGGGGAGCGGGGAGTTTCGTGAGGGAGGTGTTGAGTTGGAGGTGTCTGTAGGATGTCTCTGCAGGGATGTACAGCAGGAGGAAGTGGGGCTGTGGGTTTGGAGGGACAGGTATGCATAGGAAGGTGGAGATTGAGGATTCGCCAGCAGAGAGATGTCCCCAGGATGAGCTGAACACCTGGGCGAGATTCAGAGCTGGGCTCTGTTTTTTGGAAACCCACATTCTGGCAGCTCTCGCCTGGTGCTTGCCCTCATGTCCTCTTGAGACCATCTCTTGAGCATCTCTTGAGCTGTAGCCAGAGGGGAGTTGAGAGCCAAGCAAATTCCAACTCAGCCTACAAACAGCCAGGCCCTAGCCCAGGTCTCAGCAGCAGGGAGAGCCTGTCTCAAGTCAAAGATCCCAGGAGAGCTGGAGCTGTCACTCTTCCCGAGAAGTTGACACCTGTCATGTGGATGAGGCCTTTTTTGGTGCCAGCTGTGTTTCTGCGCTGAAGGTGGCCCTGGGGAGCTGGGCTGCACCCCCACAGGGCCATTTTTCTGATGCTGTTTCTTTTTGTGGGCTCAGGTGAGCACTTGACAGTGGAGAGTACAGGAGCAGTCCCCATCTGGCCCCTGGGTACCATCTTAGGTGTTTGCAGCATCCAGAAGGCGGGCCTGGTGCAGGCCTGGGGACGGATGGCAAGTGGGAGGCATCCCGCACGCTGGAAATGTTTTGCGCCTTTGAGAAGGCTAAGGAAGTCTTCTTTTTCCTCCAGAGATATGACTAGTAGCTTAGGTTTATTTTTTGCCTTGAAAGATTTTTAAGGCTGCCTGAGTCTTGGGGTGAATGGAAGCAGGGTTCTCAAAGCAGATGGGTACCTCCAGAGAGAACCCCCCCAACTGGGAAGACGCTGGTTTTTCTAGAGAAAGCCCTGCTGGCCCTCTGGTCTAGTCTACCCTGGAGTTCTGTGGGCTCTCCTCCTTCTGGTGGAGAATGTTGCTTTTATCTGCCATGGGACAGTGTGGGAAAAGATGGTGGTGGGGCTGGTAGACTCTATCCTCAGCAGAGTTGGAAAGTTGGGGAAAGGTGCCCCTCTCCCTACAGAGGGCACTCTCCACCCCTTCTCCCCCACTGGCTGCCTCTTCACAGGTTCCATTAATCAGCTACTGACTGATGCTTGCTCTACAAGTCAGAGGGCACAAGAGGGAACTTATTGGCTTGGGTCTTTGAACATTTCAGAGGTAGTGGGTACTTCAGGTAAAGCTGGATCCAGACCATTAGAGATCTGTCTCTCTCTGTCTCTGGGTTCTGCTGTCATCTGTGCTGGCTTCATTCTCAGGCAGGCTGTCCCCATGCTGTGAGGAGATGGCTGTCACCTCCTGGCTTATATCTACCTCACTTGGTGTTGCTAACAGAAAGACAGCATCTCTGCTAATTAACTTGCCACAAAAGTCCTGGGATTCAATGTCCATGGCCCCAGCTGGAGTCACATGGCCATTGCTGACCAGTCCCTATGGCCAAGAAAATGCTGTGTTCTCACTGGGGGTGGGGGCAACTCCATCTGAACGGCCGGGACTGCGTATGGGGAAGGCGTGGCTCTTCAGAGGCGGCATTAGGGTTGTGTTACCGGGAGTGGTGTGATGGGCAGGCAGAAATAACAGACAGATGTTATGCCTGGTGCCTCTGAGAATCATGATGTGCAAATGTCACCTGTGAACTGGACTGGCTCCCAAGACACACAAAAGTAGGAAGTCACATATGAAGAAGCTTATGTGGAATGTCACAAACAAGGAAGCTAGCTGCACAGTTAGACCAGCAGGGCTTGTGGGTGGGAGGGGGCTGGGGTGCAGGGAATAGAGGATCCAGAACTTGGGGGTGAGGGCGGGGGGTGGAGAGGAATCCACCTCCCTCTCCCATCCCTCTCCTCTCCTTCCCTCCCTTCCTCCTTTCTTTTTCTTCTCTCTCTCCCCGAATATCTGAGTGCCTGTTCTGTGCCAGGTACACCATTCACCACCAGGGACACAGAAATGAACCAGATGGAAACGTTCCCTGCCTGTTAGTGCTGATATTCCTGGGGGAGCTAGATAATAAGCACACAAACAAATAAATGAGACTCTTTTAGAGAGATGAGCTAGCACTGACTCACACATGGTCAGTGCATTCACTAGGGTGGTCATGGAGGGCTTCTCCGAGGAGGTGACATTTGGGTAGAGACTGATGAGGAGGAGCCAGCCCTGGAAGAGCCTGCGTGGGGGAGGGAGGGACAGTGAGCTGGTGGTCTTAAGCTAGGAAAGTGCCTGGGCACTCAAGAGACTGGCCTCAGCCCACATGGGTGGAGCCTGGGGATGGGGAAGGTGCTGGAGCCTGGAGTAGGGCTGAGCAGTGGCACAGTGGTGACAGTCAGTTTCAGGGCCACTGGGTGGGACTGATCATTGCTGCTTCCTGGTCTGGATGATGGGCAGGGAGGATATGGGCCCATCCTCACCGAGGAGAAGGAGGAGAACTAAAGACCTTCCGTGCCAACTCTGGACCAGCTGCCATGTACCGTGGTGTATATGTGCCCTTCCCTTCCAGAATGACCCATGGAGGGGTGCAGTCCCCATTTTACAGATGAAGAAACCAAGGCTCAGAGACGTGAGAGGCCCAAGGCCTCTTGCCAGCCTGTAGTGGAGCTCGTATTTGAACTCAGGGCTTTGCAACTCCCAAACTCTTCCTCCCACACCGAACTGCCTCTCACCAAGCGATGGTGACGACCAAAATAAACCCCACGCGGCGTTCGAATGAGGCAGCGGTCCAAAAGTGATTCATAGCTTCTCTTTCCTTCCCACTGCCGTTCGTTTCCTTTCTTAATTTCCACATTTCTGAGCTGAAACAGGCTGGTATTTAAACTTGCCAGTAGCAGATGGGGGGTGGGGGTGGGGCAGCCTTGGCCCCTCAGAGCACGAACGATGGAGGCTGGACCCACCTGCCTGCCGAAGCTGGCTGAGCCCCCAAGGCCAGGTTCCCCCACCCTCAGCCTAAAAGGTGGAGAGGAGGGAGCACACGCTAAGGTACCCCACTTCCCCAGCTCCTGAAATGGTTTCGAAGCAGGAGAGAAGGTATGCTTTTCCTAGCATGTAAATGTCACTTTACTCCATGCCTTCCTTTTTTTATCAGTGCGATTGGAAAGTGGCTGCTATCTCCAAAGGAACCGTGATGCTTTCATCTTCCAAATGCCATCACAGTCGGGACCGACACAGGGTTTAATAGCAGATTATTTTTACAGCTTGCTCTCTCCGGCATCTTTGAATCCTGATGCCATCTGAGCCAGACACGTGCAAGGGGAAGTGGAAGATTGCCATCACAAGCATCTCATGTGTCCTGCATGATGGGAACTTTGAGGGCCCCTTCAAGGGAATCCCTGATTCTAGGATTGGACACAGGTTTCTGA
Source organism: Pan paniscus (assembly GCF_029289425.2). NCBI lineage: Eukaryota > Metazoa > Chordata > Mammalia > Primates > Hominidae > Pan > Pan paniscus. The sequence continues at coordinate 57,028,318 of NC_073270.2, forward strand.
AATCAGCTCAAGCTTGAGAGATTTCATGCGGAAGAGTTTCTATTTCACCTGGACGTTTTGTAGTGAATGTCTGTTGATTTTTCCTGTCCAGTTGCTTCTGAAAATAGAATCTCAATTCCCGTGAGGTGTTGCTGCTGCCTCTACCCTTGGTTCATGCATTTTGGGCGGGGAGGAAATTCACCCCTTCCTCCAATTTTTAGGAGTGGGCAAATTAACCAGGTCTGGCCAGTCAACATATTCTTTCCCTGAACCACCTTGATAATTCACATGTGAACAAGAAACCCCAGCCAGGCCAGCAAGATTTGATTTGGAGACTTTTATGAAAATTACTAGGAGAGAAAAGTTTGTCCTACCAGGAAGTGGTTGAATGATTAAGATGGAAACCAGGAGCTACTGGTGGCCAGTGTCCTAGGGGAGAGCCTGCTTTTTAATGAGGCTGACACAGAGGAAAGCAGAGCTGAGACTTAGAGGAGAGTGAGGGAAAGATGGGTTCTGATGGTTATCACTTGAGCACCTGGATTCAGCCATTCCTGAAGCTGGATGATTGGACCTGATGATTCTATGAGTTCATAAATTTGGTTTGATGGCAAGGGTATTGACTAATGCCTATTGGCATGATCTTGGCTGCATAAAGCAATCTTGTCGCTGAGTTCAACCCCCTCACTTGTTGCTGCAAAGGTATAGCTCATAGCAAGAAGGAAGGCTGTGATCAAGACAGACATCATTCCCTCCCACCCATGCAGACTCCGTGGGGGCCCTCTCTTGGAGGTTCATCTGCTCTCTGGGGATCCCTGAGAAGGATATTCAAAGTAAAAAATTTAGAGCAACCTGCTAGGACAAAGTTGGCAATTGGGGAGGAGGGGCTGGATTCTGGAAGCCACGGAGTGAAGAGGCCTCCAGTGGCCCCCTCCCCTGCTTTAACATAGGGGCCTCAGTCCTCCCAGGTTGCTTATATCAGGGGGCTCTTACAAGCACTGTCACTCTGCTAATCCACTCCCAGAATTGCACTTTGACTAAGCAAATGTTTACTGAGAACTGTGCTGGGCACTGGGAGTTGGCAGGCTTGGGTCTGGGTACTCCATCTTTGCCCCTTAGTAACTGTGTGGTGTTGAGCACAGTCCCTAACCTCTTGGAGCTTTCAAGTCCTCATCTGTAGAATGGGAATAACAATATAGTCTGTTTCCAGGGGTTGTCAGGAGGACTCAGTGCTCAGCCCTGAGTCTGGCACACAGTAAGCAACCATGAGCATTCACCGGCATTACTATTCCAGAGGTGGATGAATCCCAGTCCTCTTGTGTATGTGTGTTTTTTTGAGGGGAAGGTGGCTTGAGTTTTAAAGGGGGAGAGTTATATGCACAGAAGATTTTTATGTTGTATAGTTGATGATAAGTGAGCATAAGCCACAAGTCCAAGCAGCTCTAGAAGCCCAGAAGGAGAGGTGTCTGACCACAAAGTGATATTCAGGGAAGGCTTCCTGGAGGAAGTGACTGCTGAGCTGAGTCTTGAGGATTGAATAGGAGTTGGCGCAGAGAGGGAAGATGCTTAGCAGAGTGAAATGTGTATGTTTAGCAGCATAGCAGGGATAAATACTTAGAGCCACGGCATGAACAGGAACTGTGCCCGATGTTGTTACTGGACAGTGGGATATGATGGAATGCGCATGAGAGGGTGAGATTGGAGAGACTGGCCGGGAAATAGGATGGGAAGAGTTTGGGGTGGATCCTGAGGGCAGTGGGATCCACTAGAGGATTTTCTTTTCCTTTCTTTTTTCCTTTTTTTTTTTTTTTTTTTTTTTTTGAGACAGAGTCTCGCTCTGTCGCCCAGGCTGGAAGTGCAGTGGTACAGTCTCAGCTAACTGCAGCCTCCACCTCCTGGGTTCAAGCGATTTTCCTGCCTCAGCCTCCTGAGTAGCTGGGACTACAGGCATGCGCCATCACGCCCGGCTAATTTTTTGTATTTTTAGTAGAGATGGGGTTTCACCGTGTTGGCCAGGATGGTCTCGATCTCCTGACCTTGTGATCTGCCCACCTCGGCCTCCCAAAGTGCTGGGATTATAGGCATGAACCACCGAGCCCAGCCCCATTAGAGGATTTTCTAATAAGGGAGCAGCATGATTAGATTTGAGCTTTAGGAGTCCACCTAGACACTGTTTTGTAGGAAGATTGGAGGGGAAGCAAGGGGGAGATGTGTTGGTTCACCGGGACAAATGGTAGTGAGGTCCAAAACCGGGCAGAGGTGACAGTCTGGAAGTAACGGGCAGAGCCTGGGGTATGTGGGAGTGGACTAAACACCAAAGCACCACACTCCGCTCCGGTCCGTGGCTTCCCAGGACCATGATTTGAGACACATCACATATGTCTTATAGAATGATGGGTTGTTTACCAGAAACTCTAAATGCTGACATCATCTCTCCCCAAATTAGCCTCATCTTTCTCAGCCAATCTGCCATATCTGGGCATGTTTTGCCTTGATCAACTGTTGTCTTATTTTCTCTTTTTTTCCTCCCCAAATACTGATCCCAACTCTTAGCTACAGGACTGATCCTCCAAGTTCTCCTGGAATCATAGCAAACATTTATCTTTCTGTGCCCCTGTACATCTTACCAAATGTTCTCCCTTGCACTATCCCAGTTTGTCTTCACAGAAACCCCAGATAGTAAGTCGAATGAATATTATGGCACCTATTTTAGAGATAAAAGAACAAAACAGCTGAGAATTTAAGTGACTTGCCCAAGATCATACAGTAAATGCCTTTTTTCAAAACAAAATAAGCGTTCAGAATAATTTTAGATGTATGGAAAAGTTGCAAAGATAGTACAAAAAGTCCTCACATACCCTTCACCCAGTTTTCCCTTTTGACATCTTATATCACTGTGGTACGTTTGTCACAACTAAGAAACAAACATTGCTACATGAGGCCGGCTGAATAATTAGGTCCCCCAAAGATGTCTATGTCCTAATCCCTGGAAGCTACAAATGCGTCCCCCTATGTAGCAAAGGGACTTTGCGGATGTGATTAAGCTAAAGATCTTGAGATGAGGAGATTATCCTGGATGACCTGGGTGGGCCCAGAATAATCACCAGGGTCCTTGTAAGAGGGAGACCACAGACTTAGGGTCAGAAAGAGAAGAAGTAAATATGGAAATGAAACAGGTCAGAGAGGAGAGATGTTCAGCTGCTGGCTTTGAAGATGGAGGAAGGGGCCACAAGCCAAGGAATGTAGGTGGTCTACACAAGCTATTATAAAAAAGGCAAGGAGATGGCCTCTCTTCTGGAGCCTCCAGAAGGAACTGGCCCTGCTGACACCTTGACTTTAGCCAGTGAGACCCATTTCAGCCTTGTGTTAGTCTGTACTTGTATTGCTATAAAGAACTACTGAGACTGGATAATTTATGGAGAAAAGAGGTTTAATTGACAATTCCACAGGCTGTACAGAAAGCATGGCTGGGAAAGCCATAGGAATCTTACAATCATGGTGGAAAGCAAAGGGGAAGCAGGCACATCTTTACATGGCAGAGCAGGAGAGAGAGAGAAGTGGGAGGTGCTACACACTGTTAGACCATCAGCTCTCGTGAGAACTCACGCTCATGAGAAGAGCAAGGTGGAAGTCCTCCCACATGATCCAATCACCTCCCACGAGGCCTCCTCCAACAATGCGCATTACAATTCGACATGAGATTTGGGCAGGGACAGAAATCCAAACCATATCAAGCCTCCAAAACTGTAACAATACATTTGCGTTGTTTTAAGCCATTAAGTCCTTGACGGTTTGTTACAGCAGCAACAATGAATGAATACAGTACCTTACTAAAAATGAAAACTGCACACTTTCTTTAGATTTCACCAGTTTTCCCATTAATGTTCTCTATTTGTTCTAGGACAAGCAGGGTGCCACGTTGCATTGGGTCATCATGTCCCCCTGTCTCTCTGGTCTGTGGCAGTTTCTTGGTCTTTTCTTGTTTCTCACGACCCTGGCAGTTTTGAGGAGTACCTGCCAGGCGTCTGGAGGATGTTCCCCAATCTGATGTTGTCTGTTTTTCTTATAATTAGACCAGGGTTCTGAGATCCCACTCTTTTCTAACCTCCCAGAATTGTGTCTGTGCTACCCTGTGTTGATTCAAGCTCTCCAAGCTTGCTCCTTACTCCATAGCCATGTATCTAAATGGATCATTCCACTCAATATGAGCCCATCCACCTTGTTGGTTATTATGCTGTTGTCTTCAACTTGAAGATCAACTAGGGAACTTATGGCACTATTTATAGTTTTTGGCAATTGTTTGAAGTTTGGAATAAGGTTTACAAATATATGTCAGAGCTATGTGAGCCTCCGATTTTTAGTGTGGAGTTTTAAATTTCTGTTTTATGGTAGGATTTTGTTGTTGTTATTCATTTCTTTGTTTTATTTTCTGTGCAGGTACTTGTGATCGTTAATTTTATGCATCAACCTAACTAGACTAAGGGATGCCTAGATATAGCTGGGAAAACATTATTTCCGTGTGTGTCTGCGAGGTGTCTCAGGAAGAGATTAGCATTTCAATAGGTAGACCCAGGAAAGAAAATCACCCACGTTATGCTTTTGTTTGGGTGTTGAGATAGCGTCTCACTGTGTTGCCCAGGCTGGAGTGCACTGGCGTGACCTCAGCTCACTGCAACCTCCGGCTCCCAGGTTCAAGCGATTCTCCTGCCTCAGCCTCCCAAGTGGCTGGGATTACAGACATGTGCCACCACGCCCGACTAATTTTTTGTATTTTTAGTAGAGACAGAGTTTCACCATATTGGCCAGGCTGGTCTCCAACTCCCAACCTCAAGTAATCGGCCTGCCTCGGCCTTCCAAAGTGCTGGGATTACAGGCATGAGCCGCCACGCCAGGCCCACCCTCACTATGTAATGGGCCTCATTCGATTCCTTGAGGGCCCAGATAGAACAAAAAGGCAGAGAAAGGGCAAATTGGCTCTCGCTTCCTGAAGACAGGAATACCTGTCTTCTGCCTTTGAACTTTGGACCTCCTCAAGAATCAGACTGGAAATTATACCAGTGGCTCCCCTGGATCTCAGGCCTTAGGAATCACACTGAACTACACCAGTAATTGTTTTCCTCGTGCTCCAGCTTGCAGACAGCAGATGGCAGGACTTCTTGGCCTCCATAATCATGTGAGCCAATTCCCATAAGAAATCTTCTCTTATATAGCTATACATATCCTGTTGGTTTTGTTTCTCTGGAGAATGCTGACAAATAAGCATTGGATTTAAAAAAATTTTTTTGAGACAGAGTCTCACTCTGTTGCCCAGGCTGAAGTACAGTGATGTGATCTCAGCTCACTGCAACCTCTGCCTCTTGGGTTCTAACAATTCTCATGCCTCAGCCTCCCAAGTAGCTGGGATTACAGGTGTGGGCCACCACACCCAGCTAATTTTTGCATTTTTAGTAGAGATGAGATTTCACCATGTTGACCAGGCTGGTCTCAAACTCTGGGCCTCAAGTGATCCTCCCACCCTGGCTTCCCAAAGTGCTGGGATTATAGGCGTGAGCCACCCACTGCACCTGACCCCCAGGATTAAATTTTAAAAGAGTTTTGAAATACAACAATGTCCATCTTTTGCTGGGGTTGGTACAATAAGGTGGCATGGCAGGTGTGGTGAGCTGGCATACACCATCCATTTCACCTTCATCCTAGCTGGTCTTCCCATCTGTAGAGGCAAGAAAGTGACCAACTACATGTCCCAGAGTCTCTTGCTGCTGGACCTCAAGATGTTATTGAGGTTGGGCCAGTCAGATACACACAAATGAGATTTGCTCCTCCTTTCAGGAAGTTTTCTGTATTCTATTTTAATATTAAGTTTCTATGACCTTAGCACATGTTCATGGAAGTGTCTGTTGGACAGACTATAAGGGTATTAGTTTCAAAAGTTAGTCTGTACATTTGATGCATATTTAATGTGTATGTAGACAGGGCATGGTGGCTCACCCTGGTAATCCCAGCATTTTGGGAGGTTGAGACAGGAGGATCACTCTAACCAGGAGTTTGAGACCAACCTGGGCAACATAGTGGGACCCCCCCCCTACACACCCCAACCCCATCTGGTCAAAAAATAAATAGAAATTAGCCAGGCACAGTGGCATGCACCTGTAGTCCCAGCTACATGGGAAGCTGAGGCAAGAGGATCACTTGAGCCTGGGAGGTTGAGGCTATGGTGAGCCATGATCATGTCACTGCACTCCAGCCTAGGCAACAGAGTGAGACCCTGTCTCAAAAATGAATGAATGAACAAATGTATATACAGATATATTTCCATTGACTAATGGCCAGAAACTCTTACTCTAACAAAAACTTTGCTCAAGCCACTGAATTATGCACAGTGCAAAACAAAACAAAACAAAAAAACTGTGTTTGGCTACATACAGCAGAAGCCTGACTAATAGTGGCTTAAACAAATAGATATATGTTGGAGTTGGGGACAGATTTGTTGTTTCACATAAGATGTCCAGAGATGGGCAATACTGGTTTTAATTCAGCTGCTCGAATAGGATGTGAGGAACCTAGGCATTTTCTTTTTTATGTCTTTCTACTTTGCCTTCTTTAGCATTTTGACTTTTTGCCTCATGATCACAAAATGGCTCCTGTAGCTCCAGACCTCACAACTATGCTCAAAGCAAGAAGGAGAAAAGAAGAAAAGGCAGCCTTAGCATAGCTACATTTTCCATTACAAGGGCAAAGCCTTTCCCAGAAGGCCCCACAGCAGACTTCCCCTTGGTCTTCTTGGTCAGAAGTAAGTCATGGGACCACTCCTAACTGCAAAGGATTCTGAGAAATTTAGGGGGCATGATTGTCACAACCGGCTTAAGTTAATCACAACCTATTTTGGGGGTGGGGGATGGCTAAGCACATTGTCTCCCTGACAAAGTGAGGGTACTGTTAGCAAGGACGGAGGGAGAATGATTACAGGGCAGACAATGAACCTTGCCTGCCATACCAGCAAACATTTCTGATCACCTCTTGGGAGTCAAACACTGTGTTAGGCTTTCTAAGGGATTCAAAAAAGTATAAGAAACATTCACCACCTTCAAGTCCTCCAGTCAAGGAGGTGGTTTTATCAGGACTGTCTCCCGTGCAAGGGGATAGAAACTCTACTCAAACTGACCTAAGAAGAAAGGCGTTTATAGGTTCATGTAAATGAAAAGCCAGGGTGCATTTGGCTTCAGGCATGGCTGGATCCAGGTATTTATATGATTTCAAAAAAAAAAAATAAAGATTCATCTCTGGGCTCTGCCTTCCTTTCTGCTAGCTTAGTTTTTAGGCAAGCTCTTCTCATCGAGTGACAAGGACGCTGTCCACAATTCTAGACCTACATCCCACAAGCTCAGTAGCAATGGGCACAGCTCAGGTTGTACAGCTCAGGTGGTACTTTCAGTTCTGATGGGCTGGGCCTGAGTTCTGCATTCACCAGGACCTAAGGGTTGGGTCAGCCCCACCCAAACCCCATAGACTGAGAGTGGTTGCCTACCTGCAGGGAAACTGCAATTCTGTTATAGCAAAAAAGGAGGGATAAACACTGGATGGGGGGAAAAAGTGTGATTTCTCTACAGAAGAGAATTTAAAGAGGTGAGAAAGTCCTAGTGATTCATCAACAAACGATTAGTCCCAGGAGGTTTCAGCTGTCCTTCCTGCAGCTGACAGACTCTGCTTGGTGACACACACACCAGGCTAGATGTGTGTTGAGAACATCTTTGTTTCCATGCTTCTTCTGCTCTGGGTTTGGCCAGAGAGGTTCCAAAGTCTCATTGCCCCATTTGCATAGAATGTCAACATGACTAAGCACACATCAGTGATGGTGATTTTACTGTTATATTAGGTATAAAAGCTGGCCCAAAGCAGCACAAGCAATGAAAATTCAACAGCCTCAAAATCTCACGATCAGGGATGTCAGTAAAGTGAGCTCAGCTCTGGAGTTTGATCTCGTGTGGGGTGCTTGGTAATGGGTGATAATTGCAGCTTGCTGCTTTCTTCTTCACCTAAGTTAGAATCAGGTACCTTCTGCCCAGATCTTGCAGCTACTGTTGAGTGGCCCTTGCCAAGAGACGTAGAGCTCTATGCTTATTTCCTCATCTGTAAACCTGGGATACCTGTAACAATAGGTTTTATTTCCCAGGGTTAAAATCTCAGCGTGCTGTAGGGAGGATTCAATTAGAATATGCATGTTCACCCCTTAGCCCAGTGCCCGACCCTGAGGGAGCTTCTCATCTCTGCTGTTGGGAGGATGAGGAGTTGCATGTTCTGCCACGAAAGTGCGTTGTATTCACGCAGGCACTAGTTACAAGGCTTTACATACATCAGTTCATCTAATCCAGCCCAGCTGGTACTGTCATCCCTATTGTTCAGATGAATTAACTGGCTTTGCAAAGGCCACACAGTTTGCTCAAGGCTGCATAGATCTGTCATAGCAGAGCCAGGACTGGAGCCCAGCCTTCCAATGGCAACTACCAGGGCCAGCCCCAGGGGGAGGCGAGTGAGGCACCAGCCCCACCTGCAAAATGTAAGGGGGGCCTAAAAGCCCAGTCATCAAGATAAATTATATTTGAATGCACTATTTTAAAAAATCAAAATTAATGCAAAAAGGATCCATGGCAAATATCCATGAGGCAAAATATTATGTTTGCAAATGAAAACAGGATTATTCTGGCTGATTTTTTCTTTTGCTCAGACTGTCATAGGGGGCCTGGCCTGGTGCTGGGACTGCATTCCCAGTGCTGGCTGCATTCTCAAGCAGGTGCCCCTTCAGGTGGCAGAGGTGACCCCTGAAGCCTCTTCCAACAAGCTCAGCGGAGAGGACGCCTCCCCTCTGAAAGGCAAGCCGAGCTGCGGAGGTGCTCCTCACTGGATCATATGCAGGGACAGTTGGGAAGGATGGCACCTCCCAAAATGTTGAGGTGCTGTTTCAATTATAAAAAGAGGACTGAGTGTTAAATATGCAAACGGCACAGACTCTACTGCAAGTGGGCGGTGGCTAATCTTAAGGACCCTCGCTCCAGTGGTGGAGGGCCAGGCTTGGGACAGAGCCCGACTTTGGCCAGAGATCCTTCCTGATGTCCCCAGGCTAGCACAAGCCTCCAAGGCAGCTGGGTCTTAGGTCCTCTGTAGCCCTGGTTCTCCAGTCAGTTACTTCTGCTCAAGCCTGTTTCATCATTGGCTACGTTGTACTCACGCCTCCTCCCCTTCCTCCTCAAAGCAATCTTGCTGAACTGCCAGGCCCGTTAGTTATCATTCGAATCTCTTTGATCAGACCTATTTGTGCACTGATAATGAATGGGTTTGCATCTCAGTCCCTCCCCACAGTAAAGGCTTCTGGGGGAGGAAAGAACTCATTCCCATTTCCTGGGGAAGAAGCCAGCAAGACATAATAAGGAATTTGGGGTTAGACACCCAGCAGTATTGAGAAAGTCTTTGTGTGCAAAACAGCAAGAACTGCAGCCAGCTTCTTCTAGAACACTGCTCCTGAGAATCTCACCTTTCCTATGAGGGCAAGTAGGATGCTTGGGAGACAGGACCAAGATGGCGAGGATGGCAACAGTTGGTGGTGAGATTACCCTTCCACCAACAGTCTGCAGGGGCTGGGGAGCAGCTGCCACCTGCCCAGCATCTGTGCTCACCAGTTTGCCACAGTCCCCACCACTCCCTATTGTTTGACATCCTGTCTACTTTATTCATTTCTATTACCCGACTTGCTATTGCATGAGTAATATCTCTTTCTTCCTTTGCATTGAGGCTAAGCTTTTTGCATTCTGATATCATTACCTCTGAAAGCCAGACAGGGGAGGGGGGCGTCCATCAGCTCAACCAATCAACTCAAACTGACCTAACAAGAAAGGAGTTTATAGTTCAATGAAAAGTCAAGGGTACTTTTGGCTTCAGGCATGATTGAATCCAGGTGTTTATATTATTTTCTCAAGAAATCATTTGTATCTGGGCTCTGCCTTCCTCTCTGCTAGCTTAGATTTCAGGCAAGCTCTTCACATAGAATGACAAGGAGACTGTCTACAATTCCAGACGTACACCCCACAAACTCAGGAGCAAAGGGTGCAGCTCAGATTTTAGGGGTGGTACCTTCAGTTCTGATTGGCCTAGGACCTCAGGGTGGGGCAAGCACCACCCAAACCCCATAGACTGAGAGTGGTTGCCTACCCTCAGGGAAACAGCAGTTCTATTATAGCAAAAAAAAAGGAGGTAAACACTGGTTTATTGTTAGCAAATGTTCACTTTCTTCCTCTTTCCCCCACCCCCTATTGAAGGAGTACATTCTCTGCCCCATTGATGCTGGGCTTGGCCTTGTGATTCGTTTTGGTCAATGGAATGTGGAAGAAAGCAAGAGTGTGCAATTCTGAGCCTAGGCCTTAAGAGGATTGCAGATTTCCACTTCTTCTCCTGATAACTTCTGACTTTACCCATAAGAATAACATACTCCTGGGTAGCTGCTGCCCTTTCATCCTGAACCCCAGAAAAACACATGGAGAAAAGCTGTTTTCCCGTATACCTTTGAGGTATAGTGTATTAGTTTGAGGATGAGTGTATTAGTTTGTTCTCACGCTGCTAATGAAGACATACCTGGGACTGAGTAATTTATAAAGAAAGGAGGTTTAATTGACTCACAGTTCCACATGGTTGAGGAGACCTCATAATCATGGCGGAAAGTGAAGGGGAAGCAAGACACATCTTACATGGCAGCAGGCAAGAGAGAGTTTGTGCAGGGGAACTCCCATTTATAAGACCATCAGATCTCGTGAGACTTATTCACTACCATGAGAACGGTATGGAGGAAACTGCCCCCACGATTCAATGATCTCCACCTGGCCCTGCCCTTGGCACATGGGGATTAGTACAATTCAAGGTAAGATTTGGGTGGGGACACAGCCAAACCATATCAATGAGTATAAATGCTTATTGTATGCCACTGAGTTCTGGGATGGTCTCTTACATAGCAAAAGCTGACAGACACAAGGTGAAGGCTTGTGAGGTTCAGGAAAACTGTGGTAGCAATGAGCATGAGTGAAATTGGAGTAAGAACCCTGAGATATGATCAGATCAAATGTGGTTTGACCCTGATAGGATTTTGTACTTAATAGTTTGCATCTTAGGCAGGCTGCTTAACCTCTGTGCTTCCTCTGTAGTCTCCTCCTGTGATGAATGGGTATGATCATCCCTGCCCTGCAGGGCTACGGTGAGAATGACCAGATGTTGTGCCTAAAGTGCTTGAGATATAGTAGCTTCTCAATACCTTGATTTTGTGAGGTTTTTTTGCTATGTGTTGCCAAAGTGTTAAGCTTTGAGAATGGCTCTGTGAATCACTTGTCACCAGAAACCACTTAAGAATAAGCTTTAGATGTAAAGAGAGTGGGCTCTGGAGTGAGGCCGTCTTGCTGTCATGCCAGCTGCACCACTTGCTGGCTGGTGACTTCGGGCCAGTCCCTTCATCTTTGCATGCTGATGTGTGTGGGTGACAGATCCTGGCTTGGGGCTGCTGGAGTGGACACTCCCTAAGACCGGCAGTACCAGGAAGGCAGTCAGTGCCCAGTGGTGGCCTATGATCACAGCTGCTGCTGTTAATTATGCAGGACTCTGACATTTCCTGTCCTGTCTCATCTCATCTCGCTTTCCCTCCATCTAGTGTTTCCCTGAGAAGGAGCCTTGGGCCACCTAGCACAGAATTGCTTAGATAAGGGAAGGTGGTACTTGTTAAAAGTCAGACTCCTGGGCCCTCTCACTGACCCTAGAGTCAGACTCTTGGGAATGGATCCAGAATCTGCATTTCACCATCTCCCTGGTGATTGTTTTGCACACTGGCCTGGGTCATCCCCTGCCCGTGGTCCTAGCACTGACCCAGTTTCAGCCCTTGAAGGGCCTCTACGGCCCCTCCCTGGCTTCCTGTAGCTGGTAGGTGGGCTGGCTGAACTTGGGGATGATGAGGCAGACAGGGTTGATGGGGGCGGGGGGAGGGTTTTGGGGTGCCTCCTGCCTTCTGCTGCTTTCTGGAACTGAACTTCAGTTTTCAAGATGGGGAAAGGAAAGTCAGCCAGGAGGTCACTTCCATGACCATGGACATTGTCTCTCAGTGCAGTTGAGTCGGGAGGACCCGATTTTTCATATAGGTCAGTGGTTCTCAGAATTTAATGTTCCACTGTTGGCTATATTGTCCTCCTTGTTCCATTACTTATTTATTTGATATTTTTCTTTAACTCACTTAAAATATCTCAGTACATTTCTAGCCCTCATTTATATTACATCCATGACTTGCCATAAATCTAACAATACACAGTGAAAATGCAACCTTGCTTCTACTTGAGGGTGGACCCGACGTCTGCCAAGGCCTTGAGCCTGAATCCCCTTCCTCTGTGTTAACCAGGTTGTGTGGAGTGTTGCAGGGGTGTTAAAAACCTATTTGCACCAATGAACACATCTCGTAACATAATCAGGAAGATGTAAAGAGGCTGAAGAGCATCCCTTTGTCACTGTGATTCAAGGTACAGTCGAGTCTCATTATTTGAGAATTTGGGGATTTATTTACTCACTTAAAATTTATTTGTAAGCCCTAAATTAGTACTCACAACACTTTCCAGATTGTTTGCAGACATGCACAGAGCAGTGAAAACTTTGAGTCACCTGACTTGCATGTATCTAACTGGTGGAACATGGTGATGCTTTGCCTTCTTGTTTCAGCCTCATAATATAAGCAAGTGTCCTTTTCATGGTCTATTTAGTGTCAGAGAAAATGCATGTGTTAGATAAGTACATGGGTGTTAGATACATTTGTCGGAATTAGTACAGAGAATTTCCATGTCTCAGATGAGCTTCCTTCAGGCCTGAGTTGTAGAGCCATTGGTTGGGAGCTCAGTGTTAAGGAATCAACAATATATGTTGAATAAGGCATCTTCGATCAGAAATACTCATAAAATAAGGCTACATGTTGATTGGTTGGTGAAAATGTGACCAGAGGCTCTCAGGAACCTAACCCTGTATTTCCCCTAGGAGCTGTTGTTCAATATTTGCTAATTCAGTGTTCACAATGACTTTATAGGACGTAACTACCATGAATAACAGAATCAAGTGTACTCCAATGCCTATCTGTGAGACACACCATCCTTTCTTTCCAGGCACACCCTGGGCTCAGGGCAATGTTCCCTCATACAGCCCCCCACTTTATGTGGGGGGAAGGCAGACATGGAGGGGAAGCGTCCAGCTTAAGGTCCTCCCAGAGAGGTAAGGGACCAAGCCTCACCTAGAACTCAGGTCTGTTGCTCTCTTTTCCCACCCCACTGGACCTCACAGCAGGACTGGGTGGGATGGAAGTCCCAGGTGAGAGGAGATGGAGGCTCATCATCATCAATGCCCACACCGGGGTGCATCATTAGCCCTCCAGGTTCAAGGCAGCAGTGACAGGAGCAGCTGCCTGCCTTTGCACGGCCCCGTGTTCCTTCCCCATAGCTTCATAGTCACAGTGTTCACCGCAGCCCTTGCCCAGGGACCCTGTTCTCTGTTTTGAATCACTATTTTAGTTCCTCACTCAGCTCTTCATAGACCAAGCACCTTGACCTGTCCTCTCTCTCTTAGAATTATAGTTATCTTTTTTTTGTAGATAATAAAAGTAATATATGAATATTATAGTAAATGCAGGCCATGCACTTTTATAAAGAAAATAACAATCACAAATAACACCACCCCCAGGCAGCCAGAGCTACTTTTCAATGTTTTCTCTCAGTTTGACACATGCACACACAGGCACACATATATAGAAACAAAATTGGGAAGTAAATTTCTATCTTGTTTTAGCTGCATAAATTTCTGTGAGCACTTTTCCAAGTCATTAGATATTTCTTGAAATGTCACTTTTTTTTTTTTTTGGTCTAATCATATTCATCCTGAATGAGCATGTAAATAAACATTTATTTCTCTCATTGACCACTGGGGATTTTTGGGTTTAACCATCATAAAAAAATTTTAATGACAAAAGAGTGTTTGTAACATGGTTGTCCAATCTTTTGGCTTCCCTGGGCCACACTGGAAGAAGAAGAATTTTCTTGGACCACACATAAAATACACCAACACTAATGATACATGATGAGCTAAAAAAGAAAAAAATCAGAAAAACATTCCATTTTTTGTTGTTGTTGTTTTTGTTTGTTTTTTGAGATGGAGTCTCGCTCTATCACCAGGCTGGAGTGCAGTGGTGTGATCTCAGCTCACTGCAACCTCCAATTCCCTGGTTCAAGTGATTCTCTTGCCTCAGCCTCCCAAGTAGCTGGGATTACAGGCACACACCACCACGCCCAGCTAATTTTTGTATCTTTAGTAGAGATGGGGTTTCACCATATTGGCCAGGCTGGTCCCAAACTCCTGACCTCATGATTTGCCCGCCTTGGCCTCCCAAAGTGCTGGGATTATAGACATGAGCCACCGTGCCCGGCCATAATGTTTTAAGAAAGTTTACGAATTTGTGTCGGGCCACGTTCAAAGCCATCATCAACCACATGTGGCCTGCAGGCTGTGGGTTGGACAAGCTTGGTTTATAACATTTGGTATTTTAAAAAATAGGATACCCATGATCAATTATCTTCTCAGCACGTGGGAACTTGTGGCATCAGACATCAATTACTCTCACTTTTTCGGGTGAAGAAACCAAGAACCCAGAGAGGTTCAGGGACTCACCCAGAGACACCCAGCAGGTGAGGATGGCCTGCACTTTACAGACAGGAGAACAGTCCCCCTTTCAAAGGCAGCAGGCCTCCAATATGGGGCACTTTCTTCAAACCACAGCCACGAACTCTATTCACTTTGAATTTCATTTTCTGCCAACAGAAAGTCCTTGGAGTAGTTGCTTTCCTCCATACACTTCCACAGTGTTGGGAACCTTCCAGAAAGTCCACCTGGGTGGTCAGAAAAGTGTACAGGTTTCCTTGGATGTCCATGAGGGCCCCAGGGGGCTCTACTCCAGGGCTCTGCAGACTACACCCCAAGTGCCAGATCCAGCCTCCCATTTGCTTTTGTACTCTCCGAAAGCTAAGAATGGTTTTCACATTTTTATGTGGTTGAAAAATAATCAGACAATTGCAATTGATTTCAGTGATAGAGAACACTAACTTTGACCCCCAATTAAGCAAGTATTATCTTCCCCCTAAATTCCATTCCTCTAATTAGTAAACCTATATTACTTTTTCAAAGACCACACTTGGTTATTACTATTATATTTTGAATTTCATCAATAAAAAATGTGTGGAAATTTGGTTTTTATCTTGTAACTACTTGTATAATATTTTCAATTTTGCCTCTTGGCTCACAGAGCCTGAAATATTCACTGTCTGGCCCTTTGCAGGAAAAGTTTGCCAGCCCTTGGTCTACACTGGTGAAAGGTCCTGTGGATGACTCAGTTCCCTCTCATGTTGGGGAGTCTGATAACCAGGCCTCAAGCTCAGAATCACAACTACCTTCTGGTCCCAGCAGGATTCATTTCGTTACACTCTTTTCTTTGACACCTTTAGCAATTATAAACCAAAAACAGGCTGCATGCAGTGGCTCACACCTGTAATCCCAGTACTTTGGGAGGCCAAAGCAGGAGGATCACTTGAGCTCAGGAGTTCAAGACCATCCTGGGCAACACAGGGAGACCCCTGTCTCTACAGATGAGTTTTCTATAAAATAGCCAGGCCTGGTGGTACCTGCCTGTAGTCTCAGCTATTGGGGAGGCTGAGGCAGGAGGACTGCTTGAGCCCAGGAGGCCGAGGCTGCAGTGAGCTTTGATCAAGCCACTGCACTCCAGCCTGGGCAACAGAGTGAGACCCTGTCCCCTAAAACAAAACCCGTCAATAGGAAACAGAAGTTACAAGGACCAAATCAGGATCTTGGTTTAGAACATGAAGTCTCCAAAACTGGAGTGATGAGACATTGGAGAGACATCCTCATCACCCACCACCTCAACCCATTGCCCTCATGCTTAAATCTGGTCCCCCCTCGAGGTATCAACTGCACAGCATATTCCTTCCTAACATCAGCCTATGCTGTAGTATTCATCTTTTCCTCCTTTCCATTAACCTTTCCTTTTCCCTGGAGTCTGGAGTTTCCCAGGACAAAAGTAATAGAGCTCAAAGCTGGAAGGAGATGGAGGAAAGACTTCTGTTGGCATAGTAAGGCGCTATCTCCCTTGCTCACAACTGATCAACCTGTCACCCTCTGTAAGTATATTAGTCCATTCTCACACTGCTGTAAGGAACTGCCAGAGACTGGGTAATTTATAAAGGAAAGAGGTTTAAGTATCACAAAGTTCCACAAGGCTGGGGAGGCCTCAGGAAACACAATCATGGCGGAAGGTGAAGGGGAAGCAAGGACCTTCTTCACATGGCGGCAGGAGGGAGAAGTGCACGCAAGGGAAATGACAGACACTTATAAAACCATCAGATCTCATGGGGACTCACTCACTACCATGAGAACAAGATGGAGGAAACTGCCCCCATGATCCAGTCACCTCCTACCAGGTCCTGCTCTCAACATGTGGGGATTATGGGGATGACATTTCTAGATGAGATTTGGGTGGGGCCACAGAGCCAAGCCTTAGCAGTGAGATATCAGCTCTTCTTAGATTCCTCCATCCTCAATCCTGATCATCATGGGCTTTTCCTTCTTTTCTCTTCTCCACCTTCAAAATTCAAGGCTCCCCCATTCCATCCCCTAGGCTAGGCTAGAACAGAAAGCAGAGATCCAACAGCAACCCACAATGCCAGCCAGAAAAAGGGGGATTGAAACCCAGGGGAAGGGCAGAGGGAAAGCATTCAAACCACTGAGGAGGAAAAGTGACACCAGGAAGAGGGTCCAGGGTGTAGCCCTGAGGGCTCCAAAGACTCTAGAAGCCAAGTCCTGTGCCAGCCCATGGAGCCCCCGAAAGGGAAGCAGCTCCGAAATCCCCATCTCCCTCATGGACTCAGTAAGCTTTGGACTCTGTTATCTGGATCTGTGGCAAAGAAACAACAGAATATTGTTAGAATATTGTTTGAAGAGCATCATCGACGGAGCACAATTCCCCTCCACCCACCCACCCACCCCACCTCCAATCAGCAGCAAGTGCTGGAGGAGACCAGTAGACCCAAATATTTGTCTGGCCAAGTGGGTGGTGTGTGCCCGTTCTGTGCAGGGACATCACCACCTCTGCCTCTTAGGATCAAGGACATGGAGCCTGGATAGCATAGGCCTAAACAACAGCTATTTATAAACATGTCACACAGAGTTTACAAAACACACACACACACAAATTATGTCATCACATTATCCTAAATTCTCCTAAAACTTGCATCTCTCACTTGAGTCTTGCAAAGAGAGTGACATTGTTCATTTCATGACTTTATACTTTTCTGCTTCCTTTAGGTATCATAACTTATTTAACCCAACCCCCTATTGATGGATGTTAGGTTGTTTCTGTGTGTAAATGTGTGTGTGCATGTAACACACATTGCACATGATGTTACATGAACATCCTTGAACATAAATCTTCACTTACTTGGGCCTTTATTTCTATAGATTTCCTAATAGTGAAATTTGGGGGATAAAGTTGTCTTCATTTAAATGGATTCTGTCAAATCACTCTCAAAAATGGCTGTACCATTTTGTACTTCCACCAGTGGAGTATCTGGGTTGTCATTTCACAGTTCCATAACAAACATGGAATATGCTCCATCTTTGACGTTTTAGCCAATTTGTTAGATTTTCTTGGAGACTGGTAACTCAATGTCAGAATTTGCATTTTTGAATGATGAGTGTGCCTTGACTTTTTACATATTTTTAGCTATGTGAGTTTCTTCTCTAATTGCCCATTTGTAGACTTGTTTCATTTTTCTTCTGAGCTGATGGAAATTTTTCTCTGATTTGCAGGTGGAGCAGGAGACTGGCTGGTTCCTCCTGCTCCAGCCCTGGGCTTGGGGCCCCACTCACCTGCCTCACTCAACTCATCTCTCCCTTCCTCTTTCTTCCAACCCTGGCCCAAGGAATCCTTTCTCTCCGAGGCTGCAGGGGACCCATCCTTCCTCACTTATCAGCGTGCTCCCAAATGCAGTGACTATAACTGAAAGGCCTTCCTTTTTCCAAAAATGATGGCTATTTGAAACTCAAAAGGCAGTGATTGAGTCTTTAATACGTTAAACACAGAGATACCATAAGACCCAGAAATTCTCCTCCTGGGTATATACCCAAAAGAATTGAAAGCAAGTGTTCAAGCGGAATCTTGTATGTGATAATTCATAGCAGCATTCCTTATAAGAGGCAAAAGATAGGAATAGCCTATCATCCTTCAACTGATGAATGGATTGCAAAGTCCGGTTTCTCCATAAAACAGAATATTATTCATCCACAAGAAGGAATGAAATACTGATACACGCTACAACGTGAATGAACTTGAAGTCACTATGTTAAGTGAAAGAAATCAGTCCCAAAGGACACTGAGTCTATGGTTCCGTTTATATACAATGTCCACAATAGGCAAATCTAGAGAGACAGAAAGTAGATTAGTGGTGGCCAGAGGCTGGGGTGAGGGGGAATGAGGAGTTACATTTAGTGGTGTCATCCTTTGGGGGAGATAAAAATGTTTTGGAACTAGATAGTGATAAAGGCTGCACAACACTGTGAATGCCGTAAATGTCGCTAATGGTAGATTTTATGTTATATGTGTTTTACCACAATAAAAACAAAGTAAAATAGATAATTCCTTTAAAAAAAAGCCATAGATTGATTCCTTTCCCATTTTTCCTGTTTTCTACTCTGTGGTTTATTCTTGGAGGCCCTGAATCTAGAAAAAAAACTCAGCTGTCCAAAAGTGAGACAAATCACTACTTTAAAAAATATTGCCAGGTGCAGTGGCTGATGCCTGTAATCCTAAACTTTGGGATGCCAAAGTGGGAGGAGTGCTTGAGCCCAGGAGTTCAAGATCAGGCTGGGCAACATAGTGAGACCCTATCTCTATGAAAAATACAAAAATTAGCTGGGCATGCTGGTATGCACCTTTAATCCCAGCTACTCGGAAGGCTGAGGTGGGAGGTTGCAGTGAGCTGAGATCACGCCACTGCACTCCCGCCTGGGTGACAAAGCTAGACCTTGACACACACACGCACACGCACGCACGCACACACATAAACTGCCCCACCAGAGTTGCCTGGCCTTTGCCTGCTACTGGCAGAAACCTTCCTGAAAGAAGAGCATTGAAGCCTGTTCATAGCTCCCTGGGTGG
Source organism: Pan paniscus (assembly GCF_029289425.2). Lineage (NCBI taxonomy): Eukaryota > Metazoa > Chordata > Mammalia > Primates > Hominidae > Pan > Pan paniscus. The sequence continues at coordinate 57,047,564 of NC_073270.2, forward strand.
CCGCAGTGCCCAGATGATTTCCCAAAAGGTAACAGGCTCGGGTGTTGGTGCCCACAAGAGACATTGCAGCTACCCCTCCATGTGCTGCTGAAGTGGATTTCATGAGCTTGAGGACTGATGGGCTGCAGTTGGGTTTATGTTGAGCATCCTCAAACTGGTCCCTCCCCTGAGTCTTTGGGAGAAAAGATTCTGGTCGAGTTGCCGGGCCCTCGTCCTGGAGAAGTGGGGTGGAGGGGTATGGGGAACTGTCTTATGCGAGGTGGTTTTGAGTCAGCGGCCCTGTGTGCGGGTGGCTATCTGCTGGGTTTCTAAGGGGCATCTCACTTCTCCCAGCCTCAGCTTCCTCGTCTGTAAAATGGGGGCATGAAGATCAAATAAATCTGTAAAATGAGTAATCCTGAAGATTAAATAAGGCAATGAGCATATATCCATTCATGCAGAGTGCGACACACGGCGAGCTCTCAGTACACATCTGTGATGTATTTGGGGGGCCGGAGCCCTTCCTGAAGGAGGTGGTGCATCTGCAGCTGGCCCTGTCCCCCAGCAAACAGATGAGCAGCTGGATTCTCAGACATGTCTAAGAACTGGGGGATCCTGACATCAGCCACGTGAATTAGGATTCCACATGCAAAGGCACGGAGACAAGAGAAGGCACAGCTTATGGGAGGAATGAAAAAGGCTCACACGGCTGAGGCATAGGTTCTGGGTTGGAAAGTGGTGAGGGAGGAAGCTGGGGACTCTGCAGGGGCGGGTCATAGGGGCCTGACACCTCAGGAGGAGCAGGGATGGGCGAGGCACAGTCGGTTCATTCTACAACAATCATGTCAGAGACCTCTCTTATGAAATGCTCTTCAGATCACTCAGGTTGAGGGTACTCTTGACTTCCTGCAGGGACTGTGACCAGTGTGGCCTCTCTGTGCCAAGCATGGCCAACGAGCCCAGGGCTGTGCAGATGGCACCCTGTGTCAATTTCCTGTTTCTCCATGCCGGTCATTCTTGTGCCGCTTTCATTGTGTTTGCCATCATGCCTTCTGTTTGCTAATTATGCGTTTTAAATCAATTTACTTTTAGAAGAAACACTTATAGAGAAATCCTTCACTTGGGCTAATTATATTTTCTAATACATTATTATACACACAAATGAAATAGAAGGCATTGGTTGTCGTTCTCCCCGAAATCATCTCCTTTCGGGAGCACACAAGCTACCCTTTGGAAAACACTTTATTATGTAATAAACAGTCACTGTGACAACCCTACATTGCACACTAAGCTGAGGGCAGGGAGGGCATGCCTGGCCCAAGGCCACACACACAGCTAGTAATGGGTAGCGCTGGATTTGGGTCCTGACTCCAGAGCCCTGGTGATGTTGTTGGGGTAGGGGGTGCCTGGATGCTAAATGCCCCACGGTGTGTTGGACAGCGTTGCCCAAAAAAGAACTGTCCTGGCCCCAGTGTCAGGCATTCTGTGGCTAGGTGGGGATTTGCTGGGGCTGAACATCACCAGGCCAAGGAGCATTTGCAAATAAGCCCACTGTTAGGGGCTGAATTATTTCCTTGCCCCCAAATTTATATGTTGAAGTCCTAAGTCCCAGTCCCTTAGAAGGTGACTGTATTTGGAGATATGGCTTTTAAAGAGGTAATTAAGGTTAAATGAGGTCATTGGGGAAGACCCAAATCCAATATGATTGGTCTGCTTAGCAGAAGAGATTAGGACTCAGATATGCACAGAGGCAAGACCATGTGAGGACAGGCAGAAGGTGGCCACCTGCAAGCCAAGAAGAGAGGCCTCAGAAAAGCAACCCTGGGAGGGTGCGGTGGCTCACACCTGTAATCTCAGCACTTTGGGAGGCCGGGGGGCGCAGGGGGTGGATCACCTGAGGTCAGGAGTTCAAGACCAGCCTGGCCAACATGGTAAAACCCCATCTCTACTGAAAAAAATAATAATAATAAATAAATTAGCCAGGCACGGTGGCACACACTTGTAATCCCACCTACTTGGGAGGCTGTGGCAGGAGAATTGCTTGAACCGGGAGGCGGAGGTTGCAGTGAGCAGAGATTGCATCACTGTCCTCCAGCCTGGGTGACAGAGAGAGACTCCATCTCAAACAAATAAATAAATAAATAAATAAATAGCAATTAAAAAAGAAAAAAGCAGCCCTGCCGACTCCTTGTTCTTGAACTTCTAGCTTCTAGATCTGTAAGATAATAAGTTCTTTTTGTTTAAGCCACATATTCTGTGGTACTTTGTTGTGACATCCCTAGCCGACTAATATGTCCCCTTCTGTCTGGACAGGAAACCTCTGTCGTGGGCACAGCCAGGCCCTCTGGAACTATGCCCAGCCCTGCACAAGCTGGAGGTGTGTGCCGGTTTTGAGGGCTCTGGCCTTTGGTCCTTAAATGCTCTTTGAAAATAGAAACACTGGGATTAATTTAGGAAAGAGGAAACTGGTTCTAGTGACTTTTTTTTCCATAAAAAAACAAACAAACAAAAAAACACGTGACTAAGAGCACTTATAAAACACAGACAGCCTCTCCCTCCCCTAGAGCAAACTGTTATGTGTGGGGATAGCGCCCAGCACCAGGGCGGAGAGAGATCTTGGTTAGTATTCCTGGGATGGCTGCCTGGCAGTCTTTATTGCCTTCTTTATAGAGGCTTTGCATCTGCAGCCTCTTGGGGGATGCAGGTGCTGAGATAACCTGGCTTCACCTGCATTGGATGAGTCAGGGAGGAAGGCTGGCATGCAGTTCGTCCCTGAAGTAACCGATGGGACGAGAGAGAAAGCTCTGGTTCCACTGCTCACAGGCCACAAGCAGGTCACAGTCCCCCCAGTGACAGATCACGCAGGGAACTGACACTACTCAGAGTGCGCTGGAGGTTGTGCATCCTACAGCCAGGAAGGCAAGGACACTGGTCTTTATTCTACCTTGTCCCTTTCTTGCTATGTGACCTTTGGCATGTGGCTTCCTCTTGCCAAATTGCAGTTTCTGCATTTGTATAATGCCAGGGTTGGAATAAGATTGATCTTGAAGGTCCTAGCCAGCTCTAATGTTCTGTGATGTTTTCCTGTGATGGCAAACATCACCATTTGGGCAAGTAATTTACCTCTCCAAGCCCCAGCTTCTTCTGTAAAACGGGTTAATAAAAGATCCTGCATTATAGGGCTATTGAAAGAATTCAGTATTTTGCATATGTGTATCAGAGTGCCAGGAATATATTAATACATGTGCAGAAAGTATTTGCTATTATTTGTATTTATGGTTATTGTTCTTTGAGATTTATTCATTCCACAAATATTTATTGTGTGTCTACTATATACCAAACATTTCTACAAGCTCTGGGTACCTCTCATTGATTTTACATTCCCAAAGGAGCGTACCAGATGATAAACCGATAAATTAATACATAATGTAATTTCACATAATAGTAAGGACTTTGTGGGGAAGTAAAGGAAGGTTGAGGAACAGGGTGGCAGGGGTGTGGCTGTTTAGATAGGGTGGTAGCTACACAGATGGCTGGAAGCAGTGAAAGAGGGAGCCTTTCAGCTTCCGGGGGGGAGAATATTCTAGATCATGAGTTGACAAACTAAGGGCCACAGGCCAAATCTGCCCTACCACCTGTTTTTATAAATAAAATTTTATTGGAACACAACCACAGTCATGCACTTTCATTATGCATCATTATCTTTTTTTTTTTTTTTTTTTTTTGAGGGGTGACAGAGTCTTGCTTTACTGCCTAGGCTGAAGTGCAGTGGCACAATCTCTTCTCACTGCAACCTCTGCCTCCCAGGTACAAGTGATTCTCCTGCCTCAGCCTCCAGAGTAGCTGGGATTACAGGTGCCAGCCACCACACCTGGCTAATTTTTGTATTTTTAGTAGAGATGGGGTTTCACCATGTTGTCCAGGTTGGTCTCAAACTCCTGACCTCAGGTGATCTGCCCATCTTGGCCTCCCAAAGTGCTAGGATTACAGGCGTGAACCACCACACCCTGCCATTATGCATTATCTTATCTATGGCTGCTTTCCTATTACGATAGCAGAATTAAGTAGTTTCAACAGACCATAAGGCCAACAAAGCCTAAAGTATATGCTCTTTGGTCCTTTGTAGGAAAAGTCTGCTGACTTCTACTCTACATAAAGCAAACCACAAGTGCAAAGGCCTTAAGGCTGTGTGTGTCAGGTGAGCCAATGGGCATCACACAAGTGCTTATTCTGTGTGGCTCTCCGGGCCCCTTGTGAGGTCAGTTGTGTGTGGCTTGCCAGCCAATTAAGATGAGAAGATCCCTCTAGGACAGAAGTGATGCTACAAGCTGTAAGAGTTAAAGAGGAAAGAAACATGAAACATAGCTTGGCAGTTAAAGACAGGTTTACTTTAGATAAAACCTGAGAGGGGCTTCTGGCCGATTTCAGTCAGGAGCACTTTCTCTTACAGGCTAAGAGTATATATTGGTTTTAGGGTGAGGGGCTTATTACAAGCTTGGAATGTTTTTGTGTGAGAGAAGTTTTATGGTGGGGTTGGAATGTCTCTGGGAGGAGGAGAGGTTATCTTGGGGCAGATGTCTTTCCAGCCAGAGGGGGTTATCTCAAGGCTGGGATCTTCCCAGTTGGAGGGGGCTTATCTTGGGGCTAGCATGTCTCTGGTCGGGGAAGAGTTTGGAATGTTTCTGGTTGGAGATGTTATTTGTGGTTTACAGTCGTGCTGACCGTAGCCATCAGGCTGATGCCCTTTGGATTTAGGCGATTTTTTTTATTAAGGTGAACTTTAGAATGAGGGACTTGTCCAAGATGGTAATGCTCCTGCTCTGTCACAAGCCTCTTCTGGAACACAAGCTAATGGAATAGGGGATATAAAGCAGGAGGTGGCTATGTGAAACGGCTGTGTTTTCGAGCTATTTTAAAGCACTCAACAGTTAGCTCATTCATTATGGTCATTGAATTATTATCTTGGCCTCACAGGGAGCTCAGCAGGGGCCATGGAGGAGCCTTGCTTGTCTTGTAGTCTGAAGAGCTCCCCCTTATTCTCAAGAGAACTCCTACTCTATATCCTACTCTATATCTCTATGTATCAAGCCCCCAAATCATGGAACTCTTCTTTCTCATCGAAATGCTGTTTAGGAAGTCAGACACCTAGATGCCTCATGTCCCAATTCTATCATTCAGGCATCCAAGAAAAATCCATTAAGGAGTGGACATCTGCCAAAACCAACATCAAGGCACCTAAATATATAAAGCAGATATTAACGGAACAGAAGGGAGAGACTGACGACAATGTAAGTCACTCAACCTCTCTGAGACAAAGCTTCCAGGTCTTAAAGTGGAGATAATAATGCTACCTGTGTTTTTGTAAGGATTGAATGATATAAAGCAGAGATAGGTAGACTCCAGCCTGCAGACCAAATCTATCCAGCTACTAGTTTTTCTTAAAGCCCATGAGCTAAGAATGTTTTCTTCCTTCTCATTTTGAAATGGTTACATTTTAAATGGTTATATAAGTACCTACATAATAGCCTCATTTTTGCCTCTGGCCTGGAAAGCCTTGATTCTTTACTAACTGGCCCTTTAAGAAAAAGTGTATTAACCCTGATATAAAGCACGTGGGCATAGAAAAAGGGCTCAATCCATATTAACTAGTGCTGTTTCAATTCTGAAGGAATTAATTTATCCTCAATGCCTTAACATGTAGTCCTCAAGAAGGTCAAGCATACTTTTAAAGTAGACGTTAATAACTAATAATTGAATGGGATTCACCATGTCCTGAGCACTGGCCCATCTCCTGTATATAGAGCAATTCATTTAATCCTCAAAACCACCCCAAGAGGTAAGTACTATCCCCATTTGAAAAAAGAGGGAACAGAGACACAGAGAGGCTCAGTGTCTTCCTAAGGTACCATAGCTAGTGAGTTATGAGCTAGCATTCAAATCTAGGCTGGATTTCTCCAGACTCTGCTATTAACTCCTAGACTCTGCTGCACTTGACATAGTGTCGAGTCCCCAGAGGTGTTCAGTAAACACATGCACTAGTGTTTACTAAGCCACCCACCTACTGAGGCCTAGTGTCTAGCCCCCAGAGGGTGCTCAGTAAACACCAACTAAACACTTGGTTTGTAGGGACATGGATGAAACTGGAAACCATCATTCTCAGCAAACTATCGCAAGGACAAAAAACCAAACACTGCATGTTCTCACTCATAGGTGGGAATTGAACAATGAGAACACATGGACACAGGAAGGGGAACATCACACACCAGGGACTGTTGTGGGGTGGGGGGAGCAGGGAGGGATAGCATTAGGAGACATACCTAATGCTAAATGACGAGTTAATGGGTGCGGCACACCAACATGGCACATGTATACGTATGTAGCAAACCTGCACATTGTGCACATGTACCCTAAAACTTAAAGTATAATAATAATAAAATAAAATAATAAAAAATAAATAAAATAAAATAAAAAAACACTTGGTGACAGCATGCATGTGCAGAGTCTGTGAGCACGAAGAGCAACCCAGTGGACTGTGGGGCTTGGAAGAGGAAGGCAAAGGTGGTGTCCATCAGAGCTCAGGTTCCTGGGTGTGACAGCTGGGAGCATTTCCACACAGCCACTTGGGTTCCTCCTCTGGTGGTCAATGCTCCTCCTGACCTCAATAAAAGTGAACATTTATTGCATTCAAGATGTGCCTGCATTCCATACGTAATTTTAATTTCTTCTGTAGGAGTGCATCAGGTCGTTCCAGTTGTAATGTGCACTTACAGATGAGGAAAGTGAAACACAGAGCGTTTGAGTGGCCCAGTGTCATGCAGCTCATACACGGTCAGCGTAGCTGTTCTCACACCCAGGTCTGTGCGGCTGCAGGGCTCGGCCTCTCAGCCACAGTGCAGGGTGGGGACATTGTAACTGGCTGCTTGGCCTTATTTGTAGACATGCTGGCTACCGTGAACTTCCAGAGACCCTAGTGAACATGTTCCAAATTCACAAAACTGCAGGATGGGGCAATGATCCACATTTCCTCTGCGAGCCTTCTCTTTTAAAAGCACACCCTTTGCCACATTTCAGCACATGGCTCTGCAAACTTTTGCAGTTAATACCCTCTCCCAGAAGCCATCTGGGGGGCAATTCAGGTTCATCTGAGAGCACACAGTGGGTGGCCATCACCCGCATCCATTTTGTCGGTAGGGGAGGGATGCTGATGCCAACTGCTTACCTCAGTAGAAGACCCCTCCCCAGGAGAGAAGTCTTAATGCCAGGAATGATGTCCAAACATAAGGTGAATGGGTGACTTCTGGGGCAAGGGGGGATGGTGTGCTGTTGCCAAGAGGGGAACAGCTGGGAAGGAGAGACGAGAGCTCACCCTGCAGCAGCCATAGCAGAATCGGTTCATTGTGGGGCTTGGCTTTAGTTAATTTCTCTGTCCCATTACCTTGCTCAGGAGTTTCATGGTTGCAAAGAACCTACTCAAAAGAGGAAAATATGTTACCTTATGCAAAGAAGAAAATGTGTTCATTCATTTAGTAAACATACTTACCTATGTACTCTGGGCCACACACTGTGCCCTCTGAAAATTTACTGGGAATAAACAAGGTAATTGCAGATGACAGGGTTTTTCTCGGGCCCCTTTCTTGGCTTGCAGCAGGAGGTGCTCCAACTACTTGGCCCACCAGGCTGTGTCTGGCTTGCACTCCGTGGATCCCATGGCTACCACAACTGCATGCTTAGCCCCTGGTGGGAAGGGGTGTGTGAGCAAGCAAGTGTGGGGTCCAGCCAGCTGTTCCAAAAGCTGGCACAGGGGTAGGCTCCATGCTGGGCTTGTGGCTGGACCAGGCATGTCACCCCAAGGGGGAATGTGGTGGCACCCAGCCAGAGATGCCCACAACCCCAAAGCCTCAGAAGAGGTGTTAAATATGCTAATTAACTCTTTCAGTACTCCCGTCCACAGTCCAATGGACGGCGGTGTGTTAACAGCTTGGTCAGCCCCTTGCCCCGCTCCAGCCTACAGCTCCGGGGGAAGCGCTGGTCCCATTACTGCTTCCTGTCACATGGGGTGGCTGCCCTCTGCCAGCAGAGGGCTGAGAGCCACAGTGTTACAGCCCTCTGAGCACCCACATTTTGTGGGTCCCGAGTTCTTGTCCCACATCCAAGAAGAATGAGGTTATGCTGACAATTGAAAGGTGATGAGGGCAGAGAATTTTATTGAGTGATAAAACAACTCTCAGTGGAGAGGGGATGGGCAAGTAGTCTCTCACCCTAAGTCAGGTCATCTCTCTCAGTGTGGTTGAGTCTGGGGTTTTTATAGGCACAGGATGGGGGAGGGGCGGGCCATAGATACTATTGAAAAAGGCCACGTTTGATTGGTTAAAAAGCATTCAGAAAGAATCAGGAAAGGATGGGCAAACAGGAACAGAAATTCTCACTCTTCTGTCCTGAGTCATGGGTTTCATCTGGAACCAGCAGTCCGGTCTTTCAGCCTTCAGGCTGTTTTGGCTTGAAGGTGGTGTTTCACCAGGGACCCACCCCTGTCTGCCTCCTGCCACTGTCACAGATAGCACAGGGTGCTGTGAAGAGTTTGAAACACAGTAATGCACAACAGAGGAGGCATGAAACAGGAGGAGGTCAAGGGAAGCGCCTCTGGGGAGGTAACAGCTGAGCTGTGTGAATGATGGAGCCACCCTGTTTGAAAATTTGGGTGAAGACTTTCCAGACAGAGGGAATAGCAGGGAATAGCAAGTACAAGTGCTCTGAGGCAGGACTTTGCATGGTGCAGCAGCAGAAGAGAAGGCTGCAGCAGCAGGAGGAAGTTAACAAGCAGGAGATTTGGGAGACGAGGCAGGGGCAGGCCTTGAGGCCACCATCTGGATTTTCTCCTGAGAGCCACAGACAGCCTTTGGAGGGGCAAAGCAGCCTGTGCATGTTAGGGTATCCCCAGGAGGGACAGGAGGCCTGGGTGGGTCAGGCTGTCTTTCTGCTCCCCAGCTTGTCTTTCTGTGCCTTTGGCTTGTGTTGACAAAAAGAGTCAAACTCTGTAAAATATTTGAGGAGGTTTATTCTGAGCCAAATATGAGTGACCATAGCCTGTCACACAGCACCAGGAGATCCTGAGAATATGTGCCGGGTTACAGCTTCATTTTATACATTTTAGGGAGACATAAGACATCAGTCAATACATGTCTGAACCCCAAATATATGAGACAGGTCTCAATCAACTTAGAAAGTTAATTTTGCCAAGACTGAGGATGTGCCTGTGACATAGCCTCAGGGGGTCCTGACGTGTGGCCAAGGTGCTCGGGGCAATTTAGTTTTGTACATTTTAGGGAGACATGAGACATCGATCAGTGTGTGTAAGATGTACGTTGATTCAGTCTGGAAACGTGGGACAACTCAAAGCAGAGAGGGGCTTCCAGGTCATAAGTAGATAAGAGACAAACAGTTGCATTCTTTTGAGTTTCTGATTAGCCTTTCCAAAGAAAGCCATCAGATATGCATTTATCTCAGTGAGCACAGAGAGATGACTTTGAGTTCTGTCTGTCCTTTGTCTGCAAGGAGTTTCCTCGTGAACAAATTGTGAGGGGGGTATGTAGCTTTTTTACCCTAGTAGCCGTAGAATAGAACGGGAGGCAGGTGTGCCCTAAGCAGTTCCCAGCTTGACTTTTCCCTTTGTCTTAGTTATTTTGGGGTCCCGAGGTTGACGTATATGATACATCTTACATGTGCTAGAGGAAAATGTCCCCTCTGGAAAGGCAGAGATAACACAAAGGTGGGGGTTGGGGGCAGGAACAGCAGGGAGGGGAGCTTCCAGGTCGTAGGTGAATTCAAAGAGTTCCTGAATTCCTGATTGGTGATTGGTTGAAAGAGTTTATCTAAAGACCTGGAATCAATACAAGGGAGTGTCTGGGTTAAGGAGTTGTGGAGACCAAGGTTCTTATTATTATGCAGATGAAGCCTCCAGGTAGAGAGAATAGATTGTAAATGTGTCTTATCAGGCTTAAAAAGGTGCCAGACTTAGTTAATTCTCTCCTGGATCAGGAAAAAAGGCCTGGAAAGGGAAGAGGATTCTCTACAGAATGTAGATTTTACCTACAAGTGACAGCTTTGCAAGGCCATTTCAAAATATGTCAAAGAACATATTTTGGGGTAAAATACTTCAATTTCGTTCAGAGCCTACTATCTGTCACGTTGGCATCTTATTGGTAGAGTCGGCTTTGTCAGTGTTAAGGTCTCTGTTTTAATGTTCATGCTGGTCAGCCGTGCCTGAATTCCAAAGGGCGGAGGTATAATGAGGCCTGTTTGACCCGCATTCCCATCATGGCCTGAACTCATGTTTCAGGTTAACTTTAGGATACCCTTGGCCAAGAGGAGGGGTCCATTCAGTTAGCTGGGGGCTTAGAATTTTGTTTTCGGTTTATATTTGTCACCTTCCAGTCTCAGGATGGCCACCACAGCTGCTGCATTTGAAGCAGGAGCATGGGGCTGGAGGCACATTTGCTGCACCCACAGAACAGACAAGAAATTACAGCCTTTTCCAGAAACCCCAGAGAGTTCCCGCATCCACGCCACTGGCCGTGCGGACACCCAGCTGTGGGGAGGCCAAGGGATCAAGCACCCAGCAAGGGACACGGCCTTGCCAGTCCTAACATATCTCACAGCGGGGCATGTGGACCTGCTGCAAGGAATTGGGGCGCTAAGGGCAAGACAAAGTGAGGACCAGCCCTTGAGGCTGGCAGAGAAGAAACCTCAGGCCACGGTGCTCAGGCATAAATTACAGCCCTGTCCCAAGTGCACAGAGAACAGCTGCGAGCAGGGACCTTCTCACCCTACCCCACCCCACCTCCAGCTGTGGTGAGGAGAGAAGGTTCTGGGTTAGGCTCCAAGGTCTAGGGAGCCCACGTCGTCTGCCCCTGCCTGAGTGGAAGGTTGGGCGCAGGTGGGCCTCGGCGTTAGGAAAGGCAACTGCTCCCTCTTGTGGCCACTCTAGGGCAGCCCGGCGTCCTCCCAGCGATGTGGCAGCCGGAGGTCTCAAGCAGGCAGGGGTGATCCCTCCTCCCCAGCCCTGCGCAGGCCTCGAAGGGGAAGAGAACCAGCGATGCTGGTGAGAGCTAACCTTGATTGGGCACCTCTGGTATACCAGGCGCCCTTCTGTGCACTTCGCAAATATTAATTCAATCCTCTTAACTCGGCCAGGTTGGTCCCATTCATGTGTCCGTTTTAATGATTGGGCCATTTGCCCAATATCATCCGGGCAGAGATTGAAGCTAAGTCCACCTCATAGCAAGGCTGTGCTTCCAGCTCCTGAATTTGGGAGCTGTAGAATGTGTGCTTAAAGACTACGCCTGGGGGACAATTGCATCGATCAGGAATTATATTTCTTTACTGTTTTTAATTTGTGTATTTAAAAAGGCTCCACCAAAATTTCTTTTTTCTTTCTTTCTTTCTTTTTTTTTTTTTTTTTGAGACAGAGTCTTACTCTGTTGCCCAGGCTGCACTGCAGTGACACGATCTCGGCTCACTGCAACCTCCGCCTCCCGGGCCCAAGCAATTCTCCTGCCTGTCTCCTGAGTAGCTGGGACTACAAGCACGCGCCACCACGCCCAGCTAATTTTTGCATTTTTAGTAGAGACGGGGTTTCACCATGTTGGCCAGGCTGGTCTCGATCTCTTGACCTCGTGATCTGCCTGCGTTGGCCTCCCAAAGTGCTGGGATTACAGGTGTGAGCCACCATGCCCAGCCCCAAAATTTCTTCATGTGGGGACTTAAGGAGTCCGTGGATGTAGTTTAGACATCCCTGAAATTGGAAACAAAATGCTGCATTCATGTCTGTACATTTCCTTGGGTAAAGGCCTAGAGCAGCTGTCAGAGGGCAAAGGCATGGGAACCCCAAGAAGGTGAAGAGCCCCACTGCCCATTTTAATGTCGTGTTTATTCTTTCATAGACTCTCAGAGAGGGCCGGATGGAATTGATTAGAAAGTGCTTGTCACAAAAGCCTGTCTGAGCCCTAATTGACTTGTGATGAGCTTACATTTTGCATAAATCAGCTTTTGTTTAGCTCTTGGGTTTGACACCTAATGAGAGTCTCTCAGAGGCTGAGGAAAGCCAAAGCCATCCCATATTTTTAAAAAAGTTTAAGGCAAAAAGGGATGTCAGAATTGTGGTAAAATATAAGTGTTTATGTTTAACAAAGTAATGCTTTTTGCATAAGATTCAATGATGATACATCTAAGTTTGTTTATAGATAATGTCAAAAGTCTAAACTGGAGGATTCTGTGAATAAATGGCCTGGGCCAAATTATCCTTCTGCCATAAAAGGTGCCAGGTAGCTGGATGATGTCAACCCAGGTGCTGGCTTCAGAGATGACAAAACACCCCACCCCCTTTCTAATTCCCAGAGAAGCAGACAGAGCCCAGGTCACCCCTTCCCTCGCCCCCCTGCCCCAACCCCCACCAGAAGCAGGTGCCTCAGGGTAGTGGGGAAGTACCCAAGGCAGGGGCCAGGTCCAGGGGAGGGAAGAAGGAGCATAAGATAACCTCCCTTGCACCTCCCCAGGTTTAATTCACATTACTCTGGCCTCAGAGTTTGGTTTGAGGCTAAATCCCCAGGAATCCAACCCACATTCAAAGGGATACACCAAAGCTCATTCCAGGAAACAGAAAAACTGATTTCGAGTTTCCAGCTGTTTGGGCAATCAAGGAAATATTCAGGGCTTTGGATTTGGTTTCTGTTTCTCTCTTTGGCTGTGTGACTTTGGGTTAACCTCTCTGACCTTCAGATTCTTCGCTACCTTTCTAGGTAGTTGTAGCAATCAGTGAGGTTCATTCTGCCTGCACTGAGCGGGGCTGAGTGCTGGGGAGCTGCCTGGTGCTTGGGAAGACAGAACGTTCTGTTAACTCTCATACACACACACAAACCACTCACAAAGGCATGTGGGGACAGAGCAGACTTTACTGAAGGTTTGGATCAGTAACCAAAGACATCTTACAATTGAAAGCTGCATCTCCCTCATCTTCAAAAGCCTCCCGGCTATGTTCACCATCTGGCTCCAGCCCCTTGTCCTATTGTCCAGCTCATCTTTCTCTCCTCCCCTCCTCATCCCCTCTCCTCTCCCATCCTCTCTTTGCAGTGTTCCCTCTTCAAAATTCCTCTTTACTTCTAGCAAAGAGCAGTTCAGCACTCTTTTGGTGGCCTGACTCCCAGGGTTACTGCTAACAGCTGTGCAAATGTAAACTCAGGTTGTACCAATTACATCATGGTCCATAGCAGGGGGCCACAAATTGCAACCCACCGCCAAATGTGGCCCACGGCCTGTTTTTGCAAATAAAGTTTTATTGCAACACAGCCACACCCATTCACTCACTCATTGTATATGGCCCCTGACGCTATACAACTCCAGAGCTGAATAGTTGTGACAGAGACTATATGGTCCATAGACTTAAAATATTGACTCTCTGTCCATTTATAATTCAACATTTTAATGAACTGCCTGGAATCTGTGGGAGACTAGTTAGAGAGACTGGTTAAGGGTCACTGTCTGCATTTCTTCCAGTAACATAAAGCCGATCTAGCTCCTGCTAGGACCAGGCTATCAGCCTGGCTCTGGAGACAGACTGATGCCCAGGAACTTCTGCCTGCCCTCAAGAAGCTTGAGATCAAGTTGGTGAGAACACTGTGCCATGTTTAAGTGGCACAGAAAAGGGATGAGGTCAACCCCAGGAGGGCTGACCCCTGCAGGCCTCTGAGCCAGCTGGGTTTGGCCATGGGAGGCAGAATTCGGAGGGCAGGAGAGAGGCTGGGGTGTTTCTCCCCCTCTCTTTCTGCCTCAAGAAGCACCTGTGCAGCTGCCTGGGCCCAGAATTGCCCAGCGTTTCACAAAAAGCTACAAATATGGATTTTGTATGAATTCTTCCTATTTGTAAATGTTAGCATTGGTGATTCAAATATTATTCAAGCTTTTTTAGCTCCATGGGCTTATGGTTTGTGGCTTTTGTACAGTAGTCATTGATACTGTCCCCAGTTTAAAATTCCTACGAGTCTGATACAACCCCTGTGGAGAGCAAAACTGTACATACCCACATCGTATGATACACCAGTTCCACCAATCTCCCATTCCAGCATGCCGGAGCCATACTCAAGGAGACTCATAACAGCATCTGTGTGTAACAGAGAAATATTAGGAACCATTAAAGTGTCCATCAATGGGAGAGTGGAGAAATGCCTTGTGACATATTTGCAGCAAAAACAACTACAGCTTCATTGATGTACATGGATGTGGAGTTCTCATTAGGGAGGAGGAGTCAGGCTGGTGGGACAAAGGGAAAGCAAAAAGAGAAAGCAGATAAGCTGTAAGTCTGCCTTTCCAGGACACAATGCAGGACCATGGACCTCTTGCACAATATAACTCACAGTCTTCCTGTGCCCAGCTATTACCAGACTCTTGGCTGATAGAAAAATGCAAGTTAGCTCCCTGCAACCTTGGTGTTATCAGTACAGCACGTAGCCCTCTCCAGCCCAAGAACCAGCGTATAAAATCTCCAGCAAGCTTTGTCCCTTTGCAGTCAGCTCCCCTCTTGCTGACCTGCCCATTGCTTCCTTGCAACGCTTTCTCGAATAAATCTGCCTTTCTTTACCTACAGCTATCTTGGTAAATTCTTTTCACCACCTATATGACACCAACCCCAGAGAGTCGCAACCCACGACAATGGACAAACCTCAGAACATCATTTTAGAATGAGAAAAGCATAGTATCTTACTTATATAAAGTTTTAAGCATGAAAGCAAAAGTGTCTGTTGCACAGGGATATATGTGCATATGTTCTATAAATGTAAAGGCAAATATGGGAATAACAAGCATTGTATTTAGGATTATGAAACCTCTGGGATGAGAGAGAGAAGAATGGAGTGGGCAGGTTATTCACAGGGACCAATTTTATCTGCCATGCTTTGTTTCCTAAAAAAATCAACCATGGGCACATGAGGGGCTCCCTAGGGTAACAGATGATTTCTTAATCTGGAGGCTGGTTCCAATTTGGGAAAATTCATTGAGCCAATCATTTATGATACGTATAGTTCTCTGCACATGTGTAATTTTTCTTTTTTCTTTTTTTGAGACAGATTCTTGCTCTGTCACCCAGGCTGGAGTGCAGTGGTATGCTCATAGTTCACAGCAGCCTCCAACTCCTGGGCTCAGGTGATCCTCCCTCCTCAGCCTCCTGAGTAGCTGGAACTACAGGCCCACATCACCATGCCTGGCTATTAAAAAAAAAAATGTCTGTAGATACAGGCTTTCACTATGTTGCCCAGGCTGGTGTTGAACTTCTGGCCTCAAGCAATCATCTCGCCTCAGTCTCCCAAAGTTTTGGGGTTACAGGCATGAGCCACTGCATGTGGCCTGACTTTTCAATACAAATCTATTGATGTAATTTGGATATTTGTCCCTGCTCCAATCTCATGTCAAATTGTAATCCCTAATGCTGGAGGTGGGGCCTGGTGGGAAGTATTTGGGTCATGGAGGTGGATTCCTAATAGCTTGGTGCTGTCTTTGCAATAGTGAGTGTCAATGAAGAGTGTCAAACTCTGCGAAATATCCGAAGAGTTTATCCTGAGCCAAGTATGAGGGACCAGTGGCCCTATGACACAGCCCCAGGAAATCCTGAGAATATGTGCCCGAGGTAGTCAGGATACAAAATGATTTTATACATTTTTGGGAGACATGTCAATCAATGCATGTAAGATACATGTTGGTTTCATCTGGCAAGGCGGGACGATTGGAGAACTGGAGGAGGCGGGGTTCCAGGTCATAGGCGGAGTCAAAGACTTTCTGACTGGCAGTTGGCTTAAAGAGTTATTATTTAAAGACCTGGAATCACAGACGGAATGGTTAAGATAATAGGTTGTAGAAACCCAGGTTTTATCATGCAGATGAAGCCTCCCAAAGCAGGCTTCACAGAGAATAGATTGTAAATGTTTATCAGACTTCAAGTCTGTTCTATCTGTCTTAAGATCTCTGTTTTAATGTTAATGTTGGTCAACTGTGCTTGAATTCCAAAGGGAGGGGGAGGAGGGTATAAGGAGGCATGTCTGACTTTCACTTCCCATGATAACCCGAACTCGTCTTTCCGGTTAATTTTAGAATGCTCTTGGCCAAGGGGAGGGTTTATCAGCAGGTTGTGCGGCTTAGAATTTTATTTTTGCTTTACATGCGTGATCTGGTCATTTAAAAGTGTGTGGCACCTCCTCTCCCTCTCTCTCTTCTTATAAATTACCTAGTCTCAGGTATTTCTGTATAGCAATGCAAGAATGCCCTAATACATGTGTTGTAGGGGAAAAAAAAAAAGGGTTCTTGTCACATGACCAGGAACGATTAGGCCTGCAGACACTTTGAAGGGTGAGGGGAAATGGAATTTATTAGGCGAAAAGGAAAAATAAATCTCAGTAAAGCAGGAGAGAGTCCTGCTAGAAGGCTTCCCACCTCATAGTTTGAATCCCAGTTTACTATCCAGGAACAGGAGAGGCCAGGTTCCTTTCCCTTGCAAATGGCACAAACTTCTTGAGACTCCACCCCATCCACCCAGTGCTCAGGCAGGTCAGAGATTCTCCAGGACCTGCAGTCCGGGTTTTTCAGCCTTCAGGCCATTTTAGGCTTGAAGGTGGAGTTTTGTGGGGGGACCCTTGGCTGTCTCCTGTCTCTATCACATGTATTAGATAACTTCAGTCATAAAACAAATTTGGACCAAGCTGGGTAGTAGATGTCAGCCTTTCTGGTACACAGGTTGAGCATCCCGAATCTGAAATCTGAAACGCAAAATGCTCCAAAACTCAAAATGGTGTGAGTGTTGATGCTGTACTCGAAGGAAGTGCTACAGTGAACATTTCAAGTGTTCAGATTTGGGACGCTCAGCTGCTCAGTGTAATACAAGTATCCCCAAATCTGAAAAACTCTGAAATCTGAAACACTTCTGGTCCCAATCATGTTGGATAAAGGATACTCACCCTGCATTATCCTCTGCTCTTTATTGTAGGCTTAAAATACTCAATAATGAAATCCAATGAATCTACAAATGCTCGGCAGTGGCCTGGCTGCAAAGTGAGACCACTAAAGGTTTTTGTTCACAGTGACCTGGCCACATATCTAGACAGTTGCTTTATGATGGGAAATCTATAATAAAAACAGGCTTCAGAATAAGATAGATCTGCTGTCTTCAGCTCTTCACGTTACCTTTCTGAGCCTCAGTTTCTTCATCCTTCTAATGGGGAGGATAATGCCAGCCTCATGGCTCAATGATGGCTGTTCACAGGCCCTCCAGGAAAGGGAGCTCTAGCCCTTTGCAAGGAGCAGAGGCCTGAGAACAACCGTATGTGATGGTGTTGGAGAAGCCAGTGTGTGGGAAGCTTCTGCTAAGTCAGCAGCATCAGGGATTTGCAGGATGGCCTGACCAGGAAGCATGTTCCTTCCCCCAGCACTTCCTTCCTGCTGATGGAATTGACATGGGCTGGAATAGCGGAACACACATTCACACATACACACACGTACGCACACAGCATCTCGCTGGGTTTGATGGATGTGACGCATTGATTGAAATACGATGATTCATCAGCATGATTTGCAGGATGGCCTGACCAGGGAGCATGTTCCTTCCCCCAGCACTTCCTTCCTGCTGATGGAATTGACATGGGCTGGAATAGTGGAACACACACTCACACATACACACATGTATGCAAACAGCATCCTGCTGGTTTTGATGGATGCGATGCATTGATTGAAATACGATGATTCATCAGCATGAGGGTGGAGGTTCGTTCTCTGAGCTTGTCAGGAGGAAAAGTGACAGGGCCTACAAGCAAGTGCTGGAGTACTGGTTCTCAACCAGGGGTAATTTTTTTTCCCCAGCAGTCATTTGGCAAACTCTGGAGATATGTTTGATGGTTAGAATTCAGGAGATGCTACTGGCATCTAGTGGGTAGAGCCCAGGGATGCAGCTGAACAATCTGCAATGCACCGGACAGGCCCTCTAGCAAAAAATTACCTGGTCCAAAATGTCAATAGCACCAAGGTGGAGGCCCTTTAGAGGGGACCTAGGGGAGAGAAACCTCTTGGAGGAGCTGACATCCCATCCAGGACATGCAAACAGCCCATCAGGGATTAGAAGTATTTTCTAAAGGGCAGCTTCTCTGGAGCTCTGTCTGCAGAGAACACCTGCCCAACCCACTCTTATGAGTGGCCTGCCATATGTGGGAGCCAGGGGGCAAGAGATGGCTCTTTCAGCCTGAATTGGTCACCAAGAGCTCAGGGGCTGGTGTTCAAGGCAATCCAGGACCCTAACAGGGGCATATGTGGACACGCCTCAGGCTTGGCATCCTCATCCATTTGATTACTAATTTTGCAAATGTGAGTTTGGCCCGCGCTGGAGCCATAGCTTACCCTTCAGGTTCATTTAACATTATCATGTTTACAGCCCCACAGGCTTTCCCCATTCCCAGGTGGGCTTGGCTGGGTTCTCTGTGCAGGGTATCACCAGGCTGATGTGAATGTATTGGCCGGGCTGCACTCACATCTGGAAACTCAGGGGAAGAATTCACTTCCAAGTTCATACGGGTTGTTGGCAGAGTCTGGTTCTTGGTGGTTTTAGGACTGAGGTCCCTGTGTCTTTGCTGGTTGGCTGCCGGGGGCCACACTCTGCTCCCAGGGGCCTCGCGTATCTGCACAGCCGGCAAATATGCACCGAGTCCATCCATGCTTTGGATCTCTCTGGCTTCCTCTTCCGCCATTAGCCAGAGACAGTTTTCTGCTTTTCACGGCTGTGTGATAGATCAGGGTCATCCAGAAAATCTCCCTCCCTGTCTTAAGGTCAGCTGTGCCGCATAGCACGATCGTGGGACTGTTGCATCCGACTCACAGATGCAGCTTCTGGGGTTAAGGGAGAACATCTTTTGGCACCATTTTTAGAATCCTGCCTATTGCAGTGGCTTCAAAGTCCTAAAGAATAGTCAGATCTGTGCCAAGAGCCCCATCAACACCATGGCTTACTTCAGCAACAGCTTACTTGCCACTGCAGCAGATGACAGGGGTGCTTTTGGGCCCAGCTGGAGGGATGTCATCTGCCTGGAGCCAGGTTCTAGGACTCTGTTCCCTGCTTTTCTTGGGCTCTGCCTTCGAGGCCATAGTTCTAGAACCACCTTCCTATAACTCTCCAATACAGCAGCCCTCTGGGCATTTGGCCCAGGATTTCTGTGTTGACTCTGTTGCAGCTTCTTGTCCAAAAGGGCTCATGTCCAACAAGTGCAAGCTTCCCCTTGGGTGGTGACACCTTCCCATCTCTGCGACTGGCTTATATGACCTATCGGCATGACCCCAGCTGCCATTTATGCTTCACACATGTGTAGGAAGGGCTTTGGGAGTGGTCTTTCCTGAGTGGAGATGGCTCTGTCTCCACACATGACTATCAGCATGGAAGTCAGTAGGATGGAGAGTGATGGGTCTGGAGTGGCTACTGTTCCCACAGGAATTAAGCAGTGACCATAGCAATGTCTCAGTAGAGGGTAATGAATAACATCAGTAGATGGTGGCCATGTTTTACCTTCTCAAATCAGTCACAATAGTCTCAATTCAGTGCATTATTTATGGGCACCCACTACTAGCACAGCCTAGAGGTTTCATCAGGCATGCCAACTCCTGTTGATGTTGGCAGCTTACCCAGATGCTTTTACCAAGATAAATTGTGAGGCTGCATTTGGCTGATTGGAAAAAATGCTGTGATTGATTAGTGATGTCTGCCATGGCCAGGAAGGGGATAAATAGGCAAGTGAGACAGGTTTGTCCATGAGCCTAGGCCTACTGAGGATGAAGAGGTAAATGAGAAGGCTGCATTTTAGTGGTTCAGAGCATAGAGTTTAAAATCAGAAAGGCTGGGATTCTGCAGCCAGCTCTGCTCTGTATGTGGATGAGTTACCTAACTTTGCTGTGCCTCAGTCTTCTTATCTGTGAAATATGGACACTAATAATTGTGAGCACTGAATGAGAATGTAAATAAAGCACTCATTCTAGACCGTTCATGATTGCATAAGGATCCCTCAGAGGGGCCAGGCATGGTGGCTCACGCCTGTAATCCTAGCACTTTGGGAGGCCGAGGCAGGTGGATCACTTGAGGTCAGGAGTTCAAAACCAGCCTGGCCAACATGGTAAAACCCTGTCTTTACTAAAAATACAAAAAAAAAAAAAAAAATTAGCCAGGCATGGTGGCAGGCACCTGTAATCCTAGCTACTCAGAGGCTGAGGCAGGAGAATGGTTTGAACCTGGGAGGCAGAGGTTCCAGTGAGCCAAGATCACGCCACTGCACCCCAGCCTGGGTGACAGAGCGAGACTCCATCTCAATAAATAAATACATAAATAAGGATCTCTCAGAGGTTGACAGTCTTCTGAGGGAGACAGATATGCAGATAAACACATGTAATAAGTATTAGAATTGCAGGATTGGGTATGGAGAGTGAGGCACAAGTAGGAAGTGCTCACTCTCCTGAGGTGGACATTGTCTGCAAGGGACTATATCAGCTGGGTATGGAAGGATGGGGAGCGGCTTGCTAGGTAGAAAAGAAAGGAAGGGACTTTCCAAGACAGGGAGGTGGGCAGGCAAAGGTCACAGGGCTAGGAAATCAGTGACAAGTTCAGACAAGCATTGGGCATGGCAGAGGAAGGAGGGAGCTGAGGGGACAGCAGGAAGCAAATCTGTGCATAAGATGGGCCATGCTGTTGAGGACTGCATGAGCTGCACTAAGGGATTTGGCCCTAACTGGGTGTGTGTGTGTTAGAACACAGTTTGGCTGCCATAAGGGCGAATCCTCAAAGCAGAGGGGTGTGGACAAGGCAGGAAAGTTCTTTTCTCTTATGGACATTCCCCCACTGGTGTAGCAGCTCTGCTGTGTGAGGTCTTAAGGGCTCTGCCTCCTTCTTCCTTGTTCTGCATGTTAGTTATCCATCACTGCTTCACAAATTACTGCACTTGGTGGGTTAGCGCAGCAGCCACATTTATCATCTCACAATTTCTGTGGGTTGGGAATCCAGTGTGATGAGGCTGGGTCCTCAGCTTCACGGTCTCCCATAGGCTGCAGTTGAGGTGTTGGCCTTGGTTGCCATCTTGTCTCAAGGCTTGATTGGGGAGAGCTCTGCTTCCAGGCTCTCCCAGGCAGAATGCAGTTTCTTGTAGGGCATTGACTGGGGGCTGTTGGCGGCCCTTAGTTCCTTTCAACCTGGGCCTTTCCGGCATGGTGGCTTACTTCGTCAAAGCATGCAAGCCAAGAAGGCGACAGAGAGAAAGAGAGAGAGGGAGAGAGACCGACCTAGCAAGAGAATGCAACCACGACAGAAGCCAGTCTCTTGAATAATCTTGTGAGTGACGTTCCATTCCATTTGCCACATTCTACTCATTAGAAGCAGGTCCCTAGGTCCAGCCACACTCCGGGGCTGGGAGTTACATACCATGTGAATACAAGGAGGGGGAGATCACTGAGGACAGTTTCCAAAACTGCCTTCCACACTCTACCACCCCTTGAGTAACGTCCTTGTCCACCTGAGGCAAAATGTCTCAGTCACATGCACCTTCCAGCCCATGGGGATGGGGAGAAATCAGAAAGGGGGTACCCCTCGCTTTTAGCCCAAGACACAGAAATGGCAAGCAGCACTTCTGTTCACCTTGCATCGGCCTGAGCTTGGTCAGTGTCTCCTCTTGCCCGGGAGCTGGGCAGTTACAGTCTTTAGCTGAGCCACCAGGGGCCTGGTTCAGAATCAGGGGTTGTATTTCCAGGAGAGGAGAGGAGAGGAGAGAATGGACACCGGAGAAAAGCGGCAATCTCTGCAACTCCAGGGCCTGCCAATGGGTGTTGGGGGCAGGACATAATTTCTTTCTTGTATAAAGTAGAAAAATTCCTTCCTTTCCTCCACAAATAGTCATTGAGCATCTTCTGCGGGTCACACATGTGCCAGACACTATGCAGAGTGGCAAAAGGAAGGGAAGGGAACGGAGGGGAAAAGAAACGAAGAAACTCAGGCCTGCCCAGGTGTGTGTGCAGAGCTTGCAGCCTAGCTGGGGACAGATAGCAAATAACCCCACACCTAAACGAACATGTAATTACAACGCGTCAAGTGTTAGGAAGGAAGCAGATTCGCAGACGGTGGCTTTGTTTTTAATTCTCTTGCTAGGCCCCTCTCTCTTTCTTTCTCCTTTCCTGTCTCTCTCTCCACCTGTAACGGGGTCTGTCCTAGTCAGGGAATGAAAGGCGGCTTTGCTGGTAGATTTCATTTCCGAGGACGGCCTCAGGGGTGGCGTCCCTCCCACGCACTCTTCCCGTGTGATGTAGGTGCGCTTCCTGCTGAGAAGTGGGTTCTGTGTCCCTTATCCTAGAATAACGTCCAGTCTTATTGACTCACTTCTAATGCCTAGTACGTGGCAGAAGTGAGGCTGTGTGACTACCAAGGCAGGTGCCATAGCTTCCGCCTGCTTTGTTGCCTCTCTGGGGACAATTACCCTTGGATCCCAGCCACCGTGCTGTGAGGAAACCCACAACAGCGCCCCCTGGAGGAGAACAGCAGCCCCAGCCAAGAGCCAGCATCAACAGCCAGGCCCCTCTGAATGCACGCACCTTCAGTCAGCTCCAGCCCAGGCCTCACGTCCTCCAGCTGAGGCCCGCGACATCCCGGAGCAGAGACAAGCTGTGCCCACTGAATCCTGCCCAAAGTCCCGGCCCACTGGGTCGCTAAGCAGAAGAAACTCTTGTTTCACGCTGCTGGTATTTGGGGTAATGTGTTACACAGCCACGGTCACAAGCACAGCCTCTATGAGGGAGTGGCACTTCAGCTGCGCCTTCAAAAATGACTTGGCATCAGCCAGGCAAAGAGCATGGGAGGAGAGAACGTTCCAGGCAGAGAAAACCGCACAAACAAAGGCCCTGGGGCAGGAACAAACTCAGTGCATTTAAGGATGAGCAGGCAGGCCCCGGTGACTGAAGCTCAGGACAGGGGTGGGTGCTGGGGGCCGAGGGATGAGTTGCAATTTCCCATCTGCCTAAGGTATAAGGAAGAAGGAAAGGGGTATGATCTGAACTGCTTTTTTTTTTTTTTTTTTTTTTTTTTTTGAGACAGAGTCTTGCTCTGTCGCCAGGCTGGAGTGCAGTGGCGCGATCTTGGCTCACTGCAACCTCCGACTCCCAGGTTCAAGCGACTGAATTGCTTTTTTTTTTTTCTGCAGGCTGCAGAGTGGAGGAATGACGGCAGAGGCGGGTGGGGGAGGGCACACACGACAGCTGAATGATGCTGCTGAGAGCACGTGGCCAGTGGCAGGTCAGGGCCATGGACAAAGAAGGAAGTGACCTGGTTTGAAACATGGAATAGGGGACACATTCCTTAGAGTGAAGGTGGTGTTTGCAAGTAAATTCTCCTGAAATGCTGTCATCTCACCTGGGAGTGTTGAGGCCTGATGCTGTTATTCTCTGTATTTGTTAGGGGTCTTTTGGATACAGGAAAATGAACTCAAGGTTGGTGACTGTAAAAAGGGTTGCTTGAGGAGTTGTTGTTGTTGTTGTTGTTGTTGTTGTTTGTTTGTTTGTTTTGGCTGACATATGTGGAAAGTCCGAGTCTGTGGTTCGCACCCCCTTCCTCAAGCCCCAGTGCTTGAGGTTTGGCTTTGCCTACAGCCCCACAGACCACTCTCAGGCGGGTCTTTCTGTAGACCTGGGCTGGATGTATTGGCACTTCCAGGGTCAGATCCAGGGGAACGGAAGGCATGGCTTTCTGCCGACAGCTCTGGAAAGCCCCAAGGATTCTTCTTGTTGGCTCTGATATACTCATGTCCCTTCCCCTCCTGTGGTCAGGGCAACGTGATCCTGTGATTGGCCAACTCTGGGTCACTTGCTCTTCCTGGGAGCCGGGGGGGAGCCCACACCACAGGGCCACATGATCTGAGAGAGAGAAAGAGGGTGGCCTCAGTGGGAAATGGGGGTACTGTAACCAGAAAAATAGATAACGAATGTAGGCCAGACAAGAATGACAAATGCTCATGGCAGTCAGTAACACTTTAGTTAGAAACAGCATATTGGCAAGCACAGGCAAGGGAGGAAGTAACTTGAGGAGCCAATGGGACGAAGACCTAGGGTTTTGAATGGGGAAAAGATACAATCTCCTCACTTTGCCCTGATACTTTGTAGTTGCTTATATTAGTCCATTTTCACACTGCTATAAAGACATACCCGAGACTGGGTAACTTATGAAGGAAAGAGGTTTAATTGACTCACAGTTCTGCATGGCTGGAGAGGCCACAGGAAACTTAGAATCATGGTGGAAGACAAAGGAGAAGCAAGTACTTTCTTCACAAGGCAGCAAGAGAGAGAAGCAAGTGCAGAGGAAACTGCTACTTATATATAAACCATCAGATCTTGTGAGAAGTCCTTCACTATCATGAGAACAGCATGGGGGAACCCACCTCCATGATCCAGTCACCTCCCACCAGGTCCCTCCCTGACACATGGAGATTACAACTGGAGATGAGATTTGGGTGGGGACAAAGAGCCAAACCATGTCATCACCAAAGCGTTTCTCAGGTTTTGCCTTAATTCATACTCGCAGCAGTCACTGGCTGGGGTGAGCATCATCCCTGTCTACATGACAGATGAGGAAACAGGGGCTCAGAGAGGGGAGCCTGTTGCTGCAGATCCCGCCACTGAGAAACTTGAACTCAGGCCCGAGACTTGAGGTCAAAGCCATCTCTGCAGACACCATCTCTCAGGCCCAGAGTCTCCGGTGCCTGGATGTTGGGAGAATGACAAGGTGCCTGAGCACCCGGGCATTAGATGAGGCAGAAGCAGTTTGAAGACGCTTTGAGATCAGCTGATGTACAATACTCATAACTGCTATACTTTACTGAACCCACTTACACATATCACATCATTCAGTCCTCCCAGAAACCCAGGTGAAAGATAGACTGTTGTTATCTCCATTTTCCAGATGGAAATAAAATGAAGGCCGATTAAGAAACTGGCTCAGCATTACCCAAATAAGATGGAGTGGAAGCAGGATTCGAACTCAGGTCTCTGACTCTATGACCAGCTGCCGATCTACTGTACAATAATGCCTGCAGTTCTAAAACCACCTTGAGTCACCGTCACCACACTTTTGGGCCAATTAGGACATTGAAATCCTTGCTAATTCATTTTGTATCTTAGGAAATAGACTTTAAGGTTTCAGGGTCTTATCTCTGTGTCTTAGCTTTTGTGCCTATGTTGAAAGCTGTATTACTTTATAAAGGTTTCAAAGGACTGGCTGTGCTGTGTGTGTGTATGTAGAACAGAGGTGAAATACTGTTTGCTCAGAGGAGTCTGGAGATTTTTCTGGCGTTTCCTTGACTACGTACTCTAGGATGCTAGAGAATGTTCTGCTAGATCATTTTAGCAGTTATATTTTACTCATTTATGAATCTTTAACTTTAAACTCCCTCCACTCAGAAATCCATAAAATTGGAAATTAACCTCCATTTATGGCGAGTCTGTCAACAGCTAATCCCTCCCCACAGCCACCACATCCTTTTCACTGGGTGCCAGAAGTAGAGGCACCCAGGCCATGGTGGGCAGACAGAGGGGAACCTCCGAAAGATACCCAGGCTCTGACATCCTCGGGGGTTGCCCTCAGATCTGGGACACAAGCTGAAGTGATGTCACCCAATGCCACAGCATGGAACTCCCTCCGTGGTGTCTGTGGTCAGACTGGGGCCCAGAAGTGCCTCCCTGTCCTGGTGTTCAATGTCCTGATGAAGTCAGATTTCTTGGGCTAGGGATTTGGTTGCCAATGATTGCCTTGTGAACTGGCAGATGTAAAATAAACATTTCTAGAGCTAGAAGCACAGGGAGCCTAAATGCTAGTGGTGGCCCCAGGAGGGGCAGGAGCAAGACCTGCATGGCAGCGACCTGGGACAACTTAGGTTTTGCATTTGCCAAGGCCTAATGCTACACACACACACACACACACACACACACACACACACACACACGGATACACACACATGCACACACACACATCATACATGCATACACACAGACACACATGTACAGCATGCACATGGAGACACACACACAGAGATACATGGATACACACATGGACACACGTGCATCATACATGCACACACAGAGATACACGGATACATGTACACGGACACACATGCACGTACGCAGGCACACACGGAGACACACATGGACAGGGAGGAAAGGGAAAGATGAACAGCACGTGACTGGATCAGCCTGGGTACCCAGCACTGTCTGCAGTTTGGACTTGAGCCCCGTGGGGCGCCATGTGCAGTGCAGGTTTCCACACTCACGCAGAAAGCAGATATGGCCATTGCAGGGTCCCCTGCCAGGGCTGGCAATGAGTCACTTTTTCCACCTCTGCGACCCCTCCCCAAATCAGCTCTCTCAAGCTGCTATTGTTCTGAGTGAAGGCAGCATCTTCCCACTGCAGAGAAGCAGCTCCTGCGCTCACTTTAAGGGACCCAGATCCTTCCGTCTGGCCAGGTGTGAGGAGGGTATTAGGACCCCCCCATCCCCCAAAAAGCAATCATGAAAACCCAGATTCCCATGAGGCCTTATGTCATGTGAGCCCTGCCTACCTTCCCCCGCTCCCTTCCTTGCTGCTTCAGCCTCCAAATCCCTCCTGGAGCTTCTCAGATATCCCAGGCTTCTTCCACCATCCAACCCCTACATGTTTGCTCCTGCTGTGTCCTCTGCCGGGAATGCTCTTCTCAAGTCTCTGCCCATCTGTCACCTCCTCAGGGAAGCCCTCCATGATCACTCTATCTAAAATATTAATACTATCCCTGTTATTTTATTTTATTCCTCCTACCCCGTTTCTCCCCCCATAGCGTTTGTAACTACCTGGCCTGATGCTGTATGTTTGGTTATTTACCCATTACTTGTCTCCCACACTAAAACATCAGTTCTGTGAGGCTAGGGACTTTTGTCTGCCTCATTCAGTATTGTATCCTCATGCCTAGAACAGGGCCTGGCACTGCAGATGCTCCGTTAAGAGAGGGCAAATGTGTGGATGAGTGTTGAACACACAACACACAATTACAGGACAAATCAACGTCATCATTCACTCTGGGCTGGATGGTGGGATCCAGATTGGAGCAGAAGGCTGGGTGCAGACAAAGGCCTGTTCACTTTGGGTTGGAGAATTCATTCAGGGAAGACTTCCTGAAGAGCCTGAATCAATTGTGTTGCCTTCCAAGGGAGGTAACATTTTGTGAAACTTGTCCAAAGCAGGGGAGAAGTGTGAAGAGGGAGAGCCCTAGAATCTAGCTGCCTGGGTTGACAGCCCGCCTTGCTCCTTCCTTGCTGTGTGAGCCTGGGGAAGTCACACATCCTCTCTGAGTCTGTTTTAACATCTGAAAATTAGCTAATAATGGTAACCACTTACAGAAGATTGGGGGTGGATCTAATTAGATAATACAGCGAAAACATTGAGCCCGTGACTGGCACACACTATGCCTGCAATACATTTTAGCTTTTAAAAACTTTTGTTGTGTGAGGTACCCATGCATAGGTAACTTGGTGTACAACTGGGGCAAGTCACTTCACCTCTCTGGCCCCGGGTTGCTTCATGTGTAAAATGAGGAACTCAAATTCAGTTCTTCCCAGCTTTCACATTCTATCACTGCCTGGGTCCTTACGTTGTGGGGTTGGAAGTCAGCTGGAGTTTTTCTTTAATCTAGTCTTTCTCCCTTATACCTTCTCGATTTAGCTCCTGGGAAACCTTGTTAGCTTTCGTTGAAAACAAGAAAGACAAATCCAGTTGGGTGTTAAGAAGGCAAGGCTCAGAGTCAATGTGTGTGTGGTGTGACTTTAGGATAGAGGAATAGGGACCCCATGGACTTGGGCCTTGTGTCTGGCAGAAGGAGGGGTTGGAAGGTGGATGCCGGTTGGCAGCGCAGCAGACAACTCAGGCATGACGTGCCCAGGTGCGAGCTGCCTTGGGCAGGTCTAAAGCCTTGGGAGCAGCAATCTCTTAGCAGCCCTGCAGATACCCCTTTCTCTGCTGAAATGCTCAGGTTTTCTTGGTTTCAAGTGACAGAAACCAACCTCAGACTGACTCCAGCGATTCAGGGGCCATCCTGACTCATGAACCTAAACAGACCTTGATGAACCTTTGTGCCTGGCTGAATCTTGGGGCTTAAAGAACGTGTTCAGGGATCGCGCTTTCTCTTTCTGCTTTTCTTTTCATCACCAGTAGTTTCAGGATTGCATCCTACAGCTCAGTGAGGCCCTGGAAAAAGAGCATCCCTTTTCTCAAACCTCCTAGGGTTGATTTGGCCCAGCTTGGCTTGGGTGCGGGCAGGGAACCCTTGGCGCAGGCAGAGCTGTGGAGCGTGGTGATGCGTCAGGCCCGTGTTACAGGCTCTGGCCTGGAGCTTCAGAGCGCTTGTACAGGTGAGTGTATGCAAGTGCACATGTGACTATAAGAGGGTGTGTGAGTGTGTGTGTGAGTGTGCACACACAGAAAAACAATGGGACAATCCTTTCCCACCATCACTATTTGAGCTGAGAACTGGGGAGCAATGGTCCTCTAGGAGAGCCGAGGGGCCATTCAACATAGAGGGGAGATGGGGAATCCTAGGTGGGTGAATAGTGATATGGGGCCCCTATTAAAAGCATGGACTCTGGGGCCATTGCCTGGGTCAGATTGTCCCTTCACTAGCTTATGACCTGGGTCAGGGTTCTTACTGTCTAATTGCCTCCATTTCCCCATCTGGAAATTGGGGATATTAGTGCTTCCATCAAAACAAGAGTCTGTGAGGATTAAGTGAGCTATGATATGAGAAGGAGCTTCCAGCTGACTCCTAGATGCCCTTTCTGAGCAGCAGAGGTAGTCGTGGAAATGCCAGCTCCTCTTGGTCAATTACATTGATAAATGTCATTCCCCAGATTTCCCTTTCAGAGCAGCTCGGTAGGTTGTGAATCCAGGCCAGGCAGAATTGAAGATAGGGCTCACTGATTTGCAGAGACTGGCCCAGGAGAGTGTACTGCTAACTGGAAGTGGGAGTAGGTGGAGTAGGTAGGGAGAGGTAGACAGGCACCCTCCATAGTCTCAGAGAGCTGGATGCATGCTCCACCCCTCACATCAAAAGCCGGCCAGTCTCTGGACCTGGGAGGAAGGGTCAGCTATTCGTTACTCTCCTTGACCTTTGTCAGGTAATCCCAAATGTTCACCTGTTTAGGTTAGACATTTTATCTTTCTGAGAAGTACTTCTATTTATCTACTACTCTCTGCTGCAAAATGTAGGCATTTTAAAGGTCAATACATTTGTAAAGCCTGACAGTTTCCCGTGTGTTTAGTGCTGAATGGTCTGCGGACAGGTATATTAGTTACTGTGGCATAACAAATCATCCACAAACCTCATAGCTTAGAATAAAAAACAGTTAAAACTATCTCACAGTATCTGTGGGGCAGGAATCCAGGCACAGCTTAGCTGGGTCCTCTCCTTCAGTGTCTCTTCCAAGGCTGCGATCAAGGTCTTAACCAGGGCTAGGATCTCATCTGAAGGCTCAACTGGTGTCGGCTCCATTTCCAAGTTCACACATGTGGTTGTTGGGAGGATTCTGTCATGTGTGGGCTCTTCGATTCAGGGCCTCAGCTCCTCACTGGCTGTTGGATGGAGAACTCTGTCAGTTCATTGCCACACTGGCTCCCTGCTCCCCACAGGGCAGATTTCAGCATGAGCTGACTATTGACCATGTGAGCCTTCCAACCTGGCAGGCTGATTCCTCACAGCTGGCAAGGGAGAGGGTCTGCTAGCAAGATGGAAGCCCAACTATTTTGTAATCTAATCACAGATGTGGCATTCCCCCAATATTGAGGTATTCTGTTGGTTTGATGGAAATTACCCAAGGAGAAGGGATTACCCGAGGGCATGAATATAAGAAAGTGAAGATCACCGAGACCATCTCAGAAGCTGCCTGAACCACCAGGGAAGAAGTTATGACGTGTGAACAAAGACTCAGCGACATTGGATCCAGGTTATCTTCTTTAGGTATCTGCACCTGCCCACGCCTCTCCTTGCAATAAATCTTCTTTGTTTAGGAATGAAATGGTCTTTCTTAGTTAATGTGAACAGGGGACATTTCTTGAGGGTGGTTGTAAAAGAACTCCTGTAACCTTACCAAAGCACGTCTCTCACCAGAAAGACCTAGCTGCTGGGGATGGGGTGGGGGGAGCTGCATCCGTTTGCATGTGGAGCCAGGTTCTCTAGGGAAGGAAGGAACTGAGATATCCATCATTGCTCCCCATGACCTGAAGTTGGGAAAAGCCATCAGAGTGGACTCTGGGGCTCTCACCTAACATCTACTGGAGAAAGACAGGAAACCCACGTGGCTGGGGACGGATCCAGAACAAGAAATCATCAAGAGGGTGGGAGCACCTGGCCAAAGCTTGAGCGCCTTAATGAGGTTCACAGGGAACTGCTTCTAACAGGGCTACTGGCTGAGCTGGAATCTTGTCAGGCCCCAGCAGTCCCAGCGTTGTGTTGGGGAGCAGTGGATCTTGAGCTCAGAGGACAGCCTGTGCTTAACAGTGACCCCTGGTGGCCGTGAGACCTGATGGCTTTAGTGTAGGTTTCTGTTGTTTGGAAATAGGACTGATCCTCTTTGGACCATGTAAATCCCAGGATTCTTGGATAATGGGAGTGGTGAGAAAGTGAGGTGCTCAAGAGGAAGTATTAGACTTCCTGCTGCTGAAGGTATAAAGGGCTCAATTTATTCAAGAAAATGTGAAAGCAATAGGGAGGATGCTTCAGTGGTCCCAAAGGTTATGGAATAAACCAGAAGTCCATAAACTTTTACTAAAGGGCTGCATAATAAATATGTGAGGCTTTGTGGGCCATACATCCCTGTCTCAGCTAATGAACTTGGCTGTTGTAGCATGAAAGCAGTATAGACAATAAGTAAGACAGTGACCATGGTTGTGTTCCAATACAGCTTTATTTACCAAAACAGCCAGTTGTGGGTCATAGTTTTCTGACCTCCTGGGGTAAACAGTTGAGGCTAGTCTTTCCACCTTTGTAAAAGAGAAGATTTTGTGAATGTTTCTGGTTCTGTGAAATGTTCTTTCTTCCTTTGGATAAATGGAAGTTCACAGACCTCCATTTGTTCATTGCTGTTTCTTTATTTTATTTTATTTTATTATTTTATTTTGAGACACGATCTCACTCTGTCACCCAGGCTGGTGTGCAGAGGCTTGATCATGGCTCACTGCAACCTTGACCTCCCAGGCTCCAGCGATCCTCCTACCTCAGCCTCCCAAATAGGTGAGACTACAGGCGCACACCACCATGCCTGGCTGATTTTTAAAAGTTTTGTAGAGATAGGGTCTTGCTGTGTTGCCCAGGCTGGTCATGAACTCCCAGGCTCAAGTGATCCTCCCACCTCGGCACTCCCAAAGTGCTGAGATTAGGGGCCTGAGCCACCGTGCCTGACCGCATTTCTTCCTTTGTATAAATGGAGAGGTATTTATGAATTATTGTATTCTCCTTTAGGCCAATGGAAACTCAGTCATGGATTTGCTTCATTGTTTTTTCTTCTTTTGTGAGTTACACTCAGTCGTTCTAATGCATATATGTATACACACACGTACAAGCTTAGGAATGTACTATTTGTGGTTGTAAAAATGAAGCTGCTCATCTTCTGCTCTGAGAGTCTGGAAAAGTTTATAAATATCAAATAGTATCTGCTGGCATTGTCCAGCAAGACACATCACTTCCTATCGTGTGGGCGCGTCCCTCCAGTCTAGCCGTGTGCCTACGACACAGAGCTCTAGTTGGCATCAGGATTTTCCACTAGACAGTCCGCGTTCCCCAGCGGCCAGCTCGGAGGCGTTCCCGCCCTCAAAGCCACAGCCAAGTCCAGGGCCTCAGGGACAGGTCTGGGGAAAATCTATCAAGTGATTTGGGAGAACCAAGGTGTCTGGGTCGAAGGCAGGGGGTTTCCCTCCCACCCTGGCCTCTCTGCTCCTTTCCAGACAGACCTGCCAGGCATTGCCAAGGTGCTTTTTAAAATCTTCAAACAGAGTTTTAACCATGATGTGTGGCAGACATAGGTATCCCTCACATACTCATAGGTATTTGCTTTAAATATTTGAAAACAATGGAGGAATGAAGACAGGCTTGAGTTATTATATATTAAAGTACACGAAATGAGATTCAGGCTTAAATTGTTGTATCAGGGTTTGACCACAGCAGAATCAACTGGAGGGATTTATCGTAGAGATTTACCTTATGCAACTTGGGGAGCTGGTTCACCAGTCTACATGGGGCTGCTTCTTTGAATTTGATGCTGGATCCTCAAGTCAGCAGGGCGGCCACCAAGAAGGAAGGATGGATGGGAAGTGGGAGGGAGTGACGACAAACTGGAGCCACCAGGACAAGCTGGAACCCGGGATGACAGACTGGAAACCCCCCGTCCATCTCTTGCCACCTCCGAGCAGCCATCTGTGATTACTCACTCAGGTGATCTGCAGGAAAAGGTGGCATTCTTCATCCCGGAACTAAACAGGCCTCTGCCAGGATTCAGAGACACTAAGGAGGATCCACGGGGGCTGGAAGCTGCAGGCTTAGCTGCTGCCCACACCAACCAGGCGAGCCCACAGAAGGGTGTCCACGTGGGTGCACTGCAGCCGCGTGCTCCATGCCCACCTTCCAAGCATGGCAGCAGTCTACCTGCCACTTCGCTTCCCCCTTCCGGGTCTCACTCAAAATGTCTCTTGGTCTATGCTAACCAGAAACAATGCAGGGAAGGGAATTCTGAGAATTCCAATTTAGCTGAGTTGACATGATCCAAATCCACAACAATTATTACATTAAAAAGCAAATGGCAGTAAGTGAATTGACTAGGGCTTTTATTAGAAATATTACTCCCACTGTCAGTTTAAATGTAGATATTTAAAACATCCCTAAGCAAAAAGTTACCACATAGTAGGAAAGGCTCCGAGGTCACAAAACCTAGATCCAAATTACTAGCTGGGTGGCCTAGGACAAGTTGCTTAACCTCTCTGAGATTTCATAGCTTCACTTGTAAAAAGAGGATTAAGAGCACCTACTGCATACAGCTGATACATATAAGATTTAGCACAGTGGCCGCACACAGTAGGTGCTCAATAAACGAAACAGCAATTCATCAAGGCACATAACAACAGCACAACACATTGTGTGGCACTATTTTCAGAATGTATCAATCCATTTGAGTCTTTCACTAACTTGTGAACTCCATGAAGTCAAGAGTTATGAGTAAATGAGTGATGTGAATTAATGAATTTACTATATTCCTGGGTACTAGGCAGAGTGGGTGTGATCACGCCTGCTTAAGTATAACAAACTAAACTTTATTGATTTAAGTGCCAAGCCAGGGCTAGGTGCCTGATCTTCTCATGCCCACACCAACCAGGTGAGCCCGCAGAAGGGTGTCCACGTGGGTGCACTGCAGCCGCGTGCTCTGTGCCCACCTTCAAATCCATTGTCCTTTCCAACACAAACTGCCACATCTCTCTCGCATACCAGAACATTCTGGGGCTACTATGAAGAAGTGGCTTTGTGTACAGAAGCTGCTCCCTCTTCTTTCATTTCCCCATTATCCTGATGTTGTAGCAAATGCTTGGAGTTCTTCATAGAACCGCTGTTGAAGAGGTTGTGCTCTGTCTGTCTTCAGAGAGACCTGCATGTGCTGTTTTCACTGGTTAAGTTTCACCTTGTCTTGTTCATTCATTCAACAAACTAGATTAAGAATCTGTTATGTACTCAGCATTGTTCTAGAAGCTGAGGATATAGCAGTGAACAAAACAGACATAGCCCTATTCCCATGAAACTTATATTCTGGTTGGCTGTGGGAGTGAGCTTCCAAGAGAGCCCCAGGGATCCCTGCCTCCTGGTACTCACAACCATACTGAATAGGGATGACTTGTGTCACCCAATATGGATGGCTGGATGGCTGGATGGGTGGGTCAGTGGGTGGATGGATATATAGACCGATGAATAGATAGATGATAGACAGATGATAAGTAGATAGATAAATGATAGGTAGATGATGGATGGATAGATAGATAAATAAATGACAGATAGATGGGTAGACAGATGATAGACAGATGGTAGATAGATAATAGACAGATGATAAATAGATGATAGATGATAGGTAGATAGATGATAGGTAGATAATAGATAGATGGTGGATAGATGTATAGACAGATGGATAAATGGATGGATAGATGGATGTATTGATTAGATAGATGATAAATAGATAGATAGATAGTAGATAATAGATAATAAATAAATGACAGATGATAGGTCAGTTGGTAGATAGATGATAGGTAGATAGTAGATAGATGGTGGATAGATTTATAGACGGATGGATGGATAGATTGATTGATTAGATAGATGATAGATAGATGATGGCATGGCAGTGACTTCCACAGCAAGATCATATACACATTGTGCTTTCCACCTTGCTCTCTCTCGAGGACATGTATTGAGTGCCAAGTACTATACCAATATGTTACATTGTTTTGTCACATTTAATCTTCATGACAGTCTTATGGGGTGCCTTTCTTATTCCCATTTTCCAAGTGGTAAAACTGAGTCACTCACTCTGGGGGAGGCCTGCTGCCATGCTGTGAAGCCTCAAGCAATCTTATGGCAAAGTTCACGTAGTGAGGAACTGAGGCCTCGCACCAGCAGCCCTATGAGGCAGTCGTCTTGCAACCAGCCCCTCCAGGCCCAGTTGAGCCCTCAGATGACTCAATCCCAGCTGACTCCCAAACTCCTGACTCCCAGAAACTGTAAGGTAATCAATATTTGTTGTTCTAAGTTACTATGTTTTTAGAGCAACTCATTATGCAGCAAAAGAAAACTAATACCTGGGGAGTGATGGGCCAAAAATGAGCAAAATATACAGCCTGCCAGGTGGTGGATAAGAGCTCTGGAGGAACACCAAACAGGGAAGGGCACTGGTGAGGGAGGGGATTGCAACTTTAAGTAAGGTGGTCAGGGAAGATCTCGCTGAGAAGGTGACAGGCAATTAAAGACTGGAAGGAGATGAGTGAACCATGTGGAAGGGTCTTCCAGGCAGAGGGATGAGCAGATCAGAGGCTGGGAGGCAGGAGCTTGAGTGTGTCAAGGGATCAGCAAAGAGGCTGGTGTGCTCAGGACAGGTGAAGGACACAGATGGCAAAAGATGAGGCCAGAGAGGTAAGGGGCTGGACCCTGAGATACAGAAACCCTGTGATGAGATGCTGGTCACAGTAGCTCATGGTCCCGGATACATCTTGGTGCCAGGCACGGCCCCTCCCAGGCACTGCCATCTTCAGTCCTCGCCAAACAGGGTAGACACTGTGGCCCTCCTCACTTGCCGGATGAGGAAACTGAGGCTCACAGAGCTTATATTTCTTACCTAAGTCCACATGATCAGGATGTGGCAGAGCCAGGCTTCAAACCCGGGTCTGAAGTCCACCAGCTGGAATTCGGTGGTGCGCAGACTCTGTCTGTTTCCCCCAGGTATCGTTATAGTCCAGGGTGCTCGCTGTCTGAATCAGGATCTGTGGAATCCATGTAGGAGGTTGGTGCACCTCTTTCAGGCCCTGGATGGGGCACAGACCACAAATGGCCCACCAGGGTGGAATTCAGGGGGTGTCCGAGATTCTGAGGAGTCACGAAGGAGCCTGGGGTTGCCCAGCCCCAGGGGAAAGCAGGGCCAGCAAGGCCTACTTGGCAGCCGAGCTCACCAGCTTGGTTCCCAGCTTCCCACAGATATGCATGAATGCATGAATCACCCGCGCGCAGCCTGCCCAGGACGCGCCGTTCTGAGGGGACCACAGCTCCCACTGCGAGCAGGGCCAGCCAGGCAGAGCCTTGGAAAAATGCTGCGGCGGGGTACACCCTGGCACTCGGCTGTGCTCTGTGCCGCCCCAAATCCGCCCGTGGCCTCCTGCCAACCGAGTGGGATTCGGTACATTGGTTTAAAAGAAAAAGTCAATAGAGCACTTTTGAGACGTCCGAGGCCCAGATGTTAGATGTTACTGCTTTTTCTCTACAGGTTATGAAAGCAATACTAGGTGATTCTTATTGAATATGTTCTGAGTGTCAGGTGCTGGACCAATACAGTCACATGTAATCTTCCTGATAATCTTATAGGGGTGCCATTATTATTCCCATTTTCCAAGTGGGAAAACTGAGGCTTTGTGAGAATAATTTGGTTATTTTATTTTATTTTATTTTATAAGTTCCAAGATACATGTGCAGGATGTACATACAGGTTTGTTACATAGGTAAACATGTGCCATGGTGGTTTGCTGCACCCATCAACCCATCACCTAGGTACTAAGCCCAGCATGTATTAGCTCTTTTCCCTAATTCTCTCCCACCCCCACTATCCCCCATCAGGCCCCAGTGAGTGTTGTTCCCCTCCCTGTATCCATATGTTCTCATTGTTCAGCTCCCACTTACAAGTGAGAACATGAGGTGTTTGGTTTTCTGTTCCTGTGTTAGTTTGCTGAAGATAATGGCTTCCAGCTCCATCCATGTCCCTGCAAAGGACATGATCTCATTCTCTTTTATGGCTGCATAGTATTCCATGGTGTATATGTACTATATTTTCTTTATCCAGTCTGTCATTGATGTAGCCCCTCTTTTTTTTTTTTTTTTTTTTGAGATGGAGTTTCACTCTTGTTGCCCAGGCTGGAGTGCAATGGCACAATGTCAGCTCTCTGCAACCTCCGCCTCCCAAGTTCAAGTGATTCTCCTGCCTCAGCCCCCCAAGTAGCTGGGATTACAGGCACCTGCCACCACACCTGGCTAATTTTGTATTTTAGTAGAGACAGGATTTCACCATGTTGGCCAGGCTGGTCTTGAACTCCCGGCTTCAGATGATCCACCCACCTCGGCCTCCCAAGGTGCTGGGATTACAGGTGTGAGCCACCGTGCCTGGCCCCTGCCCCTCCTTTTTAAAGCTGTATTTAGGTTTCTTTTGTATTCAGTGAAAGTTAAACTTATATAGCAATGTTCACTGAGTCTTTCCCGTATGCTGATTGCTGAGCTAAGAACTGTGTTCACGCCATCACATTTAACCCTTACCATTGTAAGGTAGGGGGCTCTGGACCCAGCTACTTGGATTTGAATCCTTGCCTTTCTGTGCCCACTGTGCTTCTTTCTGAAATGGGAACAGCAGCAGTGATGTCCCTCTCATCAGGTGATTTAGAGGATTAAAGGACATTATAGACATAAAGTGCTTAGGATCATATCTGGCACACAGTAAGTGCTCAATAAATGTCAGCTATAATCCCTATTACACAGATGAGGAAACTGGGTGGATGGGAGAAGTAACCTGCCTAAGATTCCACCACCAGTATGGGGAGGGAACAGGAATTTGAATTCAGGCAGGATTCTGCTGTTAAAATAAAATAAATTCAATCTCAGTCTTAGATGATCTGTGAGGATTATTCTTGTTTTAAATTCTGCACAGTCTAATATTCTACGTGTCTATAAAATAAAGAATATGGAACCAATATATGTCACTACTTTTCAGCTAATGACAAAATATTAAATTAAATATCAAGGACCCTTGTGTGCTCAGGGCTGGTAGGGGCTGGGAATATCATGAAAAATAAACCAATAAGGCAGGGCCCCTGGCCTCGTAGAGCTCTGGTCTGGTGAGGTAAATGGTCTCCCCAACAGGACCCACACGCAGTAATGGCCCTAGTGTTGACAGGAGGATTCCCAAGCTGTGTGAGCTCAGAAAGGAGCTCCTTCCCGGGAGCTAGGGAAGGCTTCCTGGAGGAGGAGACACTGATACTTAATACTGAAAGAAGATATGGTAGGCTGCTTCAGCCATGGCCCCTAGTGGTCCCGGCCCACCTTGTGGTCCTCACACTCTTGTGTAACCCCCACCTTAGTGTGTGGCCTGCACCTGGTGACTTGCTTCTGAAGAATAAAATATGGCAAAATAACGGGCTGTCACTTCCAAGATTAGGTTCCAAACCTTGTGACTTTGCCTTGCTGCCCTCTCTCTTACCCTCTCGCTTGCGTGCTCTGCTGCCTGCCATGTCATTAGATGGTACCATGGAGGGGCCACGTGGCGGGAGCTAAGGAAGACTTCCAGCCAATAACTTGGGAGGAACCAAGGTCCTCAGTCCGAGGACCCACGAGGAACTGACTCCTGCCAACAGCCCACTGTCAACAGCGAGCTGGGGCCCTTCTCAGTCAAGCCTTGAGATGCCTATGAGGCTGGGAGACGCCTGGAGCCAGAGGACTCAGTGAAGCCGCTCCCGGATTCCTGACCTATCGATGTGGTGCGATAATAGATGTGGTTTTAAGGCACTGCATCCGGAGAGATGTGTCACACAGCAACAGATAACGAATACGGAAGGGTAGGGATCAGTCATGTGTCAGGAGGGAAGAGAAGGAAGGAGGAGAGGCCATGCTGGACTTGGGAACAGCAGTGCAGAGGCCCAGAAGGAACTGAGAATGGGTCCCCAGCAGAACCACAGGGATCTAGCTGGGTTAGAGCGCAAGCTGCAAATACCACTCTGTAAGGGCAGAAACGCGGCCTCATTCACCAACTGCCATATCCCCAGTGCCTAGAATGTGAAGGGTGGGCATGCAGTAGGTGCCCAATAAATGTGTAGGAAACGTGTGGTCAAGGGAGGTGAGTGGCAACGGGAGGATCTTGAAAAGAGAGCTCAGGGCAGGTGGGCAAGGCTGCGGGCCTCCTCACAGAGCCTGGACTTGGTCCTGGGGCCACAGAGTCTCAGTTCGCATTTCAGCAGGAGGACAGAAGGACAGGCTACCCACGAGCATGGCCTGGACAGAGGAGCCAGAGACGAGAGGCAAAACCAGAGGAGGGGACTGTTCCGCTGGTGACAGATGGCCGGGACCAGGATGGCCATGGGGGAGAGGAGACACGTGACCAGACCTGAGTGGTCTACCAGAGGCAGAGCCACAGGACCTGCCCGTGGACAGGACATGAGGGCTGAGGGAGTGGGGATGTCAAGGGACAGCTCCATTTGTGGTCGGGGTGACCACGTGGATGGTGGTGCTGCTTTTGGTGATGGAAAACATGAGGAACAGTGGACACTTTGAGCAGGTCACTTCTCTTCTCCATGCCTTAGTCTCCTCACCTGTGAAGTACGGTTAGTAAAACCCGCCTAGCAGGGCTATTGCAAAAATTAAACTAGATAATGCATAAAGACACTTGGAACAAGAAAAAAGATTTATACACCCATGGGCACAATTACTATCTGTGATTTATATGTAATACATGCCACAGATGCTAGATGTAATTTCCACATACGTGATTTTTATATTAAAACATTGGGGAAGTTGCAGTCTGGGGGCTCTGGGACCACCAGGAGAAGTGTTCACTTTTAGAAATTTTTTTTCTAGTTCTATCTGTGGGAAGAAATAAGCCACTCAAAGGAAATAAGAACCATCTCGCTGAAAACTCACTTTTGCCAGTTGTGGCAAAGACAAATTGCATTATGTTTTTGCTGCCAACTGCAAATGGCGCCCTCTAAGAAATGGCCTCTGCTCAAACCAGCAGAACCTCTGAAATCGGATGCTTCTCAGGATGATTCAGGCCCAGTTGCATCTTGACATCATTCAGGGTCTGAATGTTCTGTCTCGCCACTACAGATGTATAGATTTCAGGGTTTTGAGTGCTGATGGGGGGAATCGTAACATATTTGTAGGCTGGAGTCATTTCTTAGTTTCCAGGCCTAATCGCAGTCATTCACATCACAGATATTTCAGGATCTTGACATAGGTACTGACGATTCTATGTGTCAAATATGTGCTATGTCAGGCACTTTGATGTTGCTAAGCTTGTTAAGCTCCTGAATCCCTGGGGGTGATGTGAATTATCCACAGTGTCATTCTAACACATCAGACCAGTGGTTCTCACCTGGGAGTGATTTGTCCCTTCCAGCTGTTACAACTGGGGGAGGTTTGGGGGTGGCACTGTCAGAGTAGGGGCCAGGGATGCAGCTAAACATCCTATAATGCACAGGATAGCCACAAAACAAAGATCGGTATCAACAGTGCTGAGGTTGCCTGGGCGTGGTGGCTCATGCCTGTTATCCCAGCACTTTGGGAGGCCGAGGCGGGTGGATCACCTGAGGTCAGGAGTTCAAGACCAGCCTGGCCAAAATGGCGAAACCTTGTCTTTACTGAAAATACAAAAAAAAAAAAAAAAAATTAGTTGGGCGTGGTGGTGGGTGTCTGTAATCCCAGCTACTCAGGAGGCTGAGATGGGAGAATCTTTTGAACCTGGGAGGTGGAGGTTGCAGTGAGCCAAGATCATGCCACTGCACTCCAGCCTGGGAGACAAGAGCGAAACTCTGTCTCAAAAATAAATAAATAAATAAATAAATAAATAGTACTGGGATTGAGAAACTCTGTTTTAGATTAACTCGTTTGTTTATGGAGCAAATTCTGAGCATCTATGTGCCAGGTTCTGTTAGGCCCTAAAGATAAAACTGTGAATGAGACTGGTGAGGTTCCTCCCCTTATGGAACTAACATTCTGGTAGAGAAGGCAGACTTTAAACATCAGTATACAAATTAGTAATATTTCCTAAGATAATTTCAGATGATGAAAAGTGCTATGAGGACAGAGACAGTGTTTATGCACGGAATTATTTTCCTTATATCTGGCACAGCGCTTGGCATGGTGTTGGGGCTTTGTGAGTTTACACCAGTTTGGGGGTGGTTACAAGTATTCAGATCTGCTGTTGGCTAAGTATGTGCCCTTGGACAAGGTCATCTCTCTGTGCCTCAGTTTCTTCATATGTGAAATGGGTGTTTTCATAA
Organism: Pan paniscus; assembly: GCF_029289425.2. Taxonomy (NCBI): domain Eukaryota; kingdom Metazoa; phylum Chordata; class Mammalia; order Primates; family Hominidae; genus Pan; species Pan paniscus. The sequence goes on from NC_073270.2 coordinate 57,088,410, forward strand.
GAACCACCTTGTAGAATGATGAGGATCTGATAAGGGGACAGGTATACAGCTCCTGGAACAGTAAGTGCTCAATAAATGTTAGTGACATTCATTCATTCATTCATTCATTCATTCACTCTTCCCTCTCTTACCATGAGTCCACAGAAACAGCCTTGGTTCCATCTCTGCCACCTGTGCCAGCTCTCATTGTTTTCCGGTGTCTAGCACAGTGCAATAGACCTTCTAGAAGGAATTAGAAGGATAGTGACAAAAGGACTTGTATAGAAAATGGGCACAATTGGGAATAGCCCATTCCAGCACTGGGGAGGACACAAATGCAGCTCCAGGCCCCACAGCAGGCCCTTCAGGGCTCTTATGATGAACCCGCATGGTGGGCGTGTTCAGGCACATTGGTGGCTTCCACAGGTCCCCAGTTGCCTTTGACTCCTTGTATGGTTTTCTTTCCTTCTGATGTCAATTCTTCTTAACTATGGCCAGTTCCCAGGTACAGAAATGTGGCTAAGGCCTCAGCTTTCCACCTGGATGAGTCAAGAACTTTTTAGTCACAAGAAAGAGAAAATCTACTGAAATGGGACTAAGCCAAGAAAAGGAAATGAACTGGCACGTGCCACAGAAAGTCAGGGTGTGGCTGGATTCAGGAAGTGATGTTTCCAGGAATCTCTCTCCCTTGATCTCACATGCTAATTTCCTCTACCTTGGCTACATCCTCAGGTGAGCTCTTTCCAAGCACTGGCTAAACCTCCCCACCCTACCCCCAGTGACAACTCTGGACTCACATTTGGCAAGTCTAGAACCTCAGCTGAAAGAGAGCATCTCTTTCCCAAGAGTTCCAGCAGAAATCCTGAGGTCAACTCTGGTTGGCCCATCTCAGGTCATGTGCCCATTCCTGAACAAATCCCTGTAGACAAGGGGAAGTGGTGTTTTGATTGGCCAGGCCTTGGTCGTGTACCTGCCCTCTGGTCTGGAACAGGGGCAACCTCATGGAAACAATCTAGAGTGAGAACGGAAGAGGAGTGTCCCCACAAAAGAAGATCAGAGCAATTTACCAGAAGTAACAGCCCAAACATCAGAGGCCCCCTAGCCCTTCTTTTTGAGCATAAAACCCAAGACTAAAGTCCTTCCAACTTAACCAAATGTTTGTTTTTGATGCTGTCAGCCAGCCAGCATTTCTTGATGAGCAGGTGTCAGCATGGGGAACTCCCGTGCAAGGGGCATTGCCAAAGGATAGAAGGCTTCAGGGAGGGTAGTGCCCGGCCAGGCCCAGGAACCTCCTCAATACCCACTGCATCCTGGATATTAACCACAGACAGCACCTCCCACCCCCTCATCTCTAATGGCTGAGAGGAAAAGGTCTCCCTTGCCATGACTTTTTGGCCCTTCCTTAGAGCAAAATACCCCCTGGGATCCCCTCTCTCCAAATAAAACGTACCTAAATTTGGGGACAAACTCCTGAAACTGGTTTAATAATAAAGCATACTCAGGATAGAACCTGCCTATAAACAACCTATTTCTATTTTAAGTGAGAAGTGTGGATAAGCCTTACTCTTTTGTTGAGTTGCTTAAATAATTTCAATCCATTTTGTTGGATACTTCTAAACTTCTTCTAATGTTATCTGCTGTAAAATAAGAACAGGAAGTGAAAATAACTTTCTAAACTTTCTTCTTGTTCAATTTTTAATGGAATAAATATAACAAAAGCAAACTAAATGTCATGAAATTTAAAACAACTCTTTTCTGGAAGATTAACTTCAAATAGAAACTGTGGAATAATAGTAGTAACAGTGATGTTTCTGGAAAGGAGTCCGATCCAGACCCCATGAGAGAGTCCTCGGATCTTGTGCAAGAAAGAATTCAGGGTGAATCCAGAGAGTAAAGTGAAAACAAATGTATTAGGAAAGTAAAGGAATAAAGAATGGCTGCTCCATAGGCAGAGCAGCAGCACAGGCTGGTTGGCTGAGTATACTTATAGTTATTTCTTGATTATACACTAAACAAGGGGTGGATTATTCATGAGTTTTCTGGAAGGCGGGGTGGATTTCTTGGAACTGAGGGTTCTTCCCGGTTTTAGACCACATAAGGCAACTTCCAGGTGTTGCTATGGCATTTGTAAACTGTCATGGAGCTGGTGGGAGTGTCTTTTAGCATGCTAATGCATTATAATTAGCATATAACGAGCAGTGAGAACAGCCAGAGGTCACTTTCATCACCATCTTGGTTTAGGTGGGTTTTGGCTGCCATCTTGGCTTGGGTGGGTTTTGGCTGGCTTCTTTACCACGTCCTGTTTTATCAGCAGAGTATTTGTGACCTGTGTCTTGTGATACCAATCCTGCTGACCTCCTATCTCATCCTATGACTAAGAATGCCTAACCTCCTGGGAATGCAGCCTAGTAGGTCTCAGCCTTATTTTACCCGGCCCCTATTCAAGATGGAGTCACTCTGGTGCAAACGCCTCTGACGGTAGGAATGGTAGTGTACATATATTGCACATCTGTGAGCCAGGCCTTGTTCTTAGCACTTTATCAGTATGAGCAAGGTACTAATATTGTACCCGTTTTATAAATGAGGACACTGAGGCACAGAGAAGTGAAGTAACTTAGCTGGGGCAACCTGGCTGGTCAATGATAGAGCAGGGACTTGAAGCTGGCTCATCTAGCACATAATTGATCCTAACTACTGACCCATAAGGCCTAGAAGGATATGGTTCTCAATCATCTCCTCTTAAGAAGACCTCACTCTTTCTAGATGGCACAAGGAGGAGCCACACCTCTTGAGTTACCTGTTTTCAGGTTCATTCAGCAAAAGCTGTTTCATGGCTGCTTGATGATTTTACAGTGAAGGCTCAGAACCCATATTCGTAAACAATGAGCTCTGTCAGTTTCTATACCTCCACCCAAGTTCTATAGCCTACGATCCTCAAGACACTTCACATATACAAACTTCAAAGCCAATTATAGCTAGCCTGATGTGACCGAGGGTGCCTCCCAAGCCCTGGCAGAGCTGACAGTTGGCAATGGAGCTGTTTTAAATGATGTTTCATTTTGATCAAGCCAGAAAAAATGTACAGTTACTCAAAAGGCTATTTACAAACTCCAGCTGTGGCCACTGACCCACATCTAATTGTGCTAATACCATAAACACAAGTTTTGTCCGTGCCTGTGGGATACATTTCAAGCTCACACCGCCCCCACTTTTTCCCCATTCCCACCCCCAGCCAAGAAGCAATTTCCTTTGTCACTCACAATTGCTGCAATTAGTGTTATCTACACAGCAATACAAAGCCTGTTTCCTTTGCTGCATCCCAAGTGTGCCATTAGGACAGCTTTGACCTTCAGCGAGGTCTAAATATCAAAATTTGTAGGACTGCCTTCGTAAAAAATTTCAGAGGAAGAGTACCATTTCAGATTTCCATTTATACCCAGTCACATCTGTTAGAATTAGGTTTCACTAAATAGAATAGAAAAAAATATGGCCTAAATAAGATAGAAGTTTATTATTCTCTCACATAAAACTGTCATCAGAGATCTAGACAACTATCCTTCTGTTCTGCCAACCTCAGTATGTGACCTCTATTCTCAAGGCTATCTCACAATTCAGGGTAGCTGCTGCAGCTCCAGCTATCTCATCCACATTCTAGGCCAGCAGCCAGAATAAACTGAAGAGCCAAAGGACCCTCCTAGCCTCCTTTTTACAGAGCCTTCCTCTCATACCTCATTAAAGTTTTAGAGCATTTTCAATTTTTCAAATTTTCAGAGTAGAGATGCTCAGTCTGTACCTAATACAAATAAGTTACTTGTATCCCTAGATCACAGCCTCTCTGGAAGAAAGGGAGTTAGTCCCAAGAAACAAAGACTCAGGGTCAGTAGTTTAGACCAAACCAAAGGCACATGGCCATGCCTTCCTGCAAGGGATGCTGGGAAATGTAGTCTTTGGACATTGGCTGACACTGTGGTGTCAATCACCCTTAGAGATGCTGTGTGACTAGATCACCCTTAGAGATGCTGTGTAATTAGAAGGAAGGAGTTCTGAGCACCCAGCACAGTCTTAGGCATCAAGGAGTCCCCTGGTGATTCTCCCATCATTCACTGAAGCTGACTCTTCATTACTTGGGACTAACTCCCTTCTTCCAAAGGGACTGCGATCTAGGGATAGAAGTGACTTATTGGTTTTAGGTACAGGCTGAGAATCCCTAATCTGAAAATTTGAAAAATTGAAAATGCTTCAAAATCTGAAACTTTTTTGAACGCTGACATAATGCCTCAAGTGAAAAATTCCACATGAGTACTTAACACAAACTTTGTTCCATGCACAAAATTACTAGAAATACACAGTTACCTCTGCTAATATAAAATTACCTCTGTATGTGTATTATTAGAAATATCTAATTATTAGAATATTAATTATTAGAAATATACAGTTACCTCTGCTATGTGTATAAGGTATATATGAAACATAAATGAATTTCCTGTTTTGACTTGGGAGCCATCACCAAGATATCTCATTATGTATATGCAGATATTCCAAAATCCAAAAATATCTGAAATCTGAAACTCTTCTGATCCAAAGCATCGCACATAAGGGATACTCAACCTGTCATAAATGTGGTTGGGCAAAGCCAAAGGACCAATCTCCCTGTGTTCCCAGGAGTGTTTCTCCAAGCTCTACCCCAGATCCAGCTGCACCCTCGTGACACTTTGAAGTTGAGAATCCAGGGGACACCCTTTCCATCCTCTGTCCTTCTCACTCACAACCTGCCCAACTTGACCACACCTGCATCACAGAAAAGCTGTTCAAGGCTCTGCTTTGAAACAGGGGGCATCAGCGACCTGTCAGCCATTCCATCATCCAACTTGCCTTCCTTCTCTCATCTTACTCCCAACCCCCACCGCTCTTTCTACAAGACTAGAGGTCGGCTACAGGGCAGGGTGGCTCAGAGGAAGTGGGGTCTCCTCCCACGGGAGCCCAGCCTTGGCTGTTCTCATGGTTGGGTTCATCCCATGGTGGAGAGGTATAGATAGTGGAGTTGATCAGCAGCTCTTTCCTAATAAACAACAGGAAAGAAGGCATCAGTGGGACTTTCCCAGAGGAAAGAACTTGGGTCAAAGCAGTGCTTTTCAACTGGAGCCTATTCCCCACCCCCCTGCTCCCACCCCGGGGATATTAGGCAATATCTGGATACATTTTTGGTTGTCACAGCTGGGATGGGGGTGTGAGTGTTACTGGTATCTAGTGGGTAGAAGCCAGGAATGGTGCTAAACATCCATGGCAAACTTGTCCAACCTACAGCCCATGGGCCACATGTGGCACAGGACAGCTTTGAATGTGGCCCAACACAAATTTGTAAACTTTCTTAAAACATGCCGGGCACGGTGGCTCACACCTGTAATCCCAGCACTTTGGGAGGCCAAGGCAAGCAGATCACCTGAGGTCGGGAGTTCAAGACCAGCCTGACCAACATGGAGAAACCCTGTCTCCACTAAAAAAATACAAAATTAGCTGGGTGTGGTGGTGCACATCTGTAATCCCAGCTAGTCAGGCGTGGTGGGGGGGTGGAGGGGCGCCGGGCTGAGGCAGGAGAATCGCTTGAACCCAGAGGTGGAGGCTGCGGTGAGCCGAGATCACACCACTGCACTCCAGCCTGGGCAACAAGAGAGAAAGTCCATCTCAAAAAAAAAAAAGTTATGTGATTTTTTTCGTGATTTCTTTTTTAGGTCATCAGCTATCCTTAGTGTTAGTGTATTTTACATATGGCCCAAGACAATTCTTCTTCTTCCAGTGTGACCCAGGGAAGCCAAACAACTGGACACCCCGTCCTACAGTGTAGAGGACAGGCCCCCACAACAAAGAATTATCTGGCTCAAAATATTAACAGTGTCAAGGCTGAGATGCCCTGCCTTAAAGGGAACAATGATGGTGTAGCTCAGTAGTTAAGACTGTGTGCTCTGAGGTCAAAGGCTTGGGTTGAAATCCCAGCTCTGCCACGTGGCAATTATGTGGCTTTGTGAAAGTCCCCTAACCTCTTTAGCCTGTCTGCATACCTGCAGTATTGGTACCTACCTCTGGGGTTTTCAGGGGTTTGGATGAGTTAATCCCTATAAAGTGTTTTATACAATGCCAGGCACATTGTGCTCTCTGAAGTTTGCAAAACTGGATTGAATAAGAGAAATATATATGAGAAATTTCCATGCTGAGAATTATAATATTCAGACCCTGCACCGCCACTAAAAGGAAAGCAAAGGTTGATTCTAAAGTTGAAAACAAAAAACAGAAATCTCCTGTGGTTATGCAAATAGTGTTCCATGCAGAACGAAGAGGTGAGGCTGCCCGAGAGAGAAGCAAACGCAAGTCCAAGTTGCCGAACCCAAGCCGTTTGAAGGAGGATGGTCCAAACAACCGGCCAAGTGGATGCTTTATCTTACCTTCCCTTAACTGCTCTTAACCATGCCACATTTTAGATTGTTGGAGATTTGGACCACGCCTTTCCTCACCCAGATTTCTTGTGTTTCGGGCCTCATCGAGAAGGGATTGAAGGAGGTGAGAGAAAAAACCATTTGGATGCTTCCAGAGAGAGCAATCTAGGCAGAGGTAACAGTAAGCATAAATGCCTGAAGGCAGAAACATAAAGGCAGTAAGCACAAATGCCTGGAGGGAGAAGGTCTGGTATGTTCAAAGGCCAGCAAGGAGGCCAGTATGGCTGGAGCAGGGTGAGGAGGAAGGAGGAGTCGTGGGGTTGGGGGACAGACCAGACCCTTCTTGTTCTTGGGTTCTACTCTACTGAAATGAGAAGCTATTGAAAGTTTTGAACAGAGGAGAGACATGACATGACTTGATTTTAACAGGGTCCCTCTGCTATTGGGTGGAGAATGGACTGTAGGGGGGCCAGGGTAGAGGCAGGGAGCCCACGGAGCAGGGCACTCCAATAGCCCAGGTGGGAGAGGATGGCAGTGGGATCAGAGGGGTTATGGCAGAGAAGGGGAACAGTGGTTGGATTTTTGGTATATTTTGAAGCTGGGCCAATAGGATTTGCTGATTTATATGGTTTAGTGCTGTGTCCCCACCCAAATCTCATCTTATAGCTCTCATAATTCCCATGTATTATGGGAGGGACCCAGTGGGAGATGACTGAATTATGGTGGTGGGTGTTTCCTGTGCTGTTCTTGTGATAGTGAATAAGTCTCATGATATCTGATGGCTTTAAAACAGTTTTCCTGCTCAATCTCTCCCTTTGCCCGCTGCCATCCATGTAAGATGTGACTTGCTCCTCCTTGCTTTCCACTATGATTATGAAGCCTCCCCAGCCACGTGGAACTGTAAGTCCAATTAAACCTCTTTTGTAAATTGCCCAGTCTTGGGTATGTCTTTGTCAGCAGCGTGAAGACAGACCATTACACTGATAGATTAGAGGCGGAGGATGAGAGAGAATGGCATCAGAGGTGACTCCAAGTGTTTTGGCCTGAGCAACGGTAGAGTGGGCTGGCTAGCAGCCCCCCAGAGATATCCCCAAGTCACAACACCTGGAAGCTGCAAAGTCTACCTTGTTTGGAAAAGGAATCTTTGCAGATGTAACTAAGTTAAGGATTTCAAGATAAGATTATCCTGGATGTGGGGAGGCCCTGAAATCCAATGATAGGTGTCCTTATAAGAAAATGACAGGACACAGAGACACACGGAGGGGAAGGCCAAGAGAAGATGGAGGCAGAGATTGGAGTGATGCGGCTTCAAGCCAAGGAACCCCAGGAGCTGCCAGCAACAAGGCATGCTGGAGAGAGGCAAGGAACGGGTTCTCCTTCAGAGCCCCCAGGAGGGACCCACTCTGCCAACACATTGATACCAGACTTGGGCCTCCAGGACTGGGAGAGGATGTATCTCTGTTGTTTTTAGCCACCCGGGTTGTTCCTTGTTCCCACAGCCCTAATTAGGAAACAGATACAAGCTGGAAAGACGGAGTTGCCACCAATTGAGATGGAGGCTATAGGAGGAGGAGGCAGTTTGTGCAAAGGGGATGGGGGAATCCCTATAACTCCTGTGCAGGGATGTGAGGGTCAAGAAGGCACTGTGGGTGAAGCATCTCCCATGCCTGACCTTCTCCCACCTCTTCCTGCACCTGACTGCTAGGCTCAGGTCTCTGTCCTCCACCCCTTCCTCAGATAGGCCTGCCTTCCCCATTGCCTAAAATGTCCCCATGCCACCCACGGTGCCCCATCATCCTGCCTCATTTTCCTCCCAGCACTTAATCTTCTCCGAAATAACCATATTCTTTGATTGTTTTTGGTCCTGTGTTTTCCCAACACCGAGAAAGGCTCTCACAATCTCTAAATTTGCACAAAGGTGGGGCTTTCTCTGTTTTTATTTGATTTTTTGTTGTTTTATTTTTTAAGTTTTGTTTTCTTTTTTGACTCCGCAAGGGTCTGGGCAGTGCCTGGCCCATAGTAGACTCCTAAGAAGTGTTCACTGAGGGGCAATTAGGAGGTGCTTAGTGGCTGCACCAGACCTTCAGCATCCTAGACCCCTGGCTCTGACACTTACTGCTTAAGAATCACCAGGGCCACTTACTGAAAATGCACAATCCTGAGAGCCGGACTTACTAAGTCTGGGTTTGGACTTGGAAACATGCATTTTTAACAAGATCTCCACCGGCTTCTGATGCCAGTGTCCTGGAGGGGGCCACACTTCATGATAAGCTATCATCCCAACCCACTCAGGGAATGGCATGGAGTCCAGAATTGCTATTGGAACACTGCCCTCCTCGGAGGCTCCTGCCTGCTGGAGGCATGGTGGCCTGATGATTGGCATCACTCCTGTAGCTTGAGGGTCCAGAGTGTGGACTCACATGGCACTTCAGACCCTTCTCTGAAGCCTGACTCTTTGGGGGCAGTGCTGCAGATTGACACAGGGTGTTTCTGCACAGGCCTGACTCACACAACACTAGAACGGGCCGGGAAGGAGCCTCCCGGCCAGACGCCCACTTTGGTACCAGCCCTGGGTTATGTAACTCCAGATGCCTGTGACTAACCCATGGCCCCGAGGGCATCTCTGGGTGGGGAAAAGATGAGGGCTGACTTCTCCAGAATTTAAAACGAAACATCTCAGGACTATTTATAAAAGCACAGGACACACTAGGGGGAAGTTCAGATAAAGGCCGTGGAGGGGTGCAGACAAGGAAAGGGAACCAGGAGGTGTACTTGCAAACTTGACCTACTAAAGGCATGGCTTCCAGAGCTCTGAGGACAGTTGACCTTCAAAACAATGATTGACCTTGGGGAAAGGATGAGTCACAGAGGCTCCAGGGCCTGGTTCCTGCTGGCAGAGCTTCCAGCCTCTGAGTCCCAGAGTGTTCTGTCCTAGGAGTGAAACATGTACTTGGTAGATGTCGGCTGCCTCCACCAAATGCAAAAACGCATCTCATCCTGTGAGCTGACCTTGCTGGGGTGAGGTCTACTTCTTGGGGAAGACCCTGGGCTGCTAACTGGGTCTTGGCTGGTCCTAGGTTTGTGGCAACCAGTAGTCACTGGATCCATCTATGAGAATAAATCTTGTTGGCATGTGGAGACAAGGCCAGGTAGAAGCAGAAGTCAGAGGGCCAGGAGGCAGGTAGGCCCCTGTCTCTATGTTAACTCATGCCAAGCCATAATGGCAGCTCACGTTGATGGAGCTGTCCATGTGCCAGCCCCTGCCTGAAGTGCCCGCAATCATCTCTCGCTTTTCTTCGATAATGGAGTGAGAGGGAAGAGCACTGGGCTGAGAATCAGGGGGCCCAGATGGAAGACCCACTCACCGCTAAATTGTTGGGGGGCCTGGGATGACTTATTACAATATTAATAATGACCACAGCAATGACTACAGCCCCATTCATTGAGCACTCGGCACTCATCATCTCATTAAGCCTTGTCCTGCAACGCCAGAGGCTTTGGAATCAGAGCTGGAGTTTTGGAATCAGACAGAGCTGGAGTTCAAGGAAGAGCTCTGACACTTATGAGCTAGCAACCTTGAACACATCATTTAACCTTTAGGGGCTCAAAAAACAGCCATTGTTTATTCATCTCACAAATATGCAGTCTGGGCAAGGCTTGGCAGGAACAGCTTATGTCTGACTTTATGTGGTGTCAGCTAGGGTGGCTTGCAGAAAAGCTGGCAACCAAAATCCCCGAAGGCTCACTCACTCACAGATGATGCCGATGCCAATACCAATGACGATGGTGATGCAGATCATGATGCAGATGGTGATGCACGTGCTGATGCAGGTGCTGATGCTGAGGCAGGTGCTGATGCTGAGGCAGGTGCTGATGCAGATAATGATGCAGATGCTGATGCAGGTGCTGGTGCTGATGCTGAGGCAGATACTGATGCAGATGCTGGTGCAAATGCTGAAGCAGGTGTTGATGCAGATACTAATCTGACGCAGCTGCTGATGTTAAAGCAGGTGTTGATGCTGATGCAGGTACCGATGCTGAAGCAGGTGTTGATGCAGGTGCTGAAAAAGGTGTTGGTGCAGGTGCAGATGCTGATGCTGGTAGTGATGCTGATGGTAGTGATGCTTGTGCAGATGTTGATGCAGATGTTGAAGCAGGTGTTGATGCAGGTGCTGAAAAATGTGTTGATGCAAGTGCAGATGCTGATGCTGGTAGTGATGCTGATGCTGGTAGTGATGCTGGTGCAGATGTTGATGCAGATGTTGAAGCGGGTGTTGATGCTGATGCAGATGCTGAAGCAGGTATTGGTGCTGATACAGATGCTGAGGCAGGTGTTGATGATGCTGCTGGCTCTGAGCTCAAACAGCCAGAGCTCCTTAGGCATTTCTTTTCATCTCTGGGTGATTCCTCTTCATGATCTGTGCAGCATGGTGGTTTAAGGATGGCTGGGTTTGTGACATCACAGCTCAGGGATCCAAAGACATGTGTCCCAAAAGAAACCTGCAGAAGCTGTGCAGCCTCAGACATCATTCTGGCACTTCTGCCACATTCTATTAGCAGAGGCAGTCAAGAATTCATATAATGTGCTTCTGTCATAAAATATTACTCTTCTTTTTATTTTTTTCAACTACTTAAAAATGTAAAAACCATTTTTAGTTCATGGGTGGTACAAAAACCTGCAGTGGACCAGATTTGGCTCCTGGGTGGTCATTGGCTGACACCCAAATTAGATAAACAGCCTTAGGGCCCAGAACCCAGTCAGTGATGGAATTTGAGATGTAATGAGAGAATGGGGACTAGCAGACCATCCCAAAGGTCCCTGCCAAGTTGGAGAATACGAAGCTATCTCCTTAGCCTGACCACTTCTCCCAAAGACAGAAGCCTCTGCCAGGATCAGGAATGGACAAATGTGGCCATTCTTCTATGGCCTCATGAGTAAGCCATGGCCCTGGGGGTGAGGATAACAGTTGGATTCAGAGGTCAGCATGTTGGAAGGTTCATGAGCTGATGAGAGCTGCCCCTTGATAGTTTTGCATCTTGGAGAAGCGGGTACCTATCATCTCACCTCCCCAAATCTGTGTCCTTTCCCATAAATGGTAGCTGTTGCTATTTTGGGAAGGCAAAATAGCATCATTGTGAAGAGTGTTGGTCTCAGATAATCTTGAGTTGAATCTTGCTAACTGTGTGAACTTGGGCAACTTACTTAACCTCTCTGTGCCTGATTTTCTTCATCTGCAGCATGGAGTTACTAATGACTACCTCTCAGGATTAAACTAAACCATGCATGGGAAGTGATCAGCCAAGGATTAGGGAGTAATCAAGAAATAAATATCAATTGTTTTGATGTTGTTAATATTAGGCTGAGTGGGGGCCAGGCACAGTGGCTCACGCCTGTTATCCCAGCACTTTGGGAGGCCGAAGTGGGCAGACTGCCTGAGCTCAGGAGTTCAAGACCAACCTGGGCAACATGACAAAACCCTGTTGTCTCTACTAAAATACTGAAAATTAGCTGGGCATAGTGGTGGGCGCCTGTAGTCCCAGCTACTTGGGAGGCTGAGGCAGGAGAATTGCTTGAACCTGGGAGATGGAGGTTGCAGTGAGCCGATATCCCAGCACTGCGTTCCAGCCTTGGCAAGACTCTGTCTCCACCAAAAAAAAAAAAAAAAATTAGGCTGAGTAAGGACTGCTGCCTTCATGGGGTGGTGGCTAGTCATGGTGGAAGACGATGGTATTTGTGGTTGCAATTTGAAACGCGCTATCCTTCAAGCTTTGAACCTGGTGAGATATAGACACAAAAAACAGTTGGTGAACAAAAAACCAGCCTCATCCTGATAAAGCAGCCTAGAAGAAAGGCATGTCCCTGCCCACTGCAAGCTATAGTCAGGAAATGGGGAGTGGCCCTTCAAGGCACAGGGAGATGCCAGAATTAGACACATGACCACACCGGACAGCAAGGGTACATGAGAAAAGCATTTAGTATAATAGTTACATGTTTTTATGGGTGCCTTCTTTATTTGAAAAATGGTGCTAATTTATTATTTTTATTTATTTATTTTTAGATGGAGTCTAGCTCTGTCACCCAGGCTGGAGTGCAGTGTCGTGATCTCAGCTCACTGTAAACTCCGCTTCCTAGGTTCAAGCAATTCTCCTGCCTCAGCCTCCCCAAGTAGCGCGGTGACTCATGCCTGTAATCCCAGCACTCTGGGAAGCCGAGGCAGTTGGATTAACTTATTACTGATGGTAATGATTTTTAAGTTTCCTTTAAAGGACGTTTATGTAAGTGAAAAGAAATAAGTCATAGTAAAGCTGATACCCGGATGTAGACTAAACTCTGAAGGCAGCCTGGATGACTTTCATTTGGCAAGCTCCGTAGGCAAGGCTGGGTCCCCAACACAGCCCTGTAGATCCTGTGGGGAGTACCACCAAATTTTTAAAGTGGATTTGTAAGGAGGAGAAACTGAGGCAGCAGTTGAAGTGGCTTTGCCAGGGCCACTCATTAAAGAGTCTCCGGCCAGCAGGGGATAGATGGAGAAAGAACTCATCAGAGGCCTGTAGACTGCGCTGGGGAGAGGGGATCGTGAGTCTTTGGGACCTGGCTGTCTCTGTCCCACCCTAGTGCCTTTGGGCTCTCCCCAGTTCCTTCCCTCTGCTGCCTTTCTGGGGCAGCCTTTAGGAGAACAGCTCTGACCTGTCCTTTGTATCTTAGCAGGAATGAGTTTGATTTGAGAAGCGGATTCCTTCTCCCCGGGAAAGGCACAAAGTTTTCTTTCCAAGTGCAGGTTGAAACTAACTCCTGGTGAAGAAGCTCACGGCACCATCCAGCATGTACGTGAGGAGTTTTGTGTTCGGAATGTTTTTAACCCTCTAAAATTATCCCAGAAGCTCCCAGACAATCCAGCAATGCAACAGTGTCCCTCCCCCACAGCCCAGGATGAATGACAGTGTGGGGAAGTGCACGTTGGATTCTATGCCCTGCTCTGCCACTGGCTGGCTATGTGACCTAGGGCAAATGACTGGATATCTCTGAGCCTCCATTTCCTTGGTGCAAAAGTGCAGCAATAAAGCTAGCCTTTCAAGTGTGAGATGGAGCTGCCACAGCCAACACAATGGCCCTTCCATGAATGTCAGGCTTCCTTGCAGCCTGTCCCCCCATAGCATCTCAACAGGCACCCTAGCACTCATCTTGAAAAATAAGGCAAGACTTCATCTCCCTACCCACCCTGGAAAATGATGGGAGGTCAGTGCTGTGGAGGAATAGCTCAGGCCCCCAAGTAAAAAAAGAAAAAAAAATTGGGTGGGGCCTAAGGAAATGGCCAGTTCCAGAGATGCGTGCATAAGATGTACATTACAGGAGTGCCGTCATCTCTTGGTATCCGAGGCAGATTGGTTCCAGGACTCCCATGGATACCAAATCTGAGGATGCTCAATTTCCTGATATAAAGTTTACATATAACCTATGCACATCCTCCTGAATAGTTTAAATCATCTCTAGATTACTTATAATACCTAATATAATGTAAATGCTATGTCCATAGTTATACTGTATTGTTTTTTATTTGTATTATTTTTTATTTCTGTTTTTTTTTTTTTTTCTATTTTCAAATGTTAGTTGAAACCAACCAAATATTGGTTGGTTGAATCTGTGGTTGTAGAACCTGTGGATACGAAGGGCCAACTGTATTTACAATGGCAAACATTTAGAAGCAATCTAGATGTTAAATCTTATGGGATTTGCTAAGTAAGTCGTAGCACTGCCTTAAAGTGGAGCTGGCTTTATGTTGATTGTACACTTGTGTTTACTGTGACTGTTGGTTGACTGGTCAGCATTCACTCCCTCTTCCTCCTTCCTCAGGACACTCAGTTTTCTTTGGATTTCTGCCCCTTTCTGAGGCAGCCATGAGACTCAAGAGAAGCTGACCCCATCCTTTGCTCTGAGGGTAGGCTCTAGCTAGTCTAAGCAACGAGTCAGCACACTTTTTTTTTCTTTTTGAGATGGGTGTTTCACTTTGTCGTCCAGGCTGGAGTGATGCAATCTCAGCTCACTGCAACTTCTGCCTCCTGAGTTCAAGTGATCCTTCCACCTCAGCCTCCTGAGGACCACAGGCATGAGCCACCACGCTGGGCTAATTTTTTGTATTTTTGGTATAGATGGGGTTTTTCCCTGTTGCCCAGGCTGGTCTCCAACTCCTGAGCTCAAGCAATCCACCCACCTCGGCCTCCCAAAGTGCTCAGATTACAGGCATGAGCCACCGCACCCAGCCAGCACGCTTCTTATATAAAAGGCCAGATAGTAAATATTTTAGGCTTTGCAGGCCATGCAGTATCTCTCACAATGAATCATCTGCTATTGAGGCAGACAAGCAGCCATTGGTTATATACAAAAATGATTCCAATAAAACTTTACTTACAAAACCAGGCCATGGGCCACATTTGGCCAGCAGGCAGGAGTTTGCCCACTCCATTATAAGCCATTCATGATAGCCCAATCCCCCATCAATAATTGCTTCAGAAACTCAGTCTGAAGCCCACAGGCAGCAGGCACAGCCCTGGGGAGAGTTATTGGTCCCGCAGATGAAGAAGAATAACAGGGAGGCAATGATAGGTCAGAAAAGGCTCCTAGAGTTGGTGACATTTGAGCTGGGGCCTGCAGCTGAAGAGGCAGTTACAGGAAGAGCTTGTGGATGAGGATCCCAGGCATGGGGAACTGCAGATACAAAGACGGAATCAGGAGCCAGATGCAGTGGCTCCCACCTATAATCCCAGCACTTTGGGAGAGAGGCTGGTGGATCACCTGAGGTCAGGAGTTTGAGACAAGCCTGGCCAACACGTTGAAGCCCCATCTCTACTAAAAATACAAAAATTACATGGGCGTGGTGGTGCACCCCTATAATTCCAGCTACTTGGGAGGCTGAGGCAGGAGAATTGCCTGAACCTGGGAGCTGGAGTTTGCAGTGAGCTGAGATCACGCCACTGCACTCCAGCCTGGGCGACAGAATGAGACTATGTCTCAAAAACAAAACAAAACAAAACAAAACAAAACCAGAGATGGAATCAGGAAAAGCCTGGTGCCTAGGGCAGGGTGAACAAGAGGTGGGGACGGAGGGTGGCATGGATGGGAGGGGGATCACCAGGGCCTGTTCCCCCAGTAAGGAGCGTTTGAAGAAGCCACTGGAGAATTCAATCAAGGATTTTGAGAAGTGATCTTGTGACAGAGGCCTCAAGAACCATCGCAAAAGTTACACAGCCGATGTTTTTCTTTTTTTCTTTACTTTTTTTTTTTTTTTTTTGAGACAGAGTCTCACTCTGTCATCTAGGCTGGAGTGCAGTGGCAGGATCTTGGCTCACCACAACCTCTGCCTCCCTGGTTCAAGCCATTCTCATGCCTCAGCCTCCTGAGTAGCTGGGATTACAGGCACCCACCACCACCACGCCTGGCTAATTTTTTGTATTTTTTTGTAGAGATGGGGTTTTGCCATATTGGCCAGGCTGGTTTCGAACTCCTGGGCTCAAGTGATTTACCTGCCTCGGCCTCCCAGAGTGCTGGATTACAGGCATGAGCCACTGCACCCATCCAAGAGCCAATGTTAATGATAGTCATGGCTTGGTGGTAACTGTCACTTTTATGCATCCTAATTTTTCTATAATATACATACATTATTTGAGTAAGAAAAATAAACATGTTTGTATCAGGATCAGATTTACGGGTGTGCAACTTGTGCAATTGCACAGGGCCTCGTGCTCAGAAGGACTTTGAACTTAGCTTCATACCCTGCTTTTGCTATCCTAAAATTCTTAATGATTTTATGTTTGAACTTAGGTTTTATGAGTGGAGTCTGACAGGACAAGGGAGCGTGTGCCTGAGCAGAGAAGACAGGCACAGGACATTGTTTTTTTGTGTGTTTTTTTGTTTTTGTTTTTGTTTTTAATTTTTCTTTTGAGACAGAGTCTCGCTCTGTCTCTAGGCTGGAGGGCAGTGGGTTGATCTCGGCTCACTGCAATCTCCGCCTCCCGGCTTCAAGCAATTCTCCTGCCTCAGCCTCTCAAGTAGCTGGGACTATAGGAACACGCCACCCCGCCCAGATAATTTTTGTATTTTTAGTAGAGACAGGGCTTCGCCATGTTGGGCAGGATGGTCTCGATCTCTTGACCTCGTGATTCGCCCACCTCAGCCTCCCAAAGTGCTGGGATTACAGGCATGAGCCACCACGCCCAGCCCAGGACACTGTTTTCACTGTGCCCCATGATTTCAGAGTTCTGTGTGAGTTCAGTGAGACTTAGAGCAAATACAAGGTGAACGTCCCATGTGTGACTGAGTAGGAAGAGACGCTGGCAGCTCTGAAAGCCATGTTCTCTCTCAGAACCATTCACTTGCTGTCAAGGCAGAAAAAAACACGCATGGCCCAGGAACCCTTTCTTACATGTGGTACTTCCCTGTAGTGGTCAACCATTTATTGCTACACGCGATGACTTTTCCAGAAGGGGAAAGACAGGGTGACCAGGGTTCCTTCTCCTTTCAACCCTTCGTTATTCATCAGTAAGCCAGAGGCAATGCAGGTATAAATGTGCATGTCTCAAGGAGTGAAATAGAAACAATTGAGAGAGTTTTGTGCAACGTTTCCACTACCCTGGTAAGAACAACATATATACCCATATGCAAGCTCCAAAACACGAATGTTAAAGTTTCAGTGATGCTGCCGATGGGCTCCATGCTCATAGGCTTCTATTTGAAATTGGGATTGCATAATATAAAAATTCATGCTAGTAATTTAAAATATTTAAAATTTTTTTTTTTTGCTTCAAACAATAATAAATAGTAAATTTTTAAAAGCACAAAAACACCATCTCAAGAGAGGGCCCACAGAAGAAAGCAAAAAGAAAAATGTTTACGTTAGTATCTTTAGTAACGCTTTTTGTCCTGCTTTGCAAACAGGGGCCCTGCATTTTCCTTTCACAGTGGGCCATGCAAGTTCCGGAGCGAGTCCTGTGTGCTCTACAGAAAGAAACGAGACGCAATGAGCAGGGACACGGAGCTGTGCTTGGTGGGACTCTGAGCCCAGGCCCTGCCTCCCACACCCACATTTGCAGAGAGGAAGGAGCTGTGAGATTTGTTTGCACTCAGTTCAGTGAATCAAGTCGCCAGGCGGGCATCAGCAGTACCTTAGACTCTATCACAATATTTCCTTTGGCTCCCGTCTTCACCTTAAAGGTGAAGTTGACGGGGGTTTGCATGGGGCTGCTCTGAGCTCACTCCCTTGGGTCACTCTGGAGGCGTGCAAGCACGAAGAAAGCTCATTTTTCTGCTCTCAAAAACAATCATGCCCTTTCCTTCTCTCATTTATTTTTTTTATTTTGAGTCCAATTTAGAAAGGGCTGGGGGCCGTGACTCAGTCCTTCCTCATGCTCCTTAAAGAGGCCGAGTTCAGGAGCATGGAGCTCAGCTAATCTCCAGGGGTGACATTTATGAGCCACAGGGGTGGAACGCATGGCTAGTTTTCCTGTTGGAACATTCGGGAGCTGTGGCGTGGGGCACCCTGTACCAGGTGGCCCTGGGGTGATCCACCACCCCCCTGCAGGGACAGCCCCAAAGACTCCTCAGCTGTGGAGCTGGAGATGCAGGGTAGGGAGCTAGGGCAAGGGGTAGCCGGTGGCCTTTCCAGGGCCTGGGTGAGGGCTGGTGCTAACAGAACCTTCTAGCACCTTCTAGTGCCCACGTCTGAGGACAAGGTGGGAGGACCATGCCCTGGAGGGCAGCCTGGTGCCTGGTGGCCTTCAGTGATCAGGAAGGAAATGGGAGAGGTAACCTTGCCACCTCCCTAGACCCATAGTAGGATGATGTCACCCTCTGGTGACAGATGGAGTGGGGCTTGTGGAATTTACTGTCTTTAGTGTGATCATTCAGCAAATGAGCAGGATGTGTTGAGGGAGGAGCTTGGCTTTGGCACCACTTGGATATGAGTTTAAACACCAGCTCTGCCAGTGACCGTGGGTGACACATAGTGCCTCCCAGAGCCTCAGTTTTCTCTCTGTAAAATGGACATAAATACTCTGAACAAGCAAATAGATAGAAGGCGCACACTGGCCACCAGCATGGGAGCTGTGTTGGAGGTGGTGATGTTGATGGTGACCCACTTGGGGCCAGGTATGTGCTTAGCATTGGAGATGCAAAAAGAAAGAAGCCTGGTCTGTGTCTTCTTGTTACTCAGGTCTCGTCTTCAAATGTCCCCTCCCCAGAGGGGCTTCCTGGGTGGAACGATCTCGATGAGCCACTGTCTCACCTTACATGTTCCCTTCATAGCCTGCATGGTCTCCATGTGCCCAGTCGTCTTTTTGCCCAGCAGGCCCTCCATGGGGTTAGAAGCTAGGTTCAATTCATTCATCTCCGCATCCACACTGTCTGGCAGAGTTCCTAGGAAAGAGTAGGCATTTGATCAATATTAAATGTCATTTATTGGTTTACTGATTAGGGGCCATGAAAAGGTCATGGTCCCTGTCCTGGAGGGTTCGCTGTCTTGTGTTCACATCACAGCCTTGTCTGGGGAGCTGCATGTCAGGAAGCTGACACTGACATCCGATTGAGGAAGCCCTCTTCGAAATTAAGGGTCCATCCCAGCCTTTCCCATCAGTGGAAATGTACCGTGTGCTTCCCTCAGCCAAACTTAAGTAGGAAGTAAAATGCATGTGAAATATAAAGCCACAGAGAGCAAATCTTGCACCGGAGTAGATCATGAGCTCTGAGACCCCATGGGGGTGCAAGTGCTGGGGCTGCCACCAGCCAGCTAGGTGATGTTGAGCAAGTTCTTTTAGCCTCTCAGGATCTCAGTTTCCTCATCTGTAAAGTGGGAATGATGGTAGCTCACCTACCTCATGGGCTTGTAGTAAGGATCAAGTGAGATGGCTTGCAGGGGTGAGCACTGTGTTGGATCCAGCCGGTGTTCAATGGTGGGGAGTGATTGGGGGTGATTCCACTTCCGTTGCCTTGGTGAGAGCCTTGGTCACGTAGCTGCCATCCCTGCTTGCAAATCCCACCTTCATCACTTACTCCACAGCTGGTGTTGGGCATGATACCTCACCAGCTAAACCTCAAGCCTCAGTTTCCCCACCTGTAAAATGGGGATGACACTGGAGCTTTCTGCAAGGTTTGTTGTGAGAATTAAAGGAGATGTTGAGCCTTATCTCTGCCCCCTCCCCACCCCTAGTCCTGAGGGCATCCCTAGTCTCAGCCTTAGAAGGGAAGGGGTGGGAAGCGGGACAGGGACCTTCAGGCGAGGGATGGAATCCCCTTCTGACTTACCTTCCTGGTTGCAAGTGAAAACCACTGTGAGTCCTCTGCTAACATGGTTGAGTCACCTTGGGCACACAGACAGCCTGCGACTGGGTTTGGTTTTGTGGGGGGTTTTTTGGTTTTGGGTTTTTTTTTTTGAGACAGGGTCTCACTCTCTTGCTCTGTCACGCAGGCTGGTGTGTAGTGGCGTGATCATGGCTCACTGCAACCTCCACCTCCCGAGCTCAAGCAAACCTCCAGCTCAGCCTCCTGAGTAGCTGGGACTACAGGCATGTGCCGCCATGCCTGGCTAATTTTTTTGATTTCTTTAAATAGAGATGAGATCTTGCTATGTTGCCCAGGCTGGTCTTGAACTCCTGAGCTAAAGTGATCCTTCTGCCTCAGCCTCCCAAAGTACTGGGATTCCAGGCATGAGCCATCGTGCCCGGCCTGCAACTGGGCTTGTATTAGAGAATCACAGCTGCCCTGGCAGCCCGCAACGGTGAGTGAGGCTCTTGTTCCCCCATCAGCCAGTGGCATCCCTCCCAGAGCCTGAGCAGCCAGGGAGGAAAACTCCCCATCCAGCTGCCTGGCTTTGCTCGGCAGGGGAAAGGGTGAAAGGTGGGGTGATGGGGACACTGCCTGAGCTCCAAGGGGAGGGTGGCATATTAAAGGGACAGTTGGGATGTCAAAACCCTCCATGGCTCCTTACCAGCTTGGAGAAATACCCAGAAAAATGCCACATGGTCACAAGCCCAGCAGGATCCTGCTCTGTGGCCTGCCTGACCTCATCCCCTCCTGCTCTCTGCCTCCCTCAGCAAACCTCAAGCAAACCTGACACATTCGCACCTGGGTCTTGGTGCTTACTGGTACCTCTGCCCAGAATAGTTATCCTAGGTGTGCACATGGCTCCTTCCTTTCTCTCGTTCAGGGTCTGCTCACTGAGACCCCACTTCACTAACCCCTGCTCTTTCCCTAAAGTGCTTTATCCTTCTTCGCACCCATCATGACCTAACATATTTATTTGTGTCTCCCTCTAGAAAGTCGGCTCCAGCAGATCAGGGATTTTTGTCTGTCTTGTTTGCTGTTGTCTCCCCTGCTCCTAGAATGTTACCTGGCACATAAATATTTACTGAATGGATGGATGGATGGATAGGTAGATGATAGATAGATAGATAGATAATGGGTGGGTGGATAGATGGGTGGATGAACTGGTGGATAAATGGATGGATGGATGGATGGATGGATGGATGGATGGATGGGTGGGTGGATGAATAGACAGGTGGGTGAATGAGTGATGAGTGGCTGGGTGGGTGGGTAGGTGGGTGGATGGATGGATGAATGGATGGGTGGATGGATGGATGGGTTGATGAGTAGATGGATGGGTGGATGGTGGATGGGTTGATGGGTGGATGAATGGGTGGATGGATGGATGGATGGGTTGATGGGTGGATGGGTAGGTAGATGGATGAATAGGTAGGCAGATGGATGGGTGGGTGGGTGGATGGATGGGTAGACGGGTAGATGGGTGGACAGGTGGAATGGTGGATGGATGGGTGGGTGGGTAGGTGGATGGATGAATAGGTAGGTGGATGGATGGGTGGGTGGGTAGGTGGATGGATGAATAGGTAGGTGGATGGATGGGTGGGTAGATGGATGGGTGGACGGGTGGACAGGTGGACTGGTGGGTGAGTGGATGAATGGGTGAGTGGATGGATAAATAGATGGATGACATGTGATGGGGTGACTAAACAAGTTGAGACCCACTGATAGCAGTTGACATTTGAAAGGAGAATTTCAGCTGGCTCTATGCTCTTTGGAGCAGCTGTGTAACACTGCATGCTGATTACTTGGCCCTAAGAACCTCAGTTTCTTCATCTGTGAAATGGGAATAATGAGCTTGGTAGAGTAGTATGACCATGTGATAGCATTCATTGACTTCTCGGCATAGTTAGTGCCTGGACCTCAGTGACACTCAGGAAATGTTTGTTGCTATGATTTTACTTCTGGAGTGTGTCTAGAAAGGAAGATGTGGAGGAAAGGGCCATGGCAGTTCACATTCAGCTTCTTGGGAAATACAGGAGCCCAACCTGCCAAATATGTAGAATGAGCGCAGAGATGAAAAGACAGGCTTT
The DNA here is from genome assembly GCF_029289425.2 of Pan paniscus. Taxonomy (NCBI): domain Eukaryota; kingdom Metazoa; phylum Chordata; class Mammalia; order Primates; family Hominidae; genus Pan; species Pan paniscus. The sequence goes on from NC_073270.2 coordinate 57,110,213, forward strand.
GGAGTCAGGCCTGGGGCAGAACCAACTCTTCCACTTTCTAGCTGTGGTTTGGGGCATGTCGCAGGACTCTGCTAAACCTCTGTTTCCTCATGTGTGGCTGGGGATGATACAGAACTTCCTGCATATGGCTGATTCCAGGATTAAACGAGGAAACTCCATGTGGGCCTGGCACATAGAGGCACTCAGCACTTAGCATCCTCCGTGTGCACCAGGATCCCAACACACACCTAAAATCTCCTGCTTTTTAAATGTCAGTGTGTCAGAGACCACTCTGTCTCCCCCAGATTGATTAGCTCCTTCTTCCTTGGCAATGGTACCTTTGGGTTTGAGCTGGGCTGCAGCCACCCTGAATAAGCTACATCTCCAGCAGCTACATGTGGCCAAGGGATCAGCTTGGGCCAATAAGCTGTGAGCAGATGTGGGCAACAGCCAGGCTGGGCCCTGAGAAGGAGGGTCACACCCTCCCCTCCGCTCTTCCTGCCAGTTGAATCCAGACCTGGCTGACCTGATGGTGAGGCACACTGTGGACCTTCTGGTAGGGAACATTCTGGAAGGAAGAAGAGCAACAAGAGGAAGGGAGCCTGGGTCCCTGCCCACAGAGCCACATATCCACATATCCACCTGCTTATCCTGAAACTGCTCTGGGGGAGAACTACAAACATCTCTTTGCTGTTATTTGGGGTCTCCAGGTCAGCAGCTGAAACTCTACCCTACATACCTGTGGCAACTACTTCAAGTTGTGAAATAATTGTGCAGAATAACACCTTGTAAACACATCCATGGGCTGGGCATGACTTGTGGAACCACTTGTTTGCAATCTCTGCTTAGATTCAGAAACCTGACCCGGGAGGAGAGGGCAGGAAATAAACCTGTTTTGTTAGGAGAGCATCACTCTATAACAGTAATAATAATGAAAAGGGGCTGGGCGCAGTGGCTCCCCACACTCTGGGTGGCTGAGGCGGGCAGATTGCTTGAGCTCAGGAGTTAGAGACCAGCCTGGCCAACATGGCAAAACCCCACCTCTACTAAAATACAAAAAATTAGCTGGGGATGGTGGCGGGCACCTGTAATCCCAGCTACTTGGGAGGCTGAGACACAAGAATCGCTTGAACCCAGGAGGCAGAGGTTGCAGTGAGCCGAGATTATACCACTGCACTCCAGCCTGGGCGAGAGAGTGAGACTCTGTCTCAAAAATTTAAAAATAAAAAATAATAATGAAAAGGCTCAGTAATCTATGGTGAGCTGACTCTATCAAGACTATGCCCTTCCCTTTCCCTGCATTATCTGGTTGAATCCTCAAACCATCCTACACGAGAGGTCCTTTCAGAGGTACAAGGGTTTAAGACATTAAGTACAGACCAAGACAGGCTCCACCCAGGACCAGCAGGTGGTCACAAGAACCTCTGACATGAGATATTCCAATCCCTTCACCCAAGTTATAGATGAGGCTGGGGCCAGAAGAGAGAAGGACAGCTCCTGCCCCTGGACAGCCAGCCAGGTAGTAGCAGCCTGGGGTCTCAGGAGAGGCATCACTGCAGGTAGAGAAGCAGAAAGAACAAATTTGCAAGGGAGCAGGGGATTCCCTGGCTCGTGGGGTGGAGGTCAGAACTTGCTCCAACTCCTTTTAAAGTGGCCTCTAGAAAGCAGATGCCCAAAGGGTCCCCAGCGTGTGATGAGATGGGATGGGGCGCCTTGCAGAGTTGGCTGCAATGCCCGCCCCAGAGGTGTCCTGAGCTTGGCCGCTCTCAGGAATCGCCCTCTCTCCCTCACCCTGCCGTCAGCAGCCCTGACTCAGGCTTCTGTCATCACAGGAAAGCTGTTTTCCCAAAGCAAGGAGGTCTGTGGTGTGCTTATGGGCAGCCACAAATGAGGGGTCACTGAGCTGCCAAACTGCAATAGAGCAAAGGCTATTTTTAACCAAGAGAGGGAGAGTTAGGGGGTTAGAAGGATATCCTGACAAGTCAGAAAAAATAAGGCATCACTTCCCGGGTTGACTCAGAGGGCCAGGCTTGCACCTCTCAGTCTCCTCTTGAACCCCGTACATTTTTTGCAGAAGAGTAATATGTAGGAACATCTCCTGGCTCTGCCACTTACTCGCTGTGTGACCTTGGATGATTTATGTAACCTCTCTGAGCCTCAACTTTCTCATGTGTTAAATGGAAATAATAGGAGTAATGCCCTGGCAGGACTGTAAGGACTGAGATCATAGCAGTCAAGCCCCCAGCGTGAATGGAACGCTCTGTTGATGAGCACGTCTTTAACCAGTGTCTGAGCTTCCTACTGCTGCTGTAATGAATCACCTCAAAATGAATGGCCTAAAACAATGCAGATTCAGGATCTTACAGCTGTAGAAGTCCGAAGTCCTAGAGTCAAGGTGTGGCAGGCCTGATCCTCCTGGAGGCTCCAGGGCACAATCTGTTTCCTGCTTTCCTAGCTTCCAGAGGCTGGCCACATTTCTTGGATCCTAGCCCCTTCCTCCATCTACCAAGCCAGCCAGCAGCACATCATCTTCTAATCTCTCTCTCTCTGTCTCTCTCTGTCTCTCTCTCTCAAACACACACATACACACACAAACACACACGCTAGTCTCTCTGTCTCTCTCTCTTCCACACACACACACACCTCTGTCTCTCTGTCTCTTCCACACACACACTAATCTCTCTGTCTCTCTCCTACACACACACACACACACACACACTTCTGCTTCCATGATCACATCTCCTGTCTCCTTCTCTGACACTGATACTCCTGTCTCCCTCTTCTAAGAACCCTTGTGATTCCATTGAACTCACCCAGATAATCCAGGATAATCTCCCTCTCTCAGAATCCATCACTTAGCCACATCTGCAAAGTCCTTTTGTCCTTTTGTCATATAGAGAACCATATTCACAAGCTCTGGGGATCTGAATATGGACATCTTTGGGAGCCATTATACCACCTTTCCACTGGTGTTGTGGAAGATGGAATAATGATTTTTAAAAATGGGCTGGATGGGTGCAGTGGCTCATGCCTGTAATCCCAGCACTTTGGAAGGCCGAGGTGGGCAGATCACTTGAGGTCAGGGGTTCAAGACCAGCCTGGCCAACATGGTGAAACCCCATCTCTACTAAACATACAAAAATTAGCCAGAAGTGGTGGTGCATGCCTGTAATCCCAGCTACTTGGGAGGCTGAGGCAGGAGAATCACTTGAACCCGGGAGGTGGAGGTTGCAATGAGCTGAGATCGCACCACTGCACTCCAGCCTGGGTGACGGAGTGAGACTCTGTCTGAAAAAAAAAAGGGGGGGGGCCTTAGAAGACATCTTAGGGTGTCTGCTTGGGTCTTCTTTGTTTTAAGATATATGCAACAAAGGCCCAAATAACAGTGGCTAAAACAAGATTCAATCTCAATCTCGATCTCTCTCAATCTCTCTCTCTCTTTCAAGACTGGGCTGAGGTGGCTGCTCTGCTCCACACAGTCTGGAGGCCTGAGGAGGTGTCCATCACGTAGGTTCCTACCCGCTCTACTCTGATGCTCCACCATCCGCAGGGTGTTCAGAGCACGTCCTCCACCTCTGCAGCCTGGCCAAGGGAAAGGTGACAGGCATAGCGCACTCCCTTCCCTCTACAGTCACACCCAAGTGACCTTCACTTCTGCCACCACCACATTGGCCAGAACTTGGTCACATGGGCACAACCCAGAGGCCAGGGAGGCTGGGAAATGTGGCTATTCCAGGTGGCCACATGCCCAGGAGCAATGGGAGTTCTGCTACTGAAAGGGAGGGAGAGAATTTGTGTTGGGGACAAATAGCAATCTCTGCCACAGGGCTGCTAGAAAGAGAACCAAGATCTCCACCATAGACATGGGGCTAGTGGGGGAGAATAAGCAGCTCCTCCCAAGGATGGATATTCCAGGGTAAAAATGCCCATCACACATATAGTTGGTGGCTTACCCAAGATCTATCTTTCTTCTTCCTTTCTAAGAGAAACCCTAGCTTGTTCAAGGTCACAGAACGCTTGGCCAAAAAGCTCCATCTCCCAGTCTCCTATGACATCATGAGATATAAGAAGTCTGCTGGGGGTTTAGCCGTTGAATTCCTGGTGTGTGCCTTCACCCCACCCCATTTGCTTCCTCTCCCCACCAGAAGCTCAGGAGTGAGACCGCAGGGGCAGCAGCCATCTTTCAAGCCCTACCAGGGGGCAACTAGGAAGAGCTCAAGTGCTTAATGCTATCTCTGAGCCACTCTACCATTGGTGATTGTCTACCCTTAGACATCTTTCTACCCAAGAAAAAGTAACCTCTTGTTTGTTTAATCCCCTTTGCTTTGACAATTTGGTGTCTCCCTGGCCTGCCTATATGCTCTCTGTCCTTGTTCCCTATAGCAGCAGTCCCCAGTATTTTTGGCACTAGGGACTGGTTTCATGGAAGACAGCATGTCTATGAACCGGGGTGGAACAGGGATAGTTTCAGGATGAAACTGTTCCACCTCAGATCATCAGGCATTAGATTCTCATAAGGAGCACACAGCCTAGATCCCTCAAATGCACAGTTCACAATAGGGTTTGCTCTCCTATGAGAATCTAATGCAGCTGCTGATCTGACAGGAGGCAGAGCTCAGGTGGTAATGCTTGCTCACCTGCCACACACCTCCTGCTGTGCGGCCTGGTTCCTAACAGGCCACAGACCAGTACCAGTCCATGTCCCAGGGGGTGGGGACCACTGTCCTATAGGGAAACTTGCTAGGCAGTGTTCGTGTCCATGTATACACAGCCCATGGTGTGTCTTGCCATTTCAGGGAGAGTCCCACTGGGGAGCAAGACCATATAGGGTTGTCCAGGAAGCCCATGTCACTTACAGAAACTAACCAACTTGGTCCTTTATTTGTAAATGTGAAACCACATTCAGGGCATCGAAAGACATCTGCAGAAAACAAATGTCACAAAAAGGGAAGAATCAAAGTAAATAAACTGAATACTTCATACTGGAATGATATGAGATATTTCCAGGGAAAGATTTTTTTTAAGTTTTCATTCTAGTTTGTGTCTTGAGGAATATTTGAGAGACTGTCACATCAACAAAACTAGAGTAGATTATTGTGAAAACTGAGCAGTTGGAGAACAAGAAATGTTCTTGACAATGAAAAATATAATTACATTTGAAAATTCCAGTGAATGAAAAATGAAATAGACATGGCTGATGATAAAGTTAGTAATATGGAAGACAGAATTGAAGAAATCTCCTAGAATGTAGGATGACTAGACAAAACTAGAAATTTGAAAAGTTGAGATAGAAGAGGATAAATCTAGGAGGTCCAGCCTCTGTAAATGAGCATTTCAAAAGAAGAGAAAGATTGGAGGAGGAAGAAACAGTAAAAGGAAGGACAACATTTTATTGCACATCTTGACTTGAGTCTTCAGTTTACATAGTTCTATCTGGTGCCAATTGCAATGCATACTTACAAACATCAGAGAGAATTTTGAAACTTTACGAATAAAGACTACAGGCCTTTGGAAATAATAATTTTTAAAGTGGTCAATTACAAAAGATTGAAAATCATATTAACACCAGATTTGTTGTCTATTTGGATGCCAGAAGATGATAAAGATACGTCTTCTATGTTCTGAGGGTAAAGTACTTTCACCTAGGAATATTTATATAGCTAAGCAAAGATGCTCTTAGATATTTAAGATTTTGAAAATTTACAAATAATATACTCTATATGAAAAAATTACCCAAAGATATATGGCCATCTCTCCAAAAGAAATCTAAGAAAGAGGATGGCATAAAGATTTTTTTTTTTTTGAGGCGGAGTCTTACTGTGTCGCCCAGGCTGGAGTGCCGTGGTGCCATTTCAGCTCACTGCAAGCTCCGCCTCCCAGGTTTATGCCATTCTCCTGCCTCAGCCTCCCCAGTAGCTGGAACCACAGGCACTCGCCACCATGCCCGGCTAATTTTTTGTATTTTTAGTAGAGACGGGGTTTCACCGTGTTAGCCAGGATGGTCTTGATCTCCTGGCCTCATGATCTGCCCGCCTCAGCCTCCCAAAGTGCTAGGATTACAGGCGTGAGCCACTGCGCCCGGCAGCATAAAGATTTTTAAAAGTGGCAGTTGACAATTATACAGAAGAGGCAAAGGCACTTAAAGAGTTATCTATGAAATCTGACACTTGGAAAATTCTCCTTTGTGCTGTAACAGTTCTGTGACTCCAGATCACCTTTTCTTCTCCATGAGTCTATTCACACTTAGTTCCTTGGTGAATACTGTTCTAAACTTTAGAACAGAATAATGAGAAATAGTAGCTAACAGTTATTGATACCACATATCAGGTACTGTTCCAAGCACTCAACATGAATTAACATTAAATGTTTTAATTCTTCATCTTCATGACAAATTTATGAAGCAGTTAGTATCATTATCCGCATTTTTACTCATGAGAAAATTGGAACACAGAGAGGTTAAGTAACTTGCCCGAAGTTATACAGCCAGTAAGTGGCAGAGGTGGGAATTGAATTCAGACTAACCTCAGGGTCCATGATTTAAAATTTTATAACTAACATGGATGGGAGAGGAGGAAGAACACACAAAGGTCAGAATAATAGCAGTAATTTCCTTATCTTTCAATGCAAAGAATCATTCAATACCATATAAAATTGATAAATCAAGAAGTAGAAGTAGACATATTATTAAAGGTAGACTTTACCATCAGAAAACTAGAATAGCCAAAACCAAGAATTAATACCACTGAAAAATGGGCTTAGGAGTAGTCTGGCAGAAGAAAACTTTGTTATGCTTCTCTTTGTTATTGAAAAAAAAGTTTCACCCTGTGTATACATTATTGCTATCACTTTAGAAACCAGTTCAATTTTCAAAAAAGATTTGATCCTGTAAGTTTAGTGAGTCACCTTGACAATCCTGAGTGGAAGGTGAGAACATTGGCGTAAGAGTTGTGGTGAAGTATGGAGCCCACCTACAATTTCCCACTCGGCCTGCCCATCTCTGTCCAGCCAAGTCTCCCTCCATCCCCAGGAAAAGTCTGTCTGGCAAAGAGACTTCCAAGTTCAGAGCCTGGGGAGACACAGCCTTCCAAAATGAAGCCCTAAGATTCCTGGGCCATGACTGTGTCTGCCCTTCTCCTCCCAGAGGGCGAGGATGACAGATTCTGGGGCCCTGGGAATACTGGGAGGAAGGATTCCAGACACTGGAAATAGAGTTGCCAACAGAGGCACTCTGGGCACTAAAAAGCCCAAGTCTAGGCCTGGCAATGTCCCCCAGGTCCCCAGAAGACATCGTGGGGGTCACATTGCTCCAGCTTTGGGGTCTTTTTCAAGCTCACTCATCGACTATTCCCAAGGCCTGCAATCCTTCAGCCTCCTGCCACCCCTCCCCACCCACCAGTGTTGGTTTTCGCCTTGGCTGCAGGTCCCCGGGGTTCCAGGCCCCTGGATTCCATCCCTGTGGTTCTCACCGTGAGTCATGGTGTCTCTGCTGTGCCATCCTCGCTATCTCGGGGAACCGGAGATCCCCCTTAATTCCCTCCAGCTGTGTCTCTACAGGGCTGAGGTCATCCATTCTGGCTCAAGAGGAAAGCAGAGAGTTTGTTGTGTCTTTGTTTCATTCAAATGGTTTGGACGGTGACTCACTCCATTTCTTCTCTCTTTTCTTTTTAAACCAGGGCACCGTCTGGGAGTCGTTTTTGATTAGAAGTTGACCTCAGAAATATGCTCACATCATTTTGAAAGCATCTTCCAGCACCACAGAAATCGACTCAGATGGAGAAAGGACACTGAGTGGACAGGGGCCAGGATGGGGCGTGGACGCTCTGCCTCTGCCGGGGACAAGGCCTTCCCACAGACTCCCTGGGGTGTTGCCAGCCTGAGTCAGAGGTAGGAGGCCAGGCCTGTCGAGCCCCCATACACTTATGTATTGACCTGGGGCCAGCGCTGCGGATGGCAATGACCATCATCATCACCATCGTCATCATCGTCAATGCTAGCTACTATTATCAAGTGCTTATTCCAACCCACGTGGTTTCTAAGGGAGTCACATGAAGTGACCTCACATCATTCTCACAGCATCCTGCCAGGCAGGTACCATTGGCATTTGCCATCTGAGTAGTGTCACCATCTGAGGTCCCACTCAGGAGCTGAGCATGTCGGTGCGTAAGGTCATGCCCTTGACCCACTGGGTGCAGGACCCTCCAGTGGGTGGAATCACGGGTCTCATTATGAATGTGAAGCTCCCAAGGCAAGGTCTGCGTGGCCCTGAGGCAGCAGGTATGACCCTGGTGGGGTGGGAAAGGGAGGTCAGAGGTTGTGAGCTGGACCTGAGTCAGGTCAGAGGCTCAGTGGTATCTGGGAAGTGGCTCCAGGAGGTGGGCTGTTGGCTGCACAAGGATGGAGGGCGGCAGAAAGCTGTGCTTTATCGAGGGTTTTGCTGTCTTTTTTTTTTTTTTCTACTGTGTGCCTGGAAGTGTGCAGACAGGCACGGCATGTCCATTTCCCCTGCAGGCTACTGGAAGAGATAAGGCTGGGAGGCAGATCACACTTTCCACCTTGAGATAGACACAGAAACCGAGCAGAAGAATCCAACCGGGGATTAGGGAAAGCTCCCTGGGGGTACTGGCTTTGGAGCTGGGGGAGGTGGGATAGACCTCTACACAGAGAGGACCGGGCACCTGTGTGCAGGGGAAGAAGCTGCTCCACTTGGCAAGTGCGCAGCTGTGGGAAGGGGACTCCAGGAAACAAAATCCAAACTGCAGGCTGAGAAGTCTGTGAAGTTCTAATCACAGGAGTGGCATGGTGAAGAGAGATGTGGTGTCTCATGGCTCTGAATGGGTGTCGGGCAGATGCTCCGCAAGGCAGGAAGAGCCAAGCTGGCTGCTGCTCCAGCAAAAGCAGCTCATCGGCCAGGTGTGGTGGCTCACACCTGTAATTCCAGTGCTTTGGGAGGCTGGGGCAGGTGGATCACTTGAGGTCAGGAGTTCAAGATCAGCCTGGCCAACATGGTGAAACCCTGTCTCTACTGAAAATACAAAAACTAGCTGGGCATGGTTGCACACCCCTGTAGTCCCAGCTATTCAGGTGGCTGGGAGGCAGAGGTTGCAATGAGCCAAGATCACACCACTACACTCCAGCCCGGGCTACAGAGTATGACTCTGTCTCAAAAAAAACGATAGCAGCTCATCGAATGGAGACTTGCAGCCCTGGCATCTTGAAAGCCCCTTTGCAGGTTGCACGAATGTCTAGGCATCTGTGCTTGGTCAATGTATTCATTTTCTGGGGGTGCCATGACAGATTACCACACACCGGATGGCCCAAAACCATCCTTTTGCAGTTCTGGAAGCCAAAAGTCCAAAATCCGTGTGTCAGCAGGGCTGTGCTCCCTCTGAAAGCTCCACAGGGGCATCTTGGCCAGCTTCTTCCAGCTTCTGATGGCTCCAGGGATTCTTAGCTTGTGATAGTAGAATTCCAGCCTCTGTCTCCATCTTCTCCTGAACGTCTCCTCCATGTCTGTGATCTCTTTTCTTCTTTAAAGACACTTGTTGTTAGGTTTAGGGCCCACCCAGATCATCCAGGATGATCTCATCTTGAGATCATTAACTTAATTCCATCCACAAAGACCCTTTTTCCAAATAAGGTTACATTCACAGGTTTTTTACTGGATTTGTCTTTTGTGGGGCGGGGGTTGGAGGGAGTCATCACCATTCAACACCCTCTAGTCTATAAGGTCTATTCCCTGCCCTGCTACTAAGTGGGAGTTCCTGGAGAATAGCAATTGTGTGTTCCTTCCTTCCTTCCTTCATTCCTTCATTCTTGTGTCCCACAGATATTGATGTAACGCCTACCGTGTTCCAGACACGCTGCGAGGCCCTGGGGATGCAGCCGCAATCCCAACAGATCTGATGCCTGCTCTCACGGAACTGACTTTGCACTGGGGGGAGGCCAACTCCACGAAAACAGAAACTGGATGATACATTGGAGGGAGAGCTGTAAAGGAGCAAGCAGAGAGCAAGAACAACAGTGTTGCCATGGGGCGGGTGGACCCGCGGTAGCCAGGGAGGGCCTCTCCGAAGTTATAACAGGTAAGCTGAGCCCTGGATGCTGAGAAGGACCAGCCTCAGGAGCAGGGCTCCTCTGCAGCAATGCCTAGTACAGAGGCTTAGAGAAGACATGGGCACGTGTACCAGGTATCCCATGGGCAGGGCTACCTGAGTTCCACATGTGTGTGGAGAGGTCCTGCAGGGCCTGGGTGCGTGACGAGGATGAATAAAAGTGGGTGGAGGGTAATGCCACAGTGAGGGGCGGATGGTGGCCAGTTGACAACACGTGCCCCCATCAAAGAGGTGGTTGCTACTCAGCTCTGACACATGGTCACCAAAAAGGATGTGGGGTGAGTGTGGCCAGATCATCTAGTTCTTCAAAAGAAAGTAGAAATCTAAACATTTTTTTTTTTGGTAAAGACATCTGAATTTCAAGTGCTTTTTTTAAAAGAAGCAAAAAGATGCCGGGCACGGTGGCTCATGTCTGTAATCCCAGCACTTTGAGAGACTGAGATGGGCAGAACACTTGAGGTTGGGAGTTCGAGACCAGCCTGGCCAACATGGAGAAACCCCGTCTCTACTGAAAATACAAAAAAAATTAGCTGGGCATGGTGGCAGGTGCCTGCAATCCCAGCTACTCGGGAGGCTGAGGAGCGAGAATCACTTGAACCCGGGAGGCAGAGGTTGCAGTGAGCTGAGATCACGCTACTGCACTCCAGCCTGGGTGACACAGCAAGACCCTGCCTTAAAAAAAGAAAAAAAAAAAACACTGGGTGGATGAAACAAAAAACATCCCCAAGCCAGGTCCAGCCTGCAGGTCACCATTTTGCAGCCTTTGGGTAGAAAGCCGGATTGGACTGCAGCAGCCTAGTACTCAAGGAGAGGGCACGGCAGGGAGAGGAGACAGCAGCGGAAAGGCCTGAGCTGGGACAGTTGAAGAGCTGTGAGCGGCTTGCTATGGCTGAAACGTAGTTTGAGTGTGACCACAAAACATGGCAGACTGTGACCACATTGCAAAGATCTCGGAGCCTTGGTAAAAAGGTTCTCTTCCCCAGAGATGTGGCACAGTGTCCGATCCCCGTGCCTTTCCTCATACAGTGCCCTCCCCCTTTTCTCCGCATGTCTACGTTCTGACTCTAGTGCCACTTTTTCCACAGTCTCCCTGGTCTCCCTCCCACCCACCATCAAGATGGGATCTCTCCCTCCTGGGAGCACCTACTGCACTTTGCTTTCATTCATTCATTTTTTAAAATTAATTAATTAATTGGTTTATTTATTTTGAGATGGAGTCTCACTCTGTTGCTCAGGCTGGAGTGCAACGTCACGATCTTGGCTCACTGCAAACTCCGCCTCCTGGGTTCAAGCGATTCTCCTGCCTCAGCCTCCCAAGTACGTGGGATTATAGGCATGTGTCACCACGCCCAGCTCATTTTTGTATTTTTAATAGAGACTGGGTTTTGCCATGTTGGCCAGGCTGGTCTCAAACTCCTGACCTCAGGTGATCTGCCTGCCTCGGCCTCCCAAAGTTCTGGGATGATAGGCGTGAGCCACCATGCCCAGCCTCATTCATTCATTTATGTGTTCATTTACTCAGCAAATATTAGAGTGCCTGCTCTCTGTCATAGGGGTTGGAGGTGGAGGACTGAGGACACAGAAGTCAGCCCAAGGGACACAGTGGGAGCCCACGCAGAGTCCTCATCTTCAGGGGACTCAGAGTCCAGCAGGGGGGAGATGGGTTACATGATCACACACCACATGTTAAGTTACAACTTCAGTGGGTTCTGGAAGGAGAAGTGCTGGGGGGGAGATGAGTAAGGCCAGAAGGGCTTCCCAGAGGAAGGGGCAAGGGCTAAGCTCTGAGGGTGCATCTGAGTTATCCTAAAGGCATTGGAAGCACTGGACAACTCAGCTTTACTCCGGGAAGCAACATGCTAATGTGTGCCCTTGGAAAGCATCACTGTCTCAAAGGGGCTGGAGGGGGCTGTTGTGGCCATCTGGTGAGAGAGGACAGTGTCTGGACCACAGGACGGGATTGGAGTGTGACCCATAGATGTAGAGAGACATGGGGAGAGTCCAGAGACTCAGAGGAGGCATGGAAACCATGGCGTGTCCTTGCTTCAACTCCCCTCTGAGATGAAAGCCCTGGATGCCAGAGATGGTTTCCTTGCTGGGTGACCCAATTCAGCAAAAAAGAAGGGTGACCTAACGGTCAGAATCAGACTGCCCCAAATCGAGCCTCCAAGACTTCACTTCTCAGCTGTGCGATCTGTAAAATGATGACAGCAACAGCAGTACCACTTCATAGGCTTGTCCTGAGGTCTCGGTGAATGATCTCTGAGCTGCGGAGCACATGGTACCCACTCACTAAGCAAGAGCCAAACTTCACGAAAGAGTATTTACATGTTAACAATGTCATTCACATGTCAGCATGTAACCGCCAGTGGGTTCATTTTGCCACTGCCCAGATAGAGCCAATGTATCAAGACGGGAATTGCAATAGAGAAAAGAGTTTAATTCACGCAGAGCCGGCTGAATGGGAGACCGGAGTTTCATTATTACTCAAATCAGTCTCCCTGAAAAATTCAGAGACTGGGGTTTTTAAAGGATAATTTGGTGGGCAGGGGGCCAGGGAGTGGGGAGTGCTGACTGTGGTTGGGTTGGAGATGAAATCATAGGGGGTCGAAGCTGTCCTTTTGCACTGAGTTGGTTCCTACATGCAGGCCACAGGACCAGATGAGCCAGTTGATCAATCTGGGTGATCCCAGCTGAGTGCAGGGTCTGCAAAGTCCCTCAAACAGCAATCTTAGATTTTATAATACCAGTGTTATAGGAGAAATTGGGAAGTTTAGGGATATTTTGGCCTCTGGCTGCATGACTCCTGAGCGGTTAACTTCTGATCTTGTGGCTCACTTGTTAGTTGTACAAAGGCAGTCTGGTCCCCAGGCAAGAAGGAGGTTTGTTTCGGGAATGGGCTGTTATCATCTTTGTTTCAAAGTTAAACTATAAACTAAGTTCCTCCCAAAGTTACCTATGCCCAGGAATGAACAAGGGCAGCTTGGAGGTGAGAAGCAAGATGGAGTCGGTTAGGTCAGATGTCTTTCACTGTCACAATTTCTCATTGTCACAATTTTTGCAAGAGTGATTTCAATCAGAGCAGTGCCCCAAACATTTTTTTGTTAATAATTTGAAGGATGTTTATTTTAGAAAACAAAAAGGACATCAAGGTAGCCATCACGCAAAACTCCGAAGTGTCTTAGACTTCCTTACTCTTACTGCACAGCATTATGTTGGGTTTGAATTAATTAGGGGGCATGGGGCATCCTGATCGCCTCAGGATTTGTGGCTTTAAAAGTCTCCGGAGAGGGCTGGCAGCAGTTCCCAGGGATGTGTGCCATTGTCTGGGACAGAGCAAGCCGAGTTCGTTGAGCTACAGCCTACGGTCCAGGGACCCGACTTGGCTGGAGGCTGGACATGTCCTACTTCTCTTAACTCAGCAAATGGACGGAGGTCAGGGAAAGGTTGACTCGGGTAGGGGCTGGAGGAGGTTGCAGGGAAGCCTGTGGAAGCCACTCTTGCAGCGGGTCCCGGGAGAGCCCCAGGCCCTGGATCTGAGCGTCCTCAGTGGGGCTTGGGGATCCGTACCTCTAGAGGGCAGTGGGGCTCCACCAAGAGTCCCTTCCAGTGTCTTCCCAGTGGCCAGGAAATGCTTCTCACCTTAGAATGGGCCTCCCTACTCAGCCTAAAGGGAAATTTCTACCCACAGGTTGCCTTGGCTGGGTACAGAGGATGGATCTTTCCACATCCAGTTGTTTGTGCGGGGGAAAGCTCATTAGGAAGGAAAGTATTTAGTGTCAGTAGCATGTGAACGTTTCCAAGCACAGAAGCCCGACAGCTGTACCTACTTAGGGGGTACCTGGGGACTCCTGGCCACACAGAGGCCATCTCCCACCAGCCTGGCCAGGGGGAAGTCAGATTTCTGGGGCTCATAATGTTCACATGGAGAAAACGTGCATTTCTACTGGAGTGTTCTTGGCCAGACTCAGACTTTTAGATTCCCCAAAATAAATCTCCTCGACGGTTCGCCCCTGCCTGCTCCTACCCCTTGTTCTTGCTTGGCAAACAGGGAAGTCCCTGGATGCATTTTGGTCCAGAGATCAGAGCCCCCAGGGATCAGAGCCTCATGGGCTGCACCCTCTAAGGGCCACAGAGTCCCTGTCGGGGGCAAGGTTAGGGGGTGCAAGCATATCCACTTTGGGTGCACACAGACCTGGGTTCAAATCGTCACTCTGCCACTGCACAGCTGCAGGGTCACCAGCTTGCGCCCACTCTGAGCCTCCAGCTCATCTGAGAAATGAGGAAAGCCCCACCTTACAGGGTGGCTGCAGGGCTCGGGGACAGAAATCCTGGAACCAGTATATATAGCACAACAGCAGGCACATCACAGCCCCTGCCAGAAGCACCACCAGCCGCACCCTCCCTGCTGCTAATTTTTCCCGCGGCACCCATTGCTGAACTCTTCTGTTCTTATGGTTTATACAGTCTATCCTTCCTGCTGGGACACAAGCTCCACTGCCGTGTCCAAAACACTCTGTTCTAGGCACAAGGTCGGCATCAAAAAATACCTGTTGGGTGCATAAATGAATGCTTTGGAGCTCGTATTACAGTTCTCTGGGCCTCAGTTTCCCCAGCTGTGCAATGCGGATGATGGCATTAGAAGTGTCAAAGGTGGCTTCAGACAGATTGAGCAAATGTGCAAGAGCACCCAGCCCAGGCAGGCAACAGATGCAAATCCACTCTTCCAATCAGATTTCGAGGTTGTCTTGGGCTTTACAATGGAGTCAGGAGAATCGCCACCCTCTGGCCTCCAAGTGCAGCTCAGAGGGATGGGTCACTGGCCAGCCATTGATACAGACTCACCCAACAAGGCCTGCAAGTTCTCTGAACAGGCGCCCTCATGTTGGATCCTCCCAGGGGCCAGGCAGGGAAGACTGAGGCCAGGAAACACCCCAAGGCTCAGAGAGGTGGGGTCACTGGGCGAGGCTGTCTTGGCCGTTTCTCTGCATAAAGCAGCCAGGGGCTGTGAAACTCCAAGGTGAGAGGTGGCCCATGGGTGACAAACGGGAAATGGAAGGCCAAAGAAGTGTGAGTGCACCGGGGAAGCAGGGTGTCTTAGTGGGAGGAATGTGGGCTCTGGGATCAAGGAGACCTGCCTTCCAGCCTGCCTCAGCCACTCACCATGCAACCCCGGGGAAGCCATATCACCTCTCATTTCCTAATCAGTGAAATGGAGATAACAAGAGCCCTTGCTCTGCAGAGTGCTGGGAATGGCTCCTGCAGCGGCTGGCACACACTTGATAAGCAGTTAGGAAAGAGCAGATATTACTCTTTGTATGAGTTCTCTCTTGTTGCCATAACAAATTACCACAAACTTAATGGCTTAAAGCAACACAAATTTAACATCTTACAGTTCTGGAGGGCAGAGGTCCTAAAATCAAAATATTGGCAGGGCTGCCTTCCTTCTGGAGGCTCTAGGGGAGATTCTGTTTCCTGCCTTTTCCAGCTCCTGGGGCCATCCGTCTTCCTTGGATCATATCACTCCGATCTCTCTGTCCATCATTACATCTTCTCTGACCGTCCTGCCTCCATTCCATAGGGATCCTTGTGATTCCACTGGGTCTACCTGGATAATCCAGGATAATCTCCCTGTCTCAGAGTTCTTAACATCATCACGTCTGCAAAATCCCTCTTGCCTTATGAGGTAACATATTCACAGGTTCTGGGGATTAGGACGGGGACCTCTTTGGGGCCATAATTCAGCCGACCACACTGTTCTTATGATGCCTCCCATCCTGGCCCTGCTCCACTGCTCCTCCAGCAGGCACTGTCTATCTCTGTCTCTCTCTTGCTCTAGCCTTGACACCAAAGGAGTTATTTAGTTCTAATTTGGGGTTCTGGTTGGATGAATTGCAGGAGAAAGCTTGTGTCTCCTCAAACATCCCCCCATTGTCCCCGGACCATACAGGTTGTAGTCAAGGGACTTGTTAGAAGGCAGGCGGCAGCCAAGAATTCCAGAGAAAGCTGCATGGGAAATGTCCCCATTCATTCATCAAATATCAGAGCACCTACCACATGCCTGGCACTTCTGGTCACTGTGGGCACAACTGTGGACTGGGCAGACTTGACTCTGCCCTCGAGGAACTGACCTTCTCGGGGGAAGACAGGTGGGAGAGTGATCCTATCATAGGCACTCAACCCAAACAAGACCCCAGGTATTGCGAGGGAGGGTGGTGGAGCAGATACATTAGCTAGGGTGGCCACAGATGGCCTCTTTGAGGAGGTGGAACATGACCCAAAGAGCCATGCAGGGGATGGGGGAAGTGCGTTCCAGGCAGAGGGCTTGGCAAGTGCAAAGGCCCCGAGGCAGGAACGTGTTTGGCTTCTTCAAGAAACAGCAAGATGGCAGCGTGGCTGGAGGGATGAGGTGGTCTCAGAGTAGCTGGGGGCCAGATCATAGCAGGACCCTGGCTTTTATTCTGAGTGAGGTCAGGGCCTTTGGCAGGCTTTAGCAAAAGGTGCTATCATCTGGCTCATATTGAAAAGGATCTCTCTGGCTTCTGTGAAGGGAACAGACGATAGCAGGCCAGAAACCAGGAACCCAGAAGGAGGCTACACAGGCAAAGGAGTAAATTGAGGAGAGTTTTAATGGATTATTCACAAAGGCACAGGAGAGAGGGGAAACGTAATGCAAGATGAATCCCCCAGAGCTGTCAGCACTGGGGCACCTCTGCCGCCCCAAGGCCCGAAGAGGTTAAGGAGGAGAGCAGTTTCTGGGACCGGGAGGGATGGCACCCCATGGAGAGGGCCACTTGGAGAGACAGTGGCCTTTGTTGAGGGACATATCCAGGCCACGGCATGAACACCCAACCTTCCATCTCTTGCTGGCACCTCCTATTGAAGGAACCCTCTGAAAGCCAGAGGTGCCCCGGAGAGGCTGGTCATATGGTCCGCCTCCCAGGCCCAGAGAGCTGAGGGTGAACCTGAAGGGCAAATGGAAGACACTGGAACAAGCTCCCTGCCCAGCTCCCTGAACGCAGGGCAGCTGACACTGTAGCCTCTGTGCCTGTAGTCACCGTTGCTGTCTAGCTTTAGAACTTGGATCCTTGAAAAAAATATTAGGGCTGCTGCTCCATGGCAGCCCTGTGCAGAACACACCAGGAGGGAGAGGGAGAGACACGGAAGATGTAGCACGCCCCCCGCCTCCTTAGGCTGTTCTCCCATTGCTATAAAGAAATACCTGAACCTGGGTAATTTACAAAGAAAAGAAGTTTAATTGGCTGATAGTTCCACAGGCTGTGCAGGAAGCATGGTGGCTTCTGCTTCTGGGGAGGCCTCAGGAAACTTACAATCGTGGTGGAAGGCTAGGGGGAAGCCAGCACATCACATGGGTGGAGCAGCAGGAGCAAGAGAAGGGTGGGGAAGTGCTACACACTTTTCCATGACCAGATCTCATGAGAACTCCCTATCACGAGAACAGCACCAGTGGATCCACCCCCATGATCCAATCGCCTCCCACCAGGCCCCACCTCCAACACTGGGGATTACACTTTAACGTGAGATCTGGGCAGGGACATGTATCCAAACCATATTATTCCCCCAGCTCCATCTTTACAGAGGGTAGAGGGGCAGGAGGCATCAGGGGAGGGGCCGGGGAGGGACTGAGAGGGGCAGGAGCGGCACTGAGCGGCTTGCAGCAGATGAGGGGGTCACACCTGTAGTGGCTTTGTTCCGGGTGTAGGTAATGATGTGTTGTTACTTTAAGACTTTTTCTTGGTAGTAGATTGTGTGGTTACAGATTTCAAGCAGTACAAATGGATATGGAGCGAAAAGCCCCTTTCGCCCCCTCCCCCATGCCCCTGGACTCCCAGGACCATTAGTAATTCTGAAATGTCTTTCAGAAAAAGCACGTGTGTGTGTGTGTATATACAGTGTGCAGGTATGCAGTACATATGTGTATTCAGATGTGTGTGTATACAGTGTGCATGTATGCAGTATGTATGTGTATACAGGTGTGTGTGTATACAGTGTGCGTGTATGCAGTATGTATGTATATGCAGATGTGTATACAACATGTGTATATGCAGTATGTGTGTTTGCATTGTGGATGTGTGTGTTTGTATACAGTGTGTGTATGCAGTATGTGTGTATGCAGTGTGAATTTATGTCATTGTGTGTGTATGAGTTTATGTCATTGTGTGTGTGTGTGTGTGTGTGTGTGTACGTGTGTGTGGTCATCCCATGAATGAGACGCACAGGTCTGCACTTTGCATTTTCCCTTGCCGGCCACTGTTCCAGGCATTGGGGTGAAACACAGCAGTGAGCAAGACAAACTGTCCTTTTTTGTTTTGTTTTTGTACTTTTTGTAAAGATGAGGTCTCACTATGTTGCCCAGACTGGTCTCAAACTCCTGGGCTCAAGCGATCCACCTGCCTCAGTCTCTCAAAGTGCTGGGATTGCAGGCATGAGCCACAGCGCCCGGCCAAGACAAACCATGTAGATAACAGGTTAGACAGAGGGAAGGCCCATGAGGAAGGATGAGGCCAGGAGACACAACAGAGCAACAAAGGAGCTGACTCTAAACACAACCCGAGGAAACAGGGTGTTTTCCTCACTGTACTGGGTTGAATCGTGGCCCCCTCAAAAGATGTGTTCTTGTGGTGGACGCTGGTACCTGTGAGTGTGGTTCAACTTGGAAGAAAGGCCTCTGCAGATGTCACCACATGAAGGGTCTTGGCATGAAACCATCCTGGATTAACCAGGTGGGTCCTAAATCCAAAACCAAGTATCCTTATAAGAAGAGGAGCCCATGTGAAGATGGAGGCAGAGATTGGAGTGATGCAGCCACAGCCAGGGAACACCAGGAACCCCCAGAAGCTGGGAGGGGCCAGGAAGGGTCCTCCCTACAGCCTTCAGAGGCATCACGGCCCTGCAGCACTTGGTTTCAGAATTCTGGCCTCGAGAATTATGTAAAGATAAATTTCTGTTGTTCAAAGTCTCCCAGTTGATGGCAATTTGTAGGCGGCCCTAGGAAATGAATGCACACACCTATTCTGTTCCAAAGCTGCGTTGGAGCCCCCTACGGGCGTCCGCCAGGCGTCAGATCACCAGGGCTGTGAGGATGGGTGTTCTGATTGTTTATATTTTTCTGCCACTTCAGTAGACCAGCCTGAGTATCTGTGTGTGTCTCTGGGTGCGTCGGGGGTGTTTCTAGAGGAAGACTCGCAGGTGTTCCACTGCTGAATCATAGGGTCATTCATTGTTGATCAGGATCTTGGGTGGAGTCTGGGCGCCGCGATTTTAGCATCGTGGAAGAGGGACCATTGGCTGAAGCCGGGGAAAGTAGGTAGCATGGGTGACCTGAAAACCAAGAGCAAGGGGACAGTTTGAAGAAGTGGAGAGAACACCTCAGAGCCAAACGCCACTGGAAAGTCCAGGAAGAGAAGAAATGAGAAGAGTCCATTTGATTCGCTGACAAGGGAGGGCGCTGGTGGTTTGGCAGTGAGGTGGGTGCAGAAGTCCCAGCACAATGGCTGGGGAGTGAGTGAGCAGGAGCAGGGGATGAGAGGCAGCAGCAACTCCTTCTAGACCCTTGGCTGGGAGGCGTGGGGAAAGCCAGGCTGGTGGCTGGAGGCAGATGCGGGTTCGATGGATGATTTTTTTTTTATTTTTATTTCTGGTTGATTTAGACAAGGGACACCTAGCATGTTTGAACCTTGATGGTTGGGAGCTGGGAGAGAGGGAGGGTGAAGATAAAAGAAAGGGATTAACCAGGGTGTCCACGTGGGCAGGGACGGCTCCTCTTGAATCCTCGGGGGGACGGGGGTGGTGGAGGTGGGATGGAGGGTGAGGCAGCTCTTCCTCACCGGATGAAGGGTCCAGCTGCGGAGA
Organism: Pan paniscus; assembly: GCF_029289425.2. Lineage (NCBI taxonomy): Eukaryota > Metazoa > Chordata > Mammalia > Primates > Hominidae > Pan > Pan paniscus. The sequence continues at coordinate 57,130,177 of NC_073270.2, forward strand.
CTCTGTGATGTGGAACCCTCTGATGGGGCCTGTGTGCGGCAGATGTGTGAGCACCAGCTCTGGGTGGCCCAGGGGTAGGCCAGGCCAGGTCACTGGTGGCTCTAAAAGCTACATGAAAGGGGTCATTACAGAGCTTTAAACCTAACTGTGATGGCGACCCACTGGAGCCTCAGAACCATCATCTGGCAGCTGCGTGGAGAATGGGCTGGGGAGGTATGGAAACTAGTTAGGGGGCGGACATGCTGGTCCATGTGGCCCAGTGGCTGCCACATGCCTGTTACGTGTGGAGTTTACCAGGCGCCCATCTGCTTTGTGGCGATGCTGGTGGAAATGCCTATTATAACACAGATACAGAAAATTCTGTGGTGTGTTTTGAGATAAAAATCACAAGCAGCCGGGTGCAGTGGCTTACGCCTGTAATTCTAACACTTTGGGAGGCTGAGGTGGGCGGATCGCCTAAGACCAAGAGCTTGAGACCAGCCTGGACAACATAAGACCTCCATCTCTATGAAAAATTAAAAAATTAGCCAGGTGCACTGATGTGTGCCTGTGGTCCCAACTGCTCGGGAGGCTGAGGCAGGAGGATCGCTTGAGCCCAGGAGGTCAAGGCTGTAGTGAGCCTTCATCGTCCCACTGGACTCCAGCCTGGGTGACAGAGTGAGGCCCTGTCTCAAAAAAACTCACAAGCTCTAGGAGACAAATTGGACTTGAATCTTGACCCTCCCCCAACCCCCGACAGACTATGTGGCCTCAGCCTGGTTACATGACCTCTCTGTATATGTTAGTTCTTCATTGCTCTGTAACAAATGACCTCAAAATATAGCAGCTTAAAACAACACATTTTCATTATCTGACAGCTCCCATGGGCCCGGAATCTGGGTTCAGCTTATCTGGGCCCCCAGGCTCAGGGTCTCTCTCAGGCTGCAGTCAGGAGTCAGCGGGGGCCATGGTCATCCCAAGGCTCCGCTGGGGCAGGATCCACTTCCAAGCAAGATCAGCAGTTGTGGGCAGGATTCAGTTCCTCATGGGCTGGGACCAAAGGCCTCAGTTCCCCACTGTCTGTGACCAGGAGCTGCCCTGGGTTCTTTCCACGTAGGCAGTGCCGCTGGCTTCATCAGAGGGAGCAAATGAGAAGACTAAGATAAAGAGAGCGCCAGCAAGATGGAAGTCATTACCTCTTGTAATCTAAGAAGCAAGTCACTAGGTCCAGCCCACAATCAAGGGTAGGGGATCACACAAGGGTGTGGCTACCAGGAGTCCAAGCTACTTGGAAGGCTGAGGTGGGAGGATTGCTTGAGCCCAAAATACAGAGGTCACAGTGAGCTGTCATTGTTCCACTGCCCTCCAGCCTGGAAGACAGAGTGAGACCCTGTCTCAAAAAAAAAAAAGAAAAAGAAAAAAAGCCAGTACCTAGTGATAATAAAAATCAGAGCAATTGTTGAAATACTGTTTTAAAATTCTCTGTAGATAGTGCAACCCCTGAGTGCCAGCACCAGGTGGATCATTCCTACCACCCCCTCCCCTCATCGGGATGCCACCAAGATGCAGCTGAAGGACTTTTACCAACAGATGCACTCAGGCCTTCAGAGATTGTGTTAGACATCTTAGTCCATTTGTCTTGCTACACAGGAATACTTCAGGCTGGCAATTTAGAAAGAGAAGAGGTTGATTTGGCTCATGGTTCTGATGGTTGGAAAATTCAAGATGGGGCATCTGCCTCTGGTGAGGGCCTCAAGCTGCTTCCGCTCTTGGTGGAAGAGGCAGGGGACCTCATGTGTGCAGGTCACCTGGCGAGAGAGGAAGCGAGAGAGGGGAGGTGCTGGGCTCCTTTTAACAGCCAGCTCTCATGGGAACAAATGAAGTGAAAAATCACTTACCCCCACCCCCCACCAGGGAGGGCATTCACCTACTCATGAGGGATCCACCCCATAACCCAAACGCCTCTGTTAAGCCCCACCTCCAACACTGGGGATGGAATTTCAACATGAGATATGGCGGCGGTTGTGAGGGGAGGGCGATCAGATAAACCAAACTATAGCAGCATCTGTTTGGGTCCAAGTAGCCATGGAGAATACAGTGGGCCTGATTTTAGGATGGGAGCTTAGGCAGTGTCTCTGCTGACATCTGGAGCTATTACATCTAATGGAAGAGATGCCAGGTGGAAGTAACAGCTGGACAAAGGCCCTGAGATGCAGGCAGTGTGGCATGTTTGAGAGTGAGAGATCAGGGGGCTGGAGCAGAGGGCAAGATGGGAGAGTACTGGGAGGTGAGGTACGAAGGGAGGTGGGCAGTGGAAAGCTTTGGTGGCCATTTAAGGTCTTTGTCTTTCACACTGAGGATCTTGAGCAGAGGAAGGACCTGATCTAAGATTAGCAGGAACACTCTGTGATGAGGACAGGCAGAAGGGGAAAGGCAGGGAGACCAGCTGAGAGATGACCACATCAGTCCTAGCAGGAGGTGGTGCTGAAACAAACACCAGACTCAGAAGAGTGCCAGGCTGAGATGGGGTCAGTTTCGGGATAAAATTGAAAGAGGGAACTGATGGGATTTCCTGACAGATCGGAGATGGGTGTCAGAGAAGGAAGAGGGCCAAGCATGGTGCTGGACTTCTAGCCTGAGTGACCGGGGTGACGGTGTCCCATGAAATGAAATAAACGCTGGGGTGGGACGGTGCTAGGAAGGAGAAATGCAAGAGTTCAGGTTGAAACATGATCAGCTCCAGGTCTCTTTGAGGCCTTTCTCCCTCCCTCTGCACCCTGCTGGGATGTCCACTTCACGCGGATGGAGACTTTGCTTAGTCTGTGTTCTTCACTGATGTGGTCCGTGAGCCTTGAACAACGTATTCATCCGTTTTCTGTTGCTTATAACAGAATACCTGAAACTGGGCATTTTGAAAGGGAATTTCTTTCTAGTTGTAGAGACTGAGAAGTCCCAGGCCGAGGGCCACATCTGATGAGCGCCTTCTTGCTCACGGGGACTCTGCAGCATCCCCTGGTGGCACAGGACATCGCATGGGGAGGGGCTGAGTGTGCTAATGTGCTGTGCTCAGGTCTTTCTTCCTCTTCTTGTAAAGCCGCCAGTTTCCTTCCCATGATAACCCATTCACCCATTAATCCATGAATGGATTCATCCATTCACGAGGGTAGAGCCCTCAGGATCCAGAGTCACCACTTAAAGGCATCACCTCTGAACACTGCCACATTGGCATGGCAGGCAGGATAAGGGCCCCGTAATGATGTCCATGTTCTAATGCCCATCATCTGTGGATGTGTTACCTTCTACAGCAAAAGGGACTTTGCAGGTGCGATTGCTAATCACCAGTGATTAGAAAGGAAGAGTACCCTGGGTTACCCAGGTTTGCCCCATGTAATCACAGGAGTCTTTAGAGGCAAAAGAAAGAGATGTGAGAGTTTGTTAGAGAAAGAGGCGTGAGGCTGGAAGTGGAATCAGAGTGATGGGATGGCTGGCCCAGCAGATGAGGGCTGAGTGCTAAGGAATGCGGGAAGCCATGTTTATTTCCAAAGAAGCTGGAAAGGATGAGGAAACCTTCTCCCCCAGAGCCCCCAGAAGGAGCACAGCCCTCCTGACACCAGGATGCTAGCCCCACGGGACCTACTTTGAACCTTGGACCTCCAGCACTGTGAGGTGATGAATTTGTGTTGCTTTATGCCACTAAGTTTGTGCTAATTGTCGCAGAGGCCTGCAAGGAGACAGGGCTCAGGAGCGGTGGGTTTCAGCTAGGATGAAAACACGCAGGCCCTGGGGGGAGGGAAGACTGAGGATGTGGGGGTTTGTTTATGGGGGGCAGTGAGGTGCAGAGGGATGGGCAGCACCATTTCATGGGGCTGTGGGGCAGAAAGTGGGGTCTGAGCCTCATGGGGGTCAGAGTGAGACGCAGGGGATGAGATGAGAGTGACATAAACAGGGATAAATGGCAAAAGAGACTCGTCCCAGAGGGGAGGCCGTGAGCCCTGGGAGATGGAAGTCACGGGACCTGGGACCCCCACTGCCCGACTCTCCGAGGAGCCCTGGACCTACTCTGAGCAGTGCTGGTCTAGGGAACTGGAGGGGGGTGGGGGTGTCCACAGGGCAGATTTTAGGAGAGCCTGCCCTTGCACCTTCAGATCCTGGAGCCCAGCTCAGGGGCCAAGGTCTGTGTCGAAGACCCCAGCAGCACACAGAGGGTGCCCTGGCTTATTTGCACCACGGGGAGGATAAATGAGAACATGGGCTCCTGAACTGCACGGCTGCAGGTGTATCTGGGGAGGACCAGATGGAGAGGCGCCCAGCCGGAGCGCGTTAGCACCATCTAACATAGCAAGCTACAGGCGCTGGCCGCACCTCGCTCCACTGCAAACAATCCGTTATTCACCTTGTCAAACAGACTCCCCCGAGAAGCCGGTTTCAGATTGGGCTTGTAAACGGCAGCTGGCTGGCTGGCCCTTCTCTTGCCTGTCCCCAAGGAGCTGTTGAGCTACAGCAGTGAGCATTTTACAAGCAGGAGGGCCACAGGTGACTGCAGGCTGCCAGAAAGCAGATAACTGGCCTGGCAGGCTCCAGGATTCTAGGGAATTATGGTCTTTATGGCTTTCTGTAGCAAAGGGAACTGGCTCTGTCTAGAAGACAGGCTGGAATACACCGCTGTGTAATTAGAGATGAATAAACCGAGGCATGCGGGGCAGGAGGAAAGTCTCCCTTGAGTCAGTTGTTTGGTTTATAAAATGTGTTAAATATTAGGAAATGATTAGTTTTCCATACATGCCAGATGAGCCCATTGTTCTCCATGCACAGGAAAAGGCATGTTTGCTCATTTAACACCCGGTTCCTGGGGGCCTACCATACCGCATGCCAGGGTGGTAGAGAGATGGCATTGAGCAAATCAAGACAATCGTCGCCGCCATGGAATTTACAGGGGCAAGAGACAGGCAGCAAACATGCACACGGCCATCCAAACAGCGTTTTTGACACGCCAGGCTGAGTGCATGTGTGGGCGGGGCATGGGGTAGGTCCCACATGACAGCGGTCACTGAAGTCCTCTGAGGACAAGAATTTGATTGGAAAATTGAAGAATGAGGAAGAGCCAGTCCATGAAACTCGGGGGTCAAAGCGTTTCAAGTTTTAGGAGGAGAGAGAGAGAGAGGTGGGGAATGGTGTGGTCTGGGCAAGGAACAGAAAAGAGACCTGGAGGCTGGAGAACTTGGGGCCGAGGAAGATGGCTGAGCCTCTTGCCTGGAATTCGGATCATCCTGAACGCAAAGGGAAGCCGTGGAGGGCTTTAAACAGGGCTGTGATGGGATCTGAGGCTGCTTTAACCTCGATCTGGCTGCTGTGTGGACGGGGAGGTTGGGAGTACACCAGCGAAGGGCTGTTGTGTCATCCAGGTAGGAGATGAGGGTGTTCTGGTGAGCATGAGGCATAGAGGTGGGATGATTTCAGAAGGGACCCAGCAGGACTTGCTGATGTGTGGGCAGTGGGGACAGTGAAGGATCCGGGGTTATTCCCAGGGTTTTGACTAAGCGACTGTGTAGATGGTGTTGCCATAAACTGATGAGTAAGATGGGCGTGTGTTGGGAGAAGGGAAGAAGAGGAGATTGGGAATCAGGAAATTTAGGGGCATGTTGAACTCAAAATGCCTCCTGGCTACCAAAGAGAAGAAGGCACATAGAGGGGGAGGTCACACAGGAGTCTGGCACGTGTGTATGTGAAGGCATAAATACAACCCTCTCCGTGGTTGTCCTGTGAATGCTTTTTTCTCATGGTATTAAGGACAGAGGGTTCTGAATCAAATATCCTCTGACACTTTGCACAGCAGCAGAAACTGTTGGCAATGTGTTTTCAAGGAGTTTTGTCAGTATTTCATAGAAGGATGAAGTGTCCCCATTTCAACAAAAAATTTAGGGATCACTGATGTAAAAAGTATAGCCCCTGGAAATCAGAGGCATAAATACAACCCTCTCCGTGGTTGTCCTGTGAATGCTTTTTTCTCATGGTATTAAGGACAGAGGGTTCTGAATCAAATATCCTCTGACACTTTGCACAGCAGCAGAAACTGTTGGCAATGTGTTTTCAAGGAGTTTTGTCAGTATTTCATAGAAGGATGAAGTGTCCCCATTTCAACAAAAAATTTAGGGATCACTGATGTAAAAAGTATAGCCCCTGGAAATCAGAGTGAATTGTCACTGTACTTCCTGTCTCGAGTCCAGCGCAGTGTTTCAGAGCTTGAAGTTTTTAGTAAATCAGGGATTCCTAGAGGGCCTGGGACACGGCAGATATACAGCAGGGGGTTTTGTTTCTTTGATAACTCCTCATCGGGCCATTTACAAAGCTCAACTTCTGAATTTTACCAGGAGGGCAGGGCAAGAGGTGGTTTAGAGTGAGAAGCCCTTTTTGGAGAAAGTTTGGTCCGACCTTATCCATCTTTGTACCACAAAATGTCATGAGGTTTATAGCAAGTGTGTCCCCTATACCCCATCACAGCTACTGGGGATCCACAGACAAAAGAAATGACTTCACTTTCATTTCTTAAAGGTCCTTGTGGTTCTGTGCCTCTGTCCTCAGCGTTATTTTATACTCAACCTGGTCCTACCAGGAACCCAGTTTCCTCCCAATGTATGAACATGAAGAGGCTGAGTAGGAGTCAGCATTTGTTTTCTCCTGTCAATCTTACCACTTCTTAAATTCCAACTTGGCACGAAACCACTGTTCTGTTTCTGCTCCTTTGTACGAAACTACCCATGCTGTTGGATACAGCAAGGAACAATGTTCAGATTTGCAAACTCCTGGCAAAGTGACCCCAAGATGCTCCAATACGAACTTCCTTGTTATCTCAGGTTTTGAAAATTGGATAAACTCAAGTTTCTGGCTTTAATGATCTATTTAGAAAAATTTTAATCCCATAGTCAGAGCTCTAAATGTTTTCTTCCAGATATTAGTCAAATGAGGTCTCAAGATGAGCTCAAGGCTCCATGATATGCCTTAGGTGAATGTGAAATCTGTTTGTTAAATGACGGGACAGTGGATCGATAGGTAATATTAATTAAGCATGCAGCACCTGTGAGGTGGGGACTAGAGTCCTCATTTTATATCTGGGGAAACTGAGGCACAGGCCAAATTTGTGTTTATTAAGTGTGGCTTAAATATAAATGTAGAACACAGACTTGTTTTTTGTTTTTTTTTTTTCTTTTTAAAAAATGACTGTATAGTTTTAGCCTTGTCCTCTGCTTAAGTGATTTTGACTTTCGATTCAGGAGAAGTGGTGTAAGGTTTTCAGAAAGTGAGTTAAAGCAAAACAGTTGGCCGCAGCGGCAGCAATCATCTTAGTGGGACACAGTTGCCTCTTAGGTGTAGCCCTGGGCAGATATTTTTTGTGGGGCTCCTGTCTGCATGTGCAATTTGAGCCATTCCTAAATCAGCACCATTCTGGTGATCCAGTCTCACACCATCCCACAAAAATCACAATGCAAATACTGCACCAGCCATCAGGAGCAATCTGCTCACCAGGGTGCTCTTCTGGAAGCTGGCCTGGACCCTGTAGGTGCAGGTTCTAGAGCTCTTTGGGGCATCTGAAGGGGAGAAATGGGAGCCAGCTAGTCCCAGCCACCAGAGGGAGACTAAGGCTATTTCAAGATAGACACTTCCAGCAGCCAGGACCCACGCAGGTCCCTGTCTGAGCTTGGGACCCCTGCCCATTTGGTAGTGCTGGTTACACGCACTGGAATAGGGGGGCTAGAAAATTCCCAGGAAGACATTCCAAGTGCAGGGCTATGGTGGGGTGAAGTGGGTCCCTAAAACACAGGGCCGGGGGCAGGTATCCCATTTCCCTGGGGTTAAAGGGTGGGAGGAGGTTCGAACCATATTAAGACATTAAAAATAGCAGCTACTTCCAAACCTCTTAGGTGCTTTAGCTATAGGAGGGCAAAAGCTGTTTTAAGGAGGAACTTGGCTAGAAGGTTCTAGTACTTATGTTTGTGGGTTTGAAGTTATAAGGTGCATTTTTTTTCTTTAGCCTTGATATTTTGCAAGATGCTCAAATAAAAATGATGGCTTTTGCCTTCCAAGTGGCTGGCTTAGCCCAGTTGACCATGAATGCTTTGGGACCCTTGGAAAGCTGGTCTAAGGTCGGCGTCATAAATCTCTTTTATGAATGCTACCTCAAAAGTAGTCTAAAGGCACAGATTACAGCAGAGCTGTGCTGGAGAGAATCAGACAAATTCAGGTTGACCATGTGGCTTTGTCACCTCCGACAAGTGGCTTCTGAGCCTGAGTCACAAGCACGGTGGGACTGTACCTACCTCCTAGGGCTGAGACGAGGAGTAAATGCACACACTTATGTGCACCCAAAATGTTCCTTGCTGAGGGAGCCCGAAATGTAAAGAGGATATTTGAGTAGCCTCTCTGGAAAAGAAAGATACACCAAAGTAGATGTTGCTTCCAACTGTTTTATTGCTAAACTATCATGATACAAGCCGTATAAAAATACTTTACATATAGGAAAAATAAACTACATTAAACTGGAGATTAAAAACATTTGCATAGGAATGTGATGTATTCAAACGCCTTTAACAGTCAGGATTTTCTAAACCTAAGCCTGCCAGCACCACCATGTTGGAGAGACCTGTTTGTTGGAGAATTGTACTGGTTTTCTCTCCTCTGAGGGCTGTAGAGGCCATAGGGGTGAGTGAGGTTCTTTGACAAGATGTCCAGGATGCTAAGCTTGTCCCAACAGCCATAGCCTCGGTCTGCTCAGGCCAATCAGAATGCTGTGAGCACCTGCTCTAATGGAAACAACATCATTTGCATCCATTCCATTCAAAGCTTGAACTCAGCAGGGAGTTTATTCTGGTCAGCCAACAGCTGCATAAAGGTAGAATGTTAATAACCCTTTCACTTCCAGCTCCCAGGACCCTGATGGCTCAGGGAGCAACTCTCTGTTATCAACCACCAGAAAAGTTTGTTTTTAAACAGACTGAGTTAAACAGTGATGTTGGCTGTAAGTCAAGGCACTCACAAAAGCTGAGGGAAATGGATGTTTATGATCACAATTTTATAGGATGCTGCTCTTTCTTAAGCATTTAATTGGAATGCAGGAAAATACTTGCTATGCAATTGGCTGCTTTGGTTCCATGAAACGTAATGCCCTAGCCTCGAGCCTAGGGGACCCAAGGTTAAGATGCGCTGGGTCACCGAGCACCTTGCCTCCGGGAAACAAGTTCGGGAAAGGTTAGCCCAGCTTGTCAAGAACGTCACAACTCCATCCATGCCTCTTGTAAACTTGAAATGAAAACATTCTTTCAATTCTGAGCAATAGAAAGCACTTGGAAAGGTCTTTTTTTTTTTTTTTTTTGACATGATAAATTCAGCCTCACTGTAGTCCAGAGTGAGAATTAGAACATACATACCAACTTCCAATCTGCCTAAATGTGACAGCCTCTGCCCAAGACTGGCTCACTGAGGCGTCTTGGCTACTGGATGTAAACAAAAAATGCAATATCCGTGCCTCCCAGTTCTTTGAAGGAATCAATTCATCCTTGGTTATATCTATGCTGGAAAACTGTGGGTGTCCTTTGGATAAAGCATACAGGAGTTATCTACCAGGATTTAGATTTGGTCCCTTCTGTAAATATTAGCCTGAACGTTGAGTTCTGTGAACATGAATTCTTTTCGAATTCCATTACAACGCAGGCAGGGTTTTGGTGTCAATTTTTTAAAATCAAAATCACCTACTAAATTAGTTATTTTGGGGGAAGGATCTAGACACTTGATGATTCTCAGTGACCAGATCCAGGCTCAGGGCTGAAGTCAGCATAATTCTTGAGCAAGAAAAAGGTGATTCCTTCTTCCACAAAGCCATTCCTTCTCCTGAGATGCCATCTTCTAGAGAGGTGACTAACAGGCTCTGAGTGGGGGTTTTATTATATGGGTTTTTGTTTCCTGGAATGAGTAACAAATGTTTCAAGAATACATCATTTCTCTTAAGAAAAAAAAAAATCAACCTATGTGTAAAAAGAGACACTTAAAAAGATTTCTGACCATTTATAAATATAAATCTAATTCCAACAGGGGTGTAATATTTTGAGGACAGGTAAAAAGCATAAAAATACAGGTAAGAAAATAAAATTTAATAACATACTAATCTGGATTGCTATACATATTATCAAGCAGCAGCATCTTTGTACAATACAGGAAGACTTGCAAACTTTGGAAATATACTACATTCAGCAACATGGTAGACCTGTCAGAGTGCTACATATTTACATTAACTTAGATGTAGCAGTGCAAACCTTCACTCAACTGAGATCCTTCTAACACACGTGCAACACACCCATCTTTACCATTTAGACACCCCTACTTTCTCATTCTCTTAGAGGATCTTATTGCCTCTTCCCATACTGGAAATATTTCCTGAGCCATCCTTCTTGGCAAAATTTCCTCCTAGCATTTGTAACTGACAAAACTTCCTTGATAGCTGTCAGTTCCTAATACACTTTCTCTTGCCTGTTTATGTCTCAAATCTAATGCTTTTGTTTCTCTTTCCTTTGCGATTTGTTACAGTTGTTTATGAAAGTGCTTCCTATAATATCCAGCTAAGATGTCTTAGAAAAACAGAGGGGTTTATTTGTGTGTGTATCACACACACACACGCGTACAGGAGGTTGAGCTACCAGGAGGCCCTTTTTGCTAACATAGTTAGAAAACTGATGGAAAACGCATTAGTCCTTTTTCACCCTGTGGACAAGGAAGCTGAGCTACTTTGCTACAATAGCAGGAAGGCACTTGGGTAAAACATTCAGATAACTGAGGAAAGGCCAAATTCCCTCATGTACAAAAAACGGCTCCTAGCCAGTCCTAGCCAGGTCGAGTGAGAACAAATCACTCACCACACACTCTTGGCTTTTCCCCAGTGAAGTCAATATTGCTGGAGAGAAAATTCTTTAGGTGAAGCTGCTAGTATAAGGAACTTATAATAAGGAACTTATTTTGTTCATGAGGAACTATTTAGCATCCCTGAAGTTGCATGGTAGGGGTCAACCTCTTACTGGCATTCTGTTTATTTAAAAGAGAATTTTGCTAAACTCGTTGAGCTTAGGGTGGGTGAGGGAAAGGTCGTTCATTGTCAGGGGAAAATAAATGCTAGGTATTGACCGACAGGTTGCATACAAGTGCACAGGCCCGAATCTGAGCATTTTGCCTTCTATCTGGAGTGCCAAACACACCTGGCCCCACTCCCAGGAAGCTTTTACCTCTGGGTAACCTTGACGGGAGAGCCAGGACTTACAAAGCCCACAGTGGGCACTTGAGTGGCCATGACTTTCTTCTGAGGCCTTCTGCCTACAGACTGTACAGACTGGACTGAGAAAACACTCTTAAGTACAGTCTGAGTGCTAAGAATATTTTCACTTTGCTGCGGATTATTGAGGAAACAACTGAATGGCTGAAAAATGAATCCCCTGCTTCTCCTGGGGTATCTGCAGTACATGCAAACAGAAACAAACACATCTGCCAAGAACTTCAAGGGTTTTGTTTGTAAAAATCACAAAAATCACACCCACAGAGGAAGACTAGGGGAGACTGTGGGTGCGCTCAGTGGAAACAGTTGGGAGGAAGGAAATCACATATAACATGCAACCGAATAGAGCTCATTCAAAGTAAAGGATGCATTCGAGTAGATTTCTTCATGTTAGAATTCGAGTGCGGATAGGTCTTCAGGGGCAGAAGGGATCTCTAAATAGGTTCAGGTCAAATTAACCAGTGAAGCTGGGAAGCGCATCCTGAGCTCGGCTGTCCCACTTAGAGGGAATTCAGCCCTTTTCCTCTATCTTGGTAGAAACCCACCTCCAGAAGCACTTGGGCTGTTTTACTTAACAAAAATACCCACACTTCTTTTCTTGGTTGCTTTAGCCCTTCTGCTATTCCTCAATTAAATGCACCTGCTTGAGATTCTCCACCGCTTTACGGAAAAGCACTCTGGCTGCTAGGAAGAAAGCAAGCCGGAACCTTGCAAAGCATCCAGGTTGTACAGCTGCAGCAGACAGGTGCTTGCTCTCTGCAGCCTGGGTCAGCCCCCCAAGTCTATGGAAATTGTGTTAGCAGGACTGCGTGCTGCAGGGGTTAAAGAACAGCTCGCCAAGACAGCTCCAGGGCTAGGTGCCCTGGCCAGCCTTTTAAAGCAGAAAAAAAAATAATAACAAACGCGTATACATGTCATAACTTAACGCCAAGAAGTCTTAACAGGTGATCTTGTCTGGGCAAGACAGTTTGGTTTTGGAATGAGAATTCAAAAATAAAGCTTTAGCTGTGGCCCAGTTGTGGCATGGACTGGGCGAGCTCTAAGGACTGACAGTTCAGTTTCTGTCTCTATCGAGGGTTTTGGGTTTCTTCAGCCTGTAAGCTGGGCTCTTGGGTCACGTTCCTTTGGTTGCTCTGAGAACTCCTTGCCTTCAAAAGGTACAGGAGCTGTATCTGTGACCTGGAAAAACGAACGCAAGGGCTGGGGTTTAATCACAGCGCCCACATCTTCTGTCCCCCGTCCATCCCCCCAAGCTCCAGTCACTCTGTTCTCAGGAGAGTTCCAGTGTCCTGTCTCATGCAGAATGTGCTTTTGGTCAGCAGGTGCTTAATATTTGGACGGAACACCATTAAGATCAACCAGGATGCTCTCTGGGATTTAAAACATAGACCGAAAAGAAGAGTTCTCTCTGGTGTTTAGAGGGAGGTGGCGAGCTCCTTAAGTGAGAGTCCGCTTAGTGCCCATACATTGATCCGCGTGTGGACTCCGGGCTGGGAGATGAACATGAAAGGAGACAGAAGGTGAGGGGCTGTGGAGGGCTCCGAGGGGTCAGATACAGAAGGTGTCTTGCTATAATGGCTTCTTTTACGTCTGATTTCTGGCAGGAGGTCCTGAAAACTCCTTCCTGATAATTTCATTAACTACAAAAGAAAAGAGGAGGGGGGGAGAGAGAGAATGGGGCGAGTGAGAGGGCACCGAAAACATGCATCAGGTTCACTTTCTAGAACCTCTATTGGGCTATTGATTTTTGAGACAAGGTCTTGCTCTGTCACCCAGGCTGGAGTGCAATGGCACGATCATGGCTCCTTGCAGCCTCAGCCTCCCGAGTAGCTGGGACTACAGGTGCACGCCACCACACCTGACTACATTTTTAAATTTTTAGTAGGGACAGGGTCTCACTCTGTTGCCCAGGCTGGTCTCAAACTCCTGAGCTCAGGCGATCCTCCCACCTGAGCCTCCCAAAGTGTTGGGATTACAGGCATGAACCATTCTGCCCATCTCTATTTTTTTTAAATACTTTTTTTGTTGTTGTTCCTTGTGCTTGTATATTTGACAATTTTTAATATAAGGAATGCTTTCCTATATCATATTTTCTTCAGGCAATATTTTGTGCTAAAGATCTGTTAGTGAAAATTGCTCAAATGGTAACTTTTTCAAATCTTTGTGGCAGAAATGGAAATCTTTGTGGGAAAAATGGATTTGAGCCATAGGGCTTGTCTGAAGTAACTTTCTCCTCTTCTGCATTTGATGTCATGCTTGAGGCTGTTGTGTACCAAACTACTTCCACTATTTCCACATCTAGAAAATGCCTATTACATGATTAAGTCTGATAAAACATGGTTCTTTCTTGATCCATAAAACTTACGGTTCTCAAAAGAGGAACCCTTACAAAGAGAGCAAGTGAGGGCCCCCCAAAGACTGACTAGCCATCAACATAAACATAGTTTCCATTTCAGCACAACCAGTTGAAGGATCATGTGCCAGCTCAGGAAAGTTTGGTCACCCCTCTCCCCAGAAGTATGTGTGGAGTTCCTAGCAGGGAACCAAGAGCAGTAACAGTCACTGGCATCAGGAAGCAAGCTACCTTCTCCCACTTTGCCCACTGGGTAAGGTACTAATTACTAGAATTAGGGCACTGAGATCTTAGGATAGTGGATCCTGCAAAAAGGTTCCCTAAAACATTCTTGGAAAGAAGAAGGTGCTATTGGTGACAGCCCATCCGTGAGGCATGCTCCCTAAGGTATGTCTACACCTTCAGTTTTACAGGTAGACCATACTGACTAGTCGTGGGGTGGAAGGCATGAGGATGTAGACCCCTTTGGGAGTCCCATCAAAGGCAGGTTCATTTCCCATTTCCTGGTTCTGACACTGAATTCTTCCCACACCACCTCATACTTCCTTTTCTCACCTTAGCCTTAAGTTACATTGGCAGTGAGGGTTAAATGTTCAGAGTTGCCCGAAGTTTCTCCATGGTCAAAGCTGGGCCCTTCTAGGTTCAGGGTGCTTTTCGCTGGAAAACCCCTGCCCAGATGGTTTGCAACCTCCCTAACAGAGTCGGGGAATGCAAAGAGCTGAATGACCGGGTTTGATTCTCAGCTCGTTCTCTGACTGTATGATGTTACCTCTCCATGCCTCAATTTTCTCATCTGTAAAGTGGGAATCATAGCACATACCTTTTCAGGCTGTTGTGAGGATGCTAAGCATTCACATAGGTAACAGTGCCCAGCACAGTGCCTGGTGTTCAATAGCTGGTGGTTATGATGGTTAGTAAAATCCCCATGCTTCATGTTGGACTCTGAATTCCGTGCTTTGCAAACATTGGCTATGTTTTGTGCCAGAACATCAGGCATGCCACAAGCATGTACATGAGAGGTCGGGTTCTGGAGCCAGCCGGGGTTAGATTTCCACCTCTGGCACTTCCTTGCTTGGTGAACCTTGCCTTGGTGACATAACCACTCTGTGCCTCAGTTTCCTCATCTGTAAATTGCATCTAAAAATATTACCTCCCAGGTTGCTGAGGTGCTTGGATGAGATAATGCAAGTAAAGATCACAGTGCCCAGCGTTCAGCCAGTATTGGTTTGTAGACCAGTATATATGTATTAGATATGTATTATATATGTATTAGATATGTATTAGAAATACATACATTATGTATAACTTTTCCAACATGTGGAAACGGATTCATTAATAGGAATGTAGAGGACAAATTCATATATTTAGCTAACCAGCACTAGTTGGGCATCTACTGTGTACTGGGTAACAGCTGACTCCCAGGGGCCCTAAACCAGAAGCTGAATAAGGACTGTCAGCCCAGACCCTCAGTGCTCCCTGCAGGGGTGATAAGCTGACCATGCTGTGTAGGACTTATGTAGCGAAAGCCAAATGCCTGGGGCAGGTGGGGTCGGGGCAGCTTCATGTGAAGCTTTTCAAAGCCCGGATTCCAAAGGGCTTCCTGTTTTCTCAACCTAGGAAGTGAGAGGAGTGGATCCTTAATGAAAACTTTCCACAGCCTCAGCTTTCTAAAATTAGCTGGTAGGCAGAGACGCTGGCACCAAGGCCCTCTCGAAGGGCTGTTTCCCTTCTCAGAACACAGGGCTGGGGCAGGGGATGGGAAGTAGGGAAACTTTTCAAACAGGCAGAAGCATGTTTCCCTCTTCTTGGATGGAAATGGTCCTGCTTTCTGGGAGTTACTTTCAGATAGAAGTGAAGAGTTGCATCTGGAAAATTCAGTGACCCTATGCACTTAGACCTTCTTGCTATTGGGGGTGGTGAAGTGGCCCTGAGTTCAACTCCCGCCCAAACCTCTCTGGGTAGGAACCTCCTCTTTCTGAAATGTCGGCACTTGTTCCCCTGACTGCCAACAAGGAGAAAGTTCTAGAACAGAAATGCCTGCTAGGTGGTGGTGACAGAATAGAGCCACATTGGGCTTTAAGTTCTGAGAGGGGGGGTCTCTGCTCAACCACTTCATGCAGGGTCCACAGGTCCCACATTTGCAGACTCGAGTACCAGGGTGCAGGGGAACCCCAGTGCCCTTTCACCATGCCATTTCTCCTGGTCTCTGTCTGTCCCCCCTCAGCACTGTTCCCTCCTCTTGTCTCACCTTCCTCACGCTGCTCCTCTGGGTAGCATCATGTTTTCCCCAGTCTAACAAACACTTTTCCTTTTCGCTCATGTTACCCAAGGCTCAAACAGCCTCCTTGGCAAAGCCCCCCTTGGTGGCCACCCCCAGCCCAGTCGCACTCCTGTCTCCTCACTATCCCCTGCTGCGCTGATGCTCTCCTTCCCCCCATATCCCTTAGATGATGCCTTGGTGCATGGGAAGTTCTCAATAACATTTATTTATGAACAGAACACAGAAGCTTAGAAAGGGATTGGGAAACTTCAGGTCACAGCCAGGATTGTCCTCCCCAAGTCGGCCTCTGAGGTTTGGGTGCTGAACCACTCTCCTGTATTATTGCCATCAACATTTTATTCCTCCAATAATCTACCCTAGGCCAGCAACTGTACCTCTCCTCCTACCTGTTCCTAAATGGGGCCACGTGCAGTGCTCTGCCTCTTCCTGGAAGCCGCCCCACATTCCTGCCATGGTGCCCTCACTCGCTCCAAAAGCAAGTACTGAATTTTCAAGTAGCCCCACTCATGCATGGCACCATGCACACAGCAGGTGCTTAATGCCTGCATTAGCCCACCCCAAAGACCCTGCACCATCAGTCTAGGTCCTCTTGGTTTAAGGAAGCTGATTTTCATGCGATTGGGTTGCTGATCTGTTACTTGTTTGGAGTCTTTCTCTCTATGAAAGAATACGAGCCATTCACATTTCCTGAGAGCTGTGTGCCAGGCCCTATACAGTGCCAGGGACTATTATTTAATTCTCACACTGCTCCTAGGTAACATCATCATCCCCATTTTATAGATGGGGAAATAGAGACAGGCAGACCAATACTCTCCCTAGCAGGTGACAGGGGATTGGGATTTGAACTCAGGGCCTATTTAATTAACTTGTACAGTATTGATCCTCTTTCTTTTGGGGATCCCAGAATCCTCTGTGTCATTTGCGTGAAGTCAGGGGACGGCTATGGCAGACTCTGCTTAGCCAGCAGAGAGAGGCCGTGTGACGAAGGCAAGTGCTCTGCTGGAGAAAGTGTCCCTTTCTCAGAACACAATTGAGGCCAGCAGTTGTGAGTCTGCCATGGTGCTCTTGGCCTGTGCTCATCCTTAGACAGAGGTGCCCTAAAAGACTGATGGAGAATGATCTCAGGGTGACTACTAAGCCTGCAACTGGAAAGGAAAAAGTGAACCGATCTTAAGTATGTAAAAATTACGCACAAAACATGCTGTAACATTTTCAGTATATATGACAAAGTCATTTATATACAAAGAGGTGTTTCAACTCAGTAAGAAGGATATTAGTATTCTAATAAAAATGGCTATAGACACAAAATGATGATACACCAGGGGTCAACAAACTTCTCCTGGAAAGGGCCAGATAATATTTTCAGCTTTGTGGGCTCTTTCTCACTAAGCACTGCCAGTGTAGCATAAAAGCTGCCATAGACAGTACGCAAATGGGCATAGATGTGTTCCAATAAAACTTCATTTGCCAAAACAGGCTGGGGGCCAGGATTGACCCAAGAGCTGTAGTTTGTCAACTCCTAGTATATATATATATATATATAAGCTGATGGCAAAGAAGAAAAAGCAGGGTGTTCTCTTTGCCTACGTTTTGAGGGTGGCAATCTGGGGAAGCCAGTGCCTCTTACTGGATTTCTAAAAGCTAAAACTGACTTCTGTTAGTATCCCATTCTGCACTAGGAATTTTCTGTTTTGCTAAAAGGTCCAGACACAAGGCCCAGACACCTGCTTGTACTTTCTCCTCCTTCCTTTATCAGAGCTCAGAGGTTCCCAAACTTCAGTTTGCAGCAGGATGGCTGCTCAGGATTACATGGGGAAAACAACCCAGATGTATTAATACTTCAGGTGCAATTTAAAGGACTTTCAAGGGTGAATTTCACTCACTCTAGGCCCTTTCCCTTTGACTGCTGACTTTGGAACTGAATCCCCTGAGAAAGCAGCAACAGGAAGGAACGGATAGGCTGGGTCCTGCTTCTCGCTCAAACCTCAAGCATGTTTTCCAAAATCTGGTGAGACCACGTGAGTACCCACGAGAGCCTGGGCCCAGCCATGGCCAGAAAGACACTCCTCAAGCTTGGATGGGAATCAAGAGGGCTGCATTCTCCAGGCCAAATCAAAGAATCTGAGAGCCAAGAGGGGGCCCAAGGCACCACCCCCCAGTCACTACTGACTATTTCCTCTGCCTTGCAGTGCCTTGCTGAATTCACTCCCACGACCCCTACATGCTTGGGTCAGGATGCATGAACCTGAAAGCACATGAAGTCCTCTCTGGGATCTTCTGCCTTTGGTCCTAACTGTTCTCAGGGGGAAGCGACTCTGAAGGCCGAGGTAAGTTTCCTAAGCAACCGGGCCTGCTGGTCTTGAGCCCTCCCCTGTGCCTTTTTTTTGAGTCTCCCTCTGTCACACAGGCTGGAGTGCAGTGGCGCCATCTCGCCTCCAGGTTCAAGCGATTCTCCTGCCTCAACCTCCTAAGTAGCGTAGCTGGGATTACAGGAACCTGCCACCATGCCCGGCTAATTTTTGTATTTTTAGTAGTGACGGGGTTTCACCATGTTGGCCAGGCTGGTCTCGAACTCCTGACCTTGCCTCGGCCTCCCAAAGTGCTGGGATTACAGGCGTGAGCCACCATGCCCAGCCCTTCCCCTCTGACTTCTGTCTCAAAACTGAAAAGGCCTGTTACTTGAAACAGAGCTCTCCCAGACCTCTGCTTTACACTTACTAAGTAACTTCCCAGTGTTCATCTTCTCCAGGGAAACCTGGCCATACTTGAGTGAGGCTCAGTGAAAAGAACATAAAACCCTCAATAGGACTGTAGCCCAAAGCTGTGGGTGGGGTCTGAAGGGTGATGCAACAGCAGTAAATCCCCTCCCAGGCCACGCTGGTCAGAGTCAGCCACAGGTCTGAGCCGCTGGCTTGCCAAAGTCCCCAAGCCCAAGACACACATTAAAAAGGCACCGCCCTTTGACAAGTTCCCTGGGGGGCTTACAACCTCAGCACTGATATTTTACTTGCATTTTTATCCTCGGATGCAAAGTCCTGAGGACACTCCTGAGGACTCCCCAGGAGCGGATTCCTCAGATGCAAAAAGTCCTGAGGAGGGACAGTGGCAGATGGCTGGAGAATGTGCTCCTCCCCCCAGGGCTTCCTTCTGCCATAGGGAAGTAGGGGTTCATCTCCGCAGGCCCCATCCTCTGGCAATCATGCTTCTCAAGCGTCAGCTCCCCTGGGTGTGCTAATAGAAACTCTAAGATGGGCTGGGCACTGTGTGTGCTGGTTTATTCCAATTAGAATATGGAGAAGATTAAATAACAGCAACAGCATCTAAGAAGCTGAGGCACAGAGAGGTAATGCAACCTTCCTCAATGTCTCATCTGGACTTCACACCCCAGGGCCTCCTGAAACCTGCACGATAAGGTCTTCTTAGCGGCCAGGCTCTTCTGTGGAGGCCCATCGAGGTGGATCTGCTGGGTGAGGGGCTCAGCCGAGCACCCTGGGAAACTCAGTTCAAGGGGCTGATTTCAAATCCAGAAACCAAGTCGCAGAATCCTGCGACTTCAAAAGCCACAACAAGGAAGCCCCCCGGGAGGAGCTGAAACCTTGAGTGGAGGGAATCAGGATTGGAAATGACGTAAGCGCAGGGCGGGGCTTCCTCAGTGGCTTCTTAGGTAGGTTTTCTGACCTCCCTGCCCACTCTGCTGTTCCCCAGTGCCGGACACCCCCAACAAAGTGTGCAAAACCAAAAAGGAGCAGGCTCCAAAGACGTTGCTGCATTTTTCCACGCAGGCCAGCCCTGGAATCGGGGAGCATGCAAGTTAATGGGGCCTCATCCCCCCTTCTCCCGCCCAACCCTGAGATTCTCAGGGAGGTCCCCAGGAGTGTCCACTTCAGGAGTGGAGGGGTCTAGCCCTTAAGAGCAGGAGAATGAGAAGAGAGGGCCTTCAGCCTGTCAAGTTTTCTTATACTTAAAAAAAAAAAATTCAAGTTAAGGAAACACACAGCTGGAAAACAAAAGGAGAAGCAGAAGATATCGATTACCTTTAACTTTGATTTCTCGGATCAAAGATCACAGTCATTCTGTTTCATAATATGTTTTGTATCCAGCTAAGGTGTGTGTCTATCAGCTCTGAAAAAGATTTGCAAAATCATTTTTGAGAAGAAAAAAAAAATCACCTTTGATCTCTCTTACGCTTCCAACTCATGCCAATATCATCCAAGCCCAGGAGGGAACTTAACCCTTTGGCTCTAGTTTAAGCCAAAATTCTGCAACATCTTAGCATTTGTGCCAGAATTAACCCAACACTAGGGTAATAATCATGGAGATGAGGGACTCTGTGCAAAGTGCATTCCATTATGTGGGGTGTGGGATCAGGGGAGCGTGTTCAGGGTGGACAAAAGGGCTGCTGTGGGTGGGTATGTGATGGGGTTTCAAATCATGGCCAACTACAAAGAGAAAATTAAGCTGGTTTCTGCTGCAGTCAAAGGAAAATCAGAATTTCATTAAAGATCTACTCAACTGTTATCTTCCTTCAGGCATCTACAGATACTAAACTGGGCCCCAGTTTCCTTCTTACTAGTGATATCACCTCAGTGGTCAGGGAAATTCATAAAACTGCACATTTTCTTCCTGTTTTTTGTCAACAATGGAAAAAAAAGCTCCTGCCCTATCAGAACAACGAAGGCACTTGAATGAGCCCTGGGGAGCTTATTGTAAATAATACTCCTCTCTACATCTGTACAATGCCTGTGGCTTTCAAAACACCTGTCTTCCCAATCCCCTTTGGCCGAATTGGAATACCCAAGTCCATTCCAAATGCCTGATTTAGAAATGTTTTCTGAGTCCAATTTCTTACAGGGAATAATGCAGCGTTATTAGAAATGCCAAGTAAACTAGGATGCTTTTTCAAATAGAGGCATAAGCTCCCTGAAATCTCTTCTTCAAGGGAGACAGAATGCTCAATAAATGAGATCCTTTCAGCGCTTATGCAGTTAGAGGCCTGGATTTCCCAATGTTGGGCTCCAACAGGAATTGGCTAGTTGGGGTTGGCTACTGCTGCCCTGGGGCAAAAGAAGCACTTCATCTCTCCTCCTTTTCTGACCATGCATCTCAGGCCATCTCCCAAAGCAAACATTTCCAGGTGGATGTGGCCCTAAGGCAGTTCCCACACTAAACTGCCCAGTCTCCACTTGAAACTGACTTCTTCCAAGTCCAAGAGCAGACAGTACTGTCGGATAATTCACTCAGGGCCTTAAAATACCACCTCTATCCTGACGATGGCCACATTAATGTTTTTAACCCAGACCATCACTCCTGAACTTCAGATTGCAATATCTACCTGCCCAAACTTCACAGGGCCAAAACCAATCTCTGGATCCTCACCCCTCCTCCCCGTGTCTCACCTGTTCCCATGATGGGAAACACACGTTCTCTCTTTCCAGTTGTTCAGGCCAACCTGTGTGTTCCCTGACTCCTTGTTCACAGCCCACATCCCACCCACCCATACATGCTTCTGGATTTACCCCAGGTAGCCAGAAACCAACAATCTCCACTGCTACCCCGGCCCTACAGCAAGGTGATCCTGTTGGAACTGATGTTAGAGCACACCACTCCCTGTTTTGCTCAGCTGACAGCTCTAAAGTTCTGTAATGACCAACACGTTGTCACTTTATCCATATCTACTCATTTAAGGAGCACTTCAGTGGATCTCAGGCATCAGGCACAGGTCTGAAGTCACACCCTTGGAGGAGTCGTTCGAATCTAGTTGGAACCCCAGGGACCAGGCTCTTAAGACCATCCAGCCAGAACACGAGTTCTCTCTCCAAACCACATGGTGCCCAGTGTTAATATGGGGGGTGGGGGGCACAATGGCGCTCTCTCAGGGGACTCGAGAAACCAAGCCCTGTTCTGTCACCTTCTCAGAGAAATAGAAAGCATCACATGATGGCTCCGTCTGCAGCATTCGGAGGTGCAGCTTCCTGTTTAGTCATAGAGTTTCACTCTTTGTCAGCTTCTTTGTGGAAGACAGAGACAGGGCCTGTCTTCATTCAACTGAGGCCTGAAATCAACTCGGGACCAGACCACCGCCAAACACCCTCCTCCGCAGGTGGCTACTCGCTCTGCCTTCCTTCATCCTCACAGACATCTCCGGGGGTGGTGGTGAGAGTTCCATTTCTCAGGTCAAGTTAGTAAGGCAGAGAAAGATGGGGCGACTTGTCCAGGAACAGCCTCCTAGCATTGGGTAGAGACCAGATGTGGCCCCAGCTCTATGGGTACTAGTCCTGGGCTAGGGTTTCCCCAATTTGAAAGATCTTCTGGCTGTCCTGGGGCCTCTGATAAAATGTAGACTCACATCAGAAGCTGTTGGAACATAAGCACTTCAACAGTGCCTCTGCCTCAGTCTCCCTGAGCCTCAGTTTCCTCAGCCACGAGATGGGGATGAGAACACTTCCTTGGCAAAGTCACTGAGGATTAAATGAGATGCTATAGGCCAGGCACGGTGGCTCATGCCTGTAATCCCAGAACTTTGGGAGGCCGAAGTGGGTGGATCACTTGAGGTCAGGAGTTTAAGACCAGCCCGGCCAATATGGTGAAACCCCGTCTCTACTAAAAATACAAAAATTAGCTGGGTGTGACGGCAGGTGCCTGTAACCTCAGCTACCTGGGAGGCGGAGGTTGCAGTGAGCTGAGATGGTGCCACTGTACCCCAGCCTAGGCAACAGAGCGAGACTGTCTCAAAAAAATAAAAATAAATGAGATGCTATAGCTGGCTCATTGGCATGTGTTTATTAAGCCCACAATATGGTCCCCTAAAGAAGATGGAAGAGACAAAGACCAGTCTAAAAGAGGCCACTCCAATAACCAAGGATACCATTCTGTTTCCCTACATGTTTAAATGGGAGGTAAGTCCATTGATCCATGTGAATGTGCTGGTCAGTTGTCAGTAATATGGAGATGGGACGTCAAGAGCAAAGGCAGTATTTAGACTTACTACATGGTCCCTAAGTGTCATCTACAAATCCTCCCAAAGACACAGGGGTACCTCAAAAACCACAATTACTTTTGTGCCAACCTAATACAAGGTTACAGCCTAAGACCTATACAGTGGCCTTGCATTTTTACCCCCCAGGCATAAACTGGTGAGTCATCCCACTGGTCCTATGGACTAGATGATAATTTAGGATGTAAATTAGAAGTGGTTCACTGATGAGCTTAATCAATGGTGATAATTTTCATAAAAACACAAGGTGTCAACAAATAGCCATTACAGACAAAAGTACAGACCCAAGAATCTGTCTCCTTGACAAATATACAACTAGCTTCCCAGACTTCTGAGCTCACAGGCATGCACGTTTGAATGGGATGGAATTTAAGGGAAACCCTGCGTGCATCTCCGTGGTGGAGCCAATGGGAATCAGGCACTGGTCTAAGGGACGTCCAGTTTTGTGTTTCTACAATGCAAGTCAGATGTCCCCTCCTAGCCAGTGTAGAATATGCTACCATCATCTCCATTGTCTGCTTTTTTGCAATGATTGCACATCAACTTACAATCTACGGAGAAACAATTGGTGACTTTCTCAACTAAGCTGCCCGACAAGGAAGGACTAACCAACTGTGTAAACTCAGACCTGAACTGCCCATTTCTATTCTCCAATTCAGCAGAATTTCTTCTGATTACATGCAACTAAGCTGCACCTCTCCTATCAAGCAACCACACGCCTTCTAAAGTAGCAACCACAGGCAGGAAAGCATTCTAAACAAACCACAGTTTACTTCCTTGTCCTTCAGCCAGTTCATCACCACCTCGGCCCCAACCCTCTGCTAAGAAACATCAGCCAACAGCACAAGCCCTGCAAAATAACTTGCTGCCTTTGGGAAAAAAAAAAAAAAAAAGGCAAAAGAAAAGCACTTGTTACTATATTGAATTGAGACACAGGAAACAAACAGTAATTCAAACCCACAAATCAGCCTGTGATCACAAATGAGATAATAAAATAAATACCCGAGTTTTGGGGAAGACATATACCATAAACCCCCTCTGGGCGTTAGAGGAATTAACCAAACATTTCTTTTAAGACATTTGAGTATATGCCTCTTTGCTTATCCAAGAGAGATGGAATTGTAAGCAGGTCAGACACTCCCAGGTGGATTAGCAGGTGGGAGCAGTAAGAAAGATTTCCACCCTAACTTGCTTTGCTCATGTCACAGAATCATGCAAAACTTCCCCCTCTTCTGGGAGAAGGTGCAAAACCCCTGGCCTGGCTTCATAAAGATATTTCTTCAAATACCAACATGGCCCCTGATTCTTAGAAAGAATTCACTGGATATTTATTGAATTTCCAGTCCAGTCTCCATCTCGCCCTCCCATAAGTTCACCTTCCAGATCATTCTATGTTTACCCACATATGCCAGGACCAGCTCACAGCACAGGCCCAACATGGGACACACCTCCCCCCAACACATCCACATTCTCCCGAAGCCCAACTCAAGC
The DNA here is from genome assembly GCF_029289425.2 of Pan paniscus. NCBI lineage: Eukaryota > Metazoa > Chordata > Mammalia > Primates > Hominidae > Pan > Pan paniscus. Next base: position 57,154,583 of record NC_073270.2, read on the forward strand.
GCACGTCCTGGAAGCAGAGGCATCCCTGGCCATGTCACAGTTTCTTCCACAAACCTTTGGATCTATCTTTTGTATTTTAAGTCTTGGATTTCCCATAAGAGATGTCAACCATACTCCCTCCATACTTTCCAGATTCACAGGCAAGAGAAGCCACTAGGCTGCCTGCAAAGAAATTTCTCAAGATCTGAGTAGGGACCAGGCTCTGTCTTAAATTTCTCCAAGTGAGATCCACATGCGTGGCCCTTGCACATACTGCTATCAACTCAAAGGCCACCTGGAGTGACCAGCAAGGACTGTATTCATGGGTGACACTGCACCAGGTGTTCCTAAAAGACAGTAGTTCCCAGGACAGGCAGACAGAACCTTCACTCCTGATTCACCCCTTGATCAAATCTTTCACCTATACAGTCCCTGCTACACACTAAGTTATGCCCCCACCACACCAGCCAAATTCCTATATTGAAGCCCTAAACCCCTCTGTGATGGTATTTGGAGATGGGGCCTTTGGGAGATAATTAGGACTTGGTGCAGTCATGAAGGTGGGGCCCTCGTGATGGAATTAGTGGCCTAAGAAGAAGGGCCACCAGAGGTCAGTCTCATTGTCTCACAGGAGAACGCAATGGGAGAAAAGGTGACTGTCTGCAAGCCAGGACCTAAGCAGGTCCTCTCCAGAACCTGATCTTGACAGGATTCTCCAGAATCCTGGTCTTGGATTGCTAGCCTCTAGAATTGTGAGAAGATAAATTTCTGTTGTTTAAGCCACTAAGTCTATGGTATTTTGTTATGTGGCCCGAGCTGACTGACACAGTCCCCAAAGTACATTCCTCTCCAAAGTCTCGGTCTATGCTCACGAGGTAGGCATCTGGCCAGTGAAGTCATTGAAGTTCAGGTAAGCAGACATCCCTCTATTTTAGGTCCAGCATCCCATGGCTGGTCCGTGGCAGGGGTTGAACAAGGAGCAGACCCTGATATCCCCACCGCCACACCTTTGTGTCGCTTGGCTGATGCCTAGGAGGCCCTCTTTTTCCTCTGCATCTGAATCCTGCTTGTCTGCCCATGATCAGGCCCAAATCTCTGTTTCTTGGAGCCAACAGCTCCTCCCTTTCTCAGCTGTCCTGGCGAGGGGCTCACACCCTGGGGTCAGAGTCCCAGGGACACACAGACAGCTGGGGTCCAAATCCCAGCTCTGCCACATCCTTTCATAGAACTTGAGGCAAATCCTAACCCTTTCTGTGCCTCCTCTGTTAAAGGTGGGCAAAAACTATTCCCAGCTTCTAAGGCTTTTAGAGAGAATCTGAGTCAATGCATGCAAAGTTCTTCAAACAAGCAAGGCACATCATAAGAACTCTGCATCACATTACTTGTTTTGGGAATCAGAGCCAATCTTTTAAGTCCTCGAGTCTCAGTTTTTCTCATCTGTAATATGGGAATGCATATACATGGCACTATGCCAAGCTAAGAAATAACCAAAAGTAGCAGCTCTTTCTATTATCAGCAGCAGTGTGTCTCAGCCCTCACACAGAGGATGCTTGTTAACAGACTGAATTGATGATGGCCAGTCCACCCTCTTCCACCAAAGCACTTTCACCTTTGAAGCTATTTCTGCATTTTCAGAATGGGCAGGGCTGAGATCAGCCATGCTCCCAAAGATGCATTTTCACATCCTGCTGAGAGGGGCCCCTCCCAGGCCTCACTGCGCCCTAGTGTGCGCAGACAGCTTTGGGCCGGCGACCTGCAGAGCAGCGTGAGTCACTGACGCTCTCTGCAAACCAGAGGCCTCCGGAAACCAGCCCAGACAGCAGACTCACAAGCACCCTGCCACCAGCCATTTTATGAGCAAGACCTTGGGGCTTACGAGAAAGATGCCACACCACGTGCCAAACTGTCCCCAGCTCTTGGGATGAGTAGACATGGTGATTCTGAGACTCTGGTTTCTAGTAAAAGGGGCTCACTGGGAGGAGAGCGTGTCACTGGCAGATCAGTTTGTGGCCAGGAAGGCACCAAGCCCCAAGATGGCAAGAGGAGCCACCTGCTTCGAGTTGAGCTCCTGGAAGAGAAATGCATCAGACGCCAGCCAAGCAACACCAGACAGGACATGCCCCCCAAATTAGCTTCCAGGGACCGTAAGACATCCTCCTTGTCCTCCCCCAACCCACCCTCCACCACTAGACTTCAATGATGCCTTTCAAACCCCAGATCCACATGCAACGCGAGGCCAACAGAGCAGTACCAGAGGCTGCTCTTCGGGACTGGAGACACCACTCAGGAAGATGTGAGGCAGGCAAACACATTCACCTCGAGTTCCCAAGGAACTGTGGGTGTGCAGGCGCCATGACCTCACACGTGTCATCTCACCGTGCCTCACCAGCAGGTCTGTTTGCATGTGCCATGTTCGTAGAAGCTTGGCATCAGATAGGTCACAGCCTCACAGGCAAGCTTTTATAGGCACTGCCTTTCAGCTGTGCATGGCTCCTGTGGCCCTGGTGTTTTGGGAGGGAGTAGCATGAATCAGATCACAGAACCCCGTATCTTGAAACCTGTGACATTTTAACACCAACCCCTCACTGGTTGGTAATACCCTCATTAAGGCACAGACCTCATCTCTCTCATCTACTGCTATATCCCCAGCACCTAGGACAGAGCCCAGCACATAGTAGGTGCTCAGTAAAAATCTCAAGGAGGAATGATTGGGCGAAAGAATAACTACCACCTCCTAATTGATAGGACTTGCCCAGAATTTTTCCGATCAGGTCTGGCTTTCAACTGTCTCCCAGAGCACAGCAACCTCCGCCTCCTAGGTTCAAGCGATTCTCCTGCCTCAGCCTCCTGAGTAGTTGGGATTACAGGTGTCCGCCACCATGCCCGGCTAAACTTTGTATTTTTAGTAGAGACAGGATTTCACCATGTTGGCCAGGCTGGTCTCAAACTCCTGACCTCAGGTGATCCGCTGGCCTTGGCCTCCCAAAGTGCTGGGATGACAGGTGTGAGCCACCACACCCAGCCTACATATATATGTTGTTAATCCTCATGGTCATCCCATGAAGTAGGTATTGACTGCCCCCATTACACAGCTGAAGAAACCAAGTCTCCGAAAGAGTAACAAACCCAGGCTCTGCAGCTATTACGTAGCAGAGCAGTGTGGCTCAGGCTACTTGTAGACAGAAATTCGTTTTCACTTACCACCTGGCAACAAGAATACGCTTCTCTGAATGCAGCTCAGTACAAACACTGGTCCTTGGGAGACCCTAGCTTTTATCAGGGTTGGGCAGTAGAAATCACCCACATGGTACACAAAGAAAACTGGGGGTGACAGTGTTGGCATCGTTGTTAGCTTTGGGTAACCTGTGGCGGGGAGCAGATACTGAGATTTAAGAAGCAAAGAGCGGCTTGGCCCCCTCGGGACCACTATGCCAAGCCCGGTACACATCTAAAAGGTGAAATGGTGCTGGTGTATTACAAGAGTTAAAGCCAAGGCCTGGGCTGCGCAGAGGAATGACTGGAGGCGCCCCGGCTTGCTTCCATTGGCAATGTTCTCCAGCAGAAGGGGAAAACGGAGGCTCAATTCCCACAAACCCACCAGCAACCGGGGTTTCTAGACCTCACAGAGCCCAGGCCTTCCTGTGGTATCAGTCTGACTCTGGCTTTGGGCCTGGGGGCATCTGCAGCCCACGTAAGCCATCCTCTCTAGAGAGGGTGTGACATCTTAGCTCCATAGCGGCGCCTGTCTGAAAGGGAAATTCAGGTCACCTCCAAGGGTGACAGGAGTCAGTGGCTTCCATAGCAGAAGCCTGGGTGTTATGACCACTTGCTGGCCGCCTCGTCGGAATTCCATCTTGATTGACTCTCCCTAGCTGCCTGCCAGCACCCACCCACTGTCAGGACCCAGGGATCCCACTTGGCCTTTAAGACTGAAGATGATCTGCTTCTCTCCCTCACTCTCCCCTAGTCCACAGTCTTCCTTAGTATACGCTATTCACGTCAAGCCTGCTCACGCCCCAGGGCCTTTGCACCTGCTGTTCACTCTACCTGGACTCCTGCTCTTGCCTTAGACACCTGCTGTTCTCTCTACTTGGACTGCTGCTCTTGCCTTAGACGTTTGGAGGGCTCTCTTGATAAGACCTCTTCTCAAATGCCACCTCCCCTGAGGTGCTCCCCTTACTGGAACGGCAAGCAGGCCTCCGTGCCACGCCATCATGCCCTGTCCCCCAGCCTGCTTTTCTCTTCCAACAGAACACTTGGCACCCCCAGTTTTATCATTCATATTTTCAAACTGCAAGCTGTAGGAGGGCCGGGACTTTGAGCCTCTTCACTGTGTTAGCCCCAGCAGTGAGCAATAAACGGCTATTGGATGAATGAATGATTTAGCGAAAGAACGGACAAATAAATGAACCGACTATGGCTTCCGGGTATTGGCAACCCAGTGCTGACTTCATCTTGCGGACATCGGGTGCTGTAGTCCTCAGCTCTGTAGAGCAGATTCCAAGGAAACTGGGAATCACGCTTCGTGGTCACAAAGGAGGAGACAGTGCCTCTGAGCTCTTGCTCATGCTGCACTCCTGCCTGGCACCCCATCTCCCCTGCTAACTAGTGAAATCCTGATCCCAAAGTTGCAGAGGCCCACAGCCCCTAGGGCACCCAGCCGCGTGCCTGGCATTTGGAAGGCTTATTCAACTGCTGAGCAGACGGGGTCAGGACGAGAACCGTGGAGTCTGGAACCCTAAGCCTTCACTTTCCACTCGGTCCAACTTAAAGAAGGAGAAATTGTTTCTCCGTTTGTGAATATCTCCATCCTGAGCTTATTTCATATGCCAACTGGGATATGGCTAGAAATTGCCCATGAAAAGACTGTAGCAGGAAGCAGGTTTTAAGAGCAGCAGATCCTCAGGAAACCTGAGCTGTTTAGAGACAGGAGGGCCAGCCTTCCAACCAAAGTCCTCTGTGGCCCAACCCTGGGCATCCATCCGCTCAGGCCACTGAGTGTCCAGGGGAGGGAGAGGTGGACCACAAGGCCAAAGCCAGTTTCTCAAGCATTTCCCACCCATGTGGCAGGGTCGGTGGCTGGGAAGGACAGTGAGCCTCGTGAGAAGTGGCTCTTTATTTCTAGTATGAAAGATAACTTTTAGCAGCCTTTGAAAAAACACCATAAAAATTCAATACTGGCCAGGTGTGGTGGCTCACGCCTGTAATCCCAGTACTTTGGGAGGCTGAGGCGGGCAGATCACTTGAGGTCAGGAGTTCGAGACCAGCCTGGCCAACATAGGGAAACCCCATCTCTACTAAAAATACAAAAATTAGCCGGGTGTGGTAGTGTGTGCCTGTAATCCCAGCTACTCGGGAGGCTAAGGCAGGAGAATCCCATGAACCCAGGAGGCGTAGGTTGCAGTGAGCCAAGATCATGCCATTGCACTTCAGCCCAGGCAACAGTGTAAGACTGTCTCCAGGGGGAAAAAAAAAAATTAGCTGGGCATGGTGGCATGCACCCGTAGTCCTAGCTACTCAGGAGGCTGAGACAGGAGAATCACTTGAACCCAGGAGGTGGAGGTCAAAGTGAGCTGAGATCACGCCACTGCACTCCAGCCGGTGTGACAGAGTGAGACTCCGTCTCATAAAAGTAAAAAAAAAAAATCAATACTGTACAATGTCTATTTTCCCCTCATGGAGCTACAGATTCAAGAATATAAAGAAGATTTAAAATTCAACGTGACTCTGTGGCACCCGACAAGCTGGCTCCAACGTGGACATGGAAAACGCAAAGGCCCCAAACAGCCAAGACGCTTCTGAGGGACAACAAGCTGGGACTAGACCTGCCAAAAATTAAGCATTTCTACAGAGCTGTTGCAATAAAGACAGTGTGTATCATACCCCTACAGATATAGCCAATTATTGTCAATTAAAAAAAAAAGACAGCGTGTTATTGGCTAGACACAGACAAAAGCTGACTTATGCAACAAAGCCAGAGTCCAGGCCAGGCGTGGTGGCTCACGCCTGTAATCCCAGCACTTTGGGAGGCCGAGGCGGGTGGATCACGAGGTCAGGAGATCGAGACCATCCTGGCTAACATGGTGAAACCCCATCTCTACTAAAAATACAAAAAAAATTTAGCCGGGCATGGTAGTGGGTGCCTGTAGTCCCAGCTACACGGGAGGCTGAGGCAGGAGAATGGCGTGAACCTGGGAGGCGGAGCTTGCAGTGAGCCGAGATCGCGCCACTGCACTCCAGCCTGGGGGATTGAGCAAGACTCTTTAAAAAAAAAAAAAAAAAAAAGCCAGAGCCCAGAAAGAGGCCCACACTTATATGGGAAAGATATTTACAACACCAACAGATTACATCTTCTGAATAGATGGTTGGTGATAACTAGTTATCCATACAAAAAAACAGTGAAGTTAGAACCTTCCCTCATACTGGACATAAAAATCAACTCCAGGTGGATTACAGACCCAAGGGTACAAGGTAAGACTGCAAGAAGTTTGGAAGACACTATAGGAGAATCTCTTTGTGACATCAAGGTAGAGAAAGATTTTCTGACCCACTGCTTTAAACTGGTGGGAACCTCTGAATCAGTTGGAAAGCTTGTAAAAGCACAGACTGTGGGTCTCGCTGGCAGAGTTTCTAATTCAGCAGGACTGGGGTGGAGGTGGGAATTTGCATTTCTAACAAGCTCCTGAGTGACCTGACAACACATCATCCTAAACTACACCCAGAAAACTCACACCTTTCAGAAAAGAAATTTAACTACATGAAAATTTTCTGTTCACCGAAAGACATCATTTTACATGTACCAGCTAAGTGAAAAAATTTAACTGTCTGACAGTATCAAACTTTGTGAGGTTGTAGAGCAATGAATTACATATGTGTTGCTCATGGGAGTGTAAACTGGTATAACTGCTTCAGAAGACAATTTGGTATTGTCTACTAAAGTTGGAAGTGTGTACACCCTGTGACCATGCAACTCTGCTTGTCAGTATAACCCTACAGAAAGTCCTCTGTGTGCAAGCACCAGGAGACAGCGAAAGAACATTCCAGACAGCACTGCCTGTAACCAGAAAGAGGAAAAATCTGGAAACAATCAAATGCCCACCATCAGCAGAATGGATAAATAGGCTTTACAATGGAATATTATGCAGCAGAGAAAAGGAAAGAATTACAGCTAAAGCAAAGACAATGAGTGAAATCTACAAAGAAAATGAAAAGGAAGGGGCAAACACAAAATTCAGGGTAGCAATTATGCTAAGGTGTGAATGAAGAGGATGTGTTTGAAATTGTATCCAGAATCACTGAGCATCATGGCTGTGAACCTCAGAGATGAGCCCACCAGACCCACCTGCCTCCTGATGGAGGAACACGCCACACTGATGGGACAGTCTTGCCAAAAGCATCGAAGCTGAATTGGATCAAGCCTCCAGATCTGACTGACAACTTACAGGAAATACCGAGGACAGAGCCACGTGTCAGACGACAGTATGGGACTGCAACCTGCAAAACCCAGACTACAGAAAATTCTACAGGACGAACTGGTTTCTTCAGTACAAAGATGGCAAAGAGAACAGATGAATGTGGGGTATGAGCAGACAAAAGAAACTGAAAAGACATTTCAAACAAGCACAATATCTGGTCCCTCCTTGAGTCCAGAGTCAAACAAATTTTAACAAAAAGAAATATGGCCGGGCACAGTGGCTCACGCCTGTAATCCCAGCACTTTGGGAAGCTGAGGTGGGCGGATCACGAGGTCAGGAGATCGAGACCATCCTGGCTAACACGGTGAAACCCCGTCTCTACTAAAAATACAAAAAATTAGCCAGGCATGGTGGCGGGCGCCTGTAGTCCCACCTACCTGGGAGGCTGAGGCAGGAGAATGGCGTGAACTCGGGAGGCGGAGCTGGCAGTGAGCCGAGATCATGCCACTGCACTCCAGCCTGGGCGACAGAGCGAGACTCTGTCTCAAAAAAAAAAAAAAAAAAAAAAAAAAAAAAAAAAAAAAGCGAAATATTAGGACATTTATGAGACAATTGAGAATTTGAACACTGAGTTTGATAATATTAAAGAATTCTTCATTTTTAGGTGTGATAACAATATCAGGGGAAAACTGTTTTTTTAAAGTCATCTTTTAGAAAAATGTAACTGAAAGATTTGCCAGAAAACATTTTCTACGCAGAAGAGCTCAGAGGAAATGACTATCCTATTGTTCTTTAAGCTTAGGGGGAGGGGTAAGTACACAGTATGTTTGTGTACTCACATATATTTTAAACATATTTATATGCATTTAATAAAAGCAATTTATTATTTAAAGGAAAGGAAGAGAGGGAGAGAGAGGGAGGGAGAGAGAAGAAAGAAGGTAATGAAGGAGGGAGGAAGAGAGGGAAGGAAGGCGGTGGGGACGGGATTATTTGGAGAGAAGGAAGACAAAAGGAGACAGGTCTCCTTTGCACCCACCATACAAGAGCTGGTATTTTTGCACATCCTGGCACATCTAGAGAGCATTCTAACACACTTAGGGCAGGAGAGTGTCACCTCTGAGAGAGGCCTTCCTTGATGACCCTGTCTAAAGTCTTCTCTCCCCCAGCACCCTGTTTCTTTTCTTCATGGCATGTGTCACCAGCTGAAATCTATTTCTTTCTGGCGTTTTTTTCTTCCTTACTAGACTGTAAGAACCACAGAGCAGGAATCTCACTTCATTGACCCAGCACCTACCAATTTACCTGGCTGGAAGCAGGTGTTGATAGATGACAGTGGTGATGGTGATCATGATAGTGGTGGCAGTGGTGGTATTTGGTATCTACTGGGTATTTACTCTGTGCCAGGCCTTGTTCTAAGCAATCTACATGTACTAACCCACCCAATGTTCACAGTGACCCATGAGGTAAGTGTTATAATGATTACTCCCATTTTGCAGTTCAGTAAATCAAGGCTCAGTGAGGCAAAGGGCCTCGATCAGAGTTACGCAGGTAGCACGTGGCCGAGCAATGATTTGCATCCAGAAGTTCTGGTTCCAGGGCCTACCCTGGATTCCTGCCTTGCTGATAACATTTCATTTAATAGTAAAGACAGAAGCTTTTTTTCAGGCCTAAAGTGACCCTGAGTTAACCACTGAAGTTCAAGGAGGACCTGATTAAACCTAATTATTTCTCCTGCCCATACTAGCCCCAGTGTTCTTTATCCATGCACACACACATACACACACCCATATACACACACACAGTATAACTACACCTGGCCACACTACAAACCATAGTGCAAGGTCCTGAAGCAATGCAATTGTCTTTTTTTTTTGTTTTTTTGAGACAGTCTTGCTCTTTCTCCCAGGCTCATGTGCAGTAGCACAGTCTCAGCTCACTGCAACCTCTGCCTCCCAGGTTCATGCGATTCTCCTGCCCCAGCCTCTTGAGTAGCTGGGATTACAGGCGTGTGCCACCACGCACAGCTAGTTTTTGTATTTTTAGTAGAGACAAGGTTTCAACATGTTGGCCAGCCTGGTCTTGCACTCCTGACCTCAAGTGATCCACCTGCCTTGGCCTCCCAAAGTACCGAAATTCCAGGTGTGAGCCACCGCGCCTGGCCTGAAGCAATGCTCTTTGACTTGTTTTCTGCCTGGCACACAGTAGGCACTCTGCAGATGTGTTGAGTAGAACTGACCAAAGTGCAAGAAATTTGGGCCAGGATGCCAAACTTTCCAAAGCAGAAGTCCCAACCTCAGTGAGAAAACATCACTATTAAGAGCCCCATTAGGGTGAGCGAGCCCCTCTTTGAAATTCAAGGCCCCCACAGGAGGGGGCCCTAACCCCATTATCACACCCACCCAGCAGGAATTTACTTGACTGCTTTCCTTCCAGCTCCCCTTCCAGCCTTACAGAGGGGACCCCGAACAGCTAAGAACTCTGATAATAAGAAACCAAGGGCTGTAAGATCTGGAGTTTGAATTTAGGGAATTCTTTCCAGGATAGGCCTGGCCAGAGCCTGTTTTGGGGTGAGCCCCCACGACTGGCACACTCTGGCATCACACAGCTGGGGGTGATTGGACTGGGGAAGGGGTCTGCGACCAAAAGGGGTGGCCCTCTTAGATGGAGCCAAGGCGTCTGCATTCTGAGTCACAAGGCCATCCTGAGAACCTTCTCCCTAATCGGAACAGAACAGGAAACTAGCATGCTGAGAGCTGCTGCCCCCTTCTCCAAACAGGCCAGGGGGTGGGCAGGAGCACGGAGTTCCAGTTCCTGGGCTGAGGCATGAATTTCTCAGAACCCTGGCAGCCTGGAAAACACAGAGCTGGTTTCTGTTTTCCACCCCCAGAAACAGCCTGTAACCACAGCAGGAGGGAGGCCCCGCTGGCCCGGTCGGGAGCACCCTGGCCAGGCCAGGATGCAAACACTGCTGCTGTTTAGAGAGGGAAACCCTGGCCGGCTCACATGCCCGATTCCTGGGCGTCCCCGGCCACCTCATACTCTCTGCCAGCTGGGTCCACGGGGATGCTATCTTCGGGAGGAGCAGGGAGTTGGAACGCAGCCCTCAGAACAGGGGTGCATGCCAGCTGGGCTAGACATTTGGCATGCAAAGGGGGTGCAATCTCATGGGTCTCCCTGCAAAAGGAGTACTTCTGTGTCCAAAACAAGCTGGTGCCAAGCACAACAGAACAACAAGGAGCACAGGAGAAGGAGAAGGAGAAGCACAGGATGAGGCCGCCGACCCCACCCCCGCCCCACCGACCCCGGCCCCCCCATCCCCTCTGGCCGCCCCCCCGCCCCCGCCCCCGCCCCCCGCCCCGCCAAACACATGGAGCCGAGTGCAGTGTCCTGCTCTCCAGGCAGCCAGCTCCCGGGTTTCACAATCCTTTCCATGGCACTCGGGTTTGCTGTCACAACAACTGCAGGATGACCCGGTGCTGGGCAGCACTGCTGGCTGGAGGTGAGAAATCGATTTTCTCACGGGCCCAGTGGCCAGCACATTTTTGAGGTCATGCCCCGGCCTGGCCTGTGGAGTCCCCCAAGCATCTGCCTCTGTCGATCCACTGTGCCCTCTGAGGCTGGACTGCATGGCACTAAGAGGGCCCTGGGTTCCAAAGCCATCCTGCTGAGAAGAGATAACAGCCTGATTCTAGGACCAGGACACAGTCTGTCTCCTCAGGGTTTATTCACTGGCAAATCTTGTTAGCAGATGCTAGAGGTTTTTATTTGCACTCCTGAACTCCCAAAGAAACATATAGCATCTTTTTTCAAAAAAACCTAAAGAGGCGGGGTGTGGCAGCTCATACTGTAATCCTAGCACTTGGGGAGGCTGAGCTGGGAGGACTGCTTCAGGCCAGGAGTTCAAGACCAGCCTGGACAACATAGTGAAACCCTGTCTTTACAAAATTAAGAAAAAACAGCCAGGAGTGGTGGCGCACGCCTATAGTCCAGCTACCCAGGAGGCTGAGGTGGGAGGATTGCTTGAGCCTAGGAGTTCAAGGCTGCAGTGAGCCATGGTGGCACCAGTGCACTCCAGCCTCGGTGACAGAGCAAGACCCTGTCCCCTCCAAAAATATTAAATAAAATTTTTAAAATTAAAAACAAAACTAAAGAACATGTACAAATGTACTCACTTGCTGTGGGACCTTGGACCAGTTACTTAACCTCCCTGGGCTACAGTTTCCTCATCTATAAAATGCCTCTGCGGCTGCCATGAGGGTTAAATGAGTTAATGCAGCAAAGTCTTAGAAGAATGTCTGGTAAACAGTAAACATCTAAGCATGAGCTGCTATTATCATTATTGTTCTTTTGTGACAAATAGTTTTAAATCATTTTAAACCCAGGCAGTCTCGGTTCTCAGTTTCATGCCTGGTTATTCATTCAATACCACAAATATTGGGTGAGCACCTTTTATGCAGGAAGCTGAGCCAGGTCTTTGAGCAAAGGGTGGACGTCAGCAAATGTTGTCAAGGGCTTCCCATGTGCAAAGCCAGCCCAGGGGCAGTCAGCAGTGCAGACAAGTCACAGCATTTGTCCTCACTACCCAGAGACTCGAGCAAGGGAGAAAAAATAAATAAATAAATGGAAACACCTGAAAGAGACCATGTTCATTTCCAGGACTTCAAGGCAAGAGAGAAACCCTCCAGGTGCAGAGCAGAGACATTGTCAGAGCCTTGGAACGCTGGCCAGATTTCAAAAGTCACAGCAGAGAGCCAGGCATGGTGGCTCACGCCTGTAATCCCAGCACTTTGGGAGGCCGAGGTGGGCGGATCACCTGAGGTCAGGAGTTCGAGACCAGCCTGGCCAACATGGCAAAACTCCATCTCTACTAAAAATACAAAAATTAGCCAGGTGTGGTGGCACACACCTATAATCCCAGCTACTTGGGAGGCTGAGGCAGGAGAATCAATTGAACCCAGGAGGCAGAGGTTGCAGTGAGCAGAGATTGTGCCACTGCACTCCAGCCTGGGCAACAAAACAAGACTCTGTTAAAAAAAGAAAAAAAAAGAAAAAAAAAAAAAGTCACAGGAGAGCAGGATTTCCAGGCGGTGGTTAAGGCACGGGCAAAGGTTTGGAGGCAAGAAAGCCTCCACACAGCCGCAGTCAACCTCCCCTCACAGCTGAGGGGTGGGCGAGGCTGATCATGCATACACACAGCCGGAAACACAGCCCCAACCAGAACAGAAAGGTTTCTGTTTCTAAATCCTCATTTTCACTCCAGCCTCTGGGGTCATTTCTAGGACCTGAAATCTGCCCCTTTCTTTTTAAAAATTCTCTCCTAGGGGCTGGGCATGGTTGCTAATGCCTGTAATCCCAGCACTTTGGGAGGCCAAAGTTGGTGGATTCCTTGAGCTCAGGAGTTTTGAGACCAGCCTGGGCAACATAGTGAGACCCCATCTCTACAAAAAATAACTAGCCAGGTGTGGTGGCACATGCTGGTAATCCCAGCTACTTGGGGAGCTGAGGTGGGAGGATCACTTGGGCCTGGGAGTTTGAGGCTGCAGTGAGCCATGATCCTACCATGGCACTCCAGCCTGAGTGACAGAGTAAGACCCTGTATCAAAAAAAAAAAAAAAAAAATCTAAAAACACAATCAGGAGAAAGTCTCCCTTCTACTCTTGCTCAGTATTTCCTTGTGTGTCTGCATCTTATTAACAGACATTTAGCCTGTTTCTAGTCTCCTGCTACTATAGACAAGGCTGGAGTCAACATCCCACACACCACATGCAGCAGGTATCCGGATGGACCCGGCTTCCTGAAGACAGATGAGGCTTATTGTGGTCCCTGAGTAGTTGGCCACCACCTGTCTCTGGGGATCCAGGAAAACCAAGAGCTCCTGAAGTCACCAAGCTTCATGCCAGAGAACACTGTGCAGGGCTAGGGACCAGTGACACGGAATCAACAGCCAGCCTGGCTCACAGCTGGGCCAGCACACCTCTAAAGATACATTTCTAGAAGCAGGATGTTCTGGATTAAAAGATGTGTGCATTCTAAATTTGGGTTCATTTCACCAAATTGCCCTTCAAAAGAGGTTCTACCCATGCAGATGCCCACCAATAATGACTGAGAGGACATGTTTCACACCTCTCACCAATACCACACTTTATCAGCCTCCCTTCCTTCCATTCCTCCTCCTTCTTTCCCTTGCTTTCTTGCCAATGTTGTCAGTCTCACAGGAGGAAAAACTGACCCTGGTCTGGAACAATCCTGCACCAAATACAGATAATGATGTTCAGATAATAGGAAGTCCAGGGAAAAAGAAAACAGTAGGAGTTTAAAAATCCCAGAGATAGCTGCCAGGTGTGGTGACTCGTGCCTGTAATCCCAGCACTTTGGGAGGCCGAGGTGGGTGGATCACTTGAGGTCAGGAGTTCAAGACCAGCCTGGCCAACAAAGCGAGACCCCGTCTCTACTAAAAATACAAAAATTATCCGGACATGGTGGCACACTCCTGTAATCCCAGCTACTCTGGAGGCTGAGGCAGGAGAATCACTTGAACCCTGAAGGCAGAGGTTGCAGTGAACCGAGATCACACCACTGCACTCCAGTCTGAGAGAGAGAGAGAGAGACTCTGTCTCAAAATAAAATAAATCCCAGAGATAGTTGAGGGAATTGGTTCTGAAATGGTCCAGAGAGAAAACAGAGGAACCAGACCAGGACCCTCAGGACTCAGAGGACCTGGGTAGGGCACAGCACCCACCTGGGATTCCCAGGGTGCCAGCTCCTGGCTTCTCACTCTGTCTGGCTGAAGGGGCTGCTCCCTCAAACAGGAAGCCGTGATGAAGGGGTTTCACATCTGTCTGGAATAAAGGGCCCGTTCAAATCTGGGAGAGGCTATGTGGGGGCCAAAAACTGGTGAGAAGATATTAAAGGAGGGTTAGCACATCCCAAGTGCAGAGATGAAGACATTTCTGCAGCCCTGGACAGATAAAGATGAGGCTAAGAAGATGATGAAGCTGATAGCTGCTCTCTATGGAGGGCTGTGTGGCTGACCTGGTTATACTCACTTCCCATACATCATTTCCTTTAAACCTCAAGCACTGCTAATATCCCCATTTTGCAGATGGGGAAATTGAGGTCACAGACATTCAGTAACTCACCTAAGGCCACACCCCCAAGTTCCTTAGGCAACAGATGGGAGCTGAGCATGGGGGCCAGAGGGAAAGTAGGGGCAGTAGCAGGAATTCACTTTAGCGCTGGTTGAATGTGAGGTTCCTGCAGGGAATCCACATGGAGGGCCCAGGAGGAGGTCAGATCAGTGGGTCTGGGGCAAAAGCCAGTTTTCTGGAGTCTCATCAGATGAAGGAGTGAAAAGGCAGGGGGAGCAGCCCAGGAAAAATGCCCTATTCTCTTTATAGGTGGACTCAGAATCACTTCTCACACACGTGCCTCTAACCACCCATTGCCTGTGCCTCTGGCTTTGTAACCTCAGACAAATCCCTCCCTTTTCTCAGCCTGCTTTCACGTCTAAGATGCAGAGATGACCGTCCCTGCCTTCCACGGCGCCCGGTAAGGGGGAGGGATCATTAGCATTGTTACAATATTTCCTGTACTTGTCAGTCTGGCAAACACACTCCCTCCAAAACTTCAACCTTCCACCTGCCAGTAGCTTCCCCTTCCTCCCAAAATAAAATCCATAGCTCTCAACCCGCGAGGCCTGTCCCCTCCATGCTCCCTTTCCATGACGCCGCCGTCATTACTCTCAACCACACCAGACCTCTCTCTGTCCTCCACACAAACCACGTTTCCTCCCAGCTCTGCCCTGCGTGCTTGCTCTTCCCTCTGCCTGGAATTCCTTCCCCTCACTCTCTTCCTCCCGGTCTCAAATCCAAAGTCACTTCCTCAAAGAGGTTGGTCCTGACCACCCCGTTTGAAGTTATGCCCGTCCCCATCGTCACTTTATTGAACTCCGCACTTAGTCTCCACCCCCAACATCTGAAATTCTCATCATTTTCTGGTTGACATTTGATGAACAGCCTTCCCCTTGCAG
Source organism: Pan paniscus (assembly GCF_029289425.2). Classification (NCBI taxonomy): domain Eukaryota; kingdom Metazoa; phylum Chordata; class Mammalia; order Primates; family Hominidae; genus Pan; species Pan paniscus. The sequence continues at coordinate 57,170,006 of NC_073270.2, forward strand.
AGCAAGCTCTGCCAGCAGGGAGGCCCCATCCATTTGGTTCACTTCTGTGTCCCATCACCTAGCACCAAGCCCAGCTCACTTTACATACTCAGTGGATATCTGTTTAAAGAAGGAAAGAACACCAGTTGATAAGAAACAAACCAAAAAAGCAAATGCTCAAGCAACACGCCCCCTGAGCAGTTCCCGAGGCAGCCAGCCCGCCAGCTGAATGCTAAAGGAGGCGGCATCCACATCACAGCATCAGCCCTCCTTGGTACCCGCGGGGCACTGGGCAGTCCGTAAGTCAATTTTCACACATGCCTCGCCCAAGGCCACAAGCAAGGAAGAATGAAGGCTCAGAATCAAGCTTCCTTTGACACTAACTACTCAGCAACATCTTCTGACCCTGGGGCCCCTGGCCTGGGTGCTGTACTAGGGAATAGGCGGTGCCATGGGGAGACACTAGTTCCCGGTGGCTTCCCACACTCAGAGAGTGCTAGGAATGCTCCAGTCCACCAGTAACAATCTTTTTGTAGAGTGGACACTCCTTCCCCGAAACACACATGGTGTGGTCAGCACTCAATATTATAAAGCTGTTACTTCTACCAGAGCTGGACACTAAATCCTTCAGATGGTGGTTCTTAACCAGGGGCAACTCTGCCCCCCAGGGGATACTTGGCAGTATCTGCAGACATTTCTGATGGCCACATCTGGGGTGCTACTGGCATCCGGTGCATTGAGGCTAGGAACACTGGTACACATCCTTTCATGCACAGGATAGCCCCTCACAACAGAGAATAATCCAGCCCGAAATGTCAGTAGTGCTGAAGCTGAAAGACTTGCTTCAAGAGAAAAGGTAATAAGAAAATGTTTTGAGATTCCTGGACTGACCGTTAGGAGAGGAGTTTCCTGAATTTGGGGAAAATTGGCAATAACTGGACATTTAAGGCCTCACCCTCATTCTGTTTTGGGTTTTCTTTTGTTGTTTGTTTCGGTTTTTTTTTTTTTTGAGACAGAGTCTCGCTCTGTCCCCCAGGCTGGAGTGCAGTGGTACGATTGCGGCTCACTGCAACCTCTGCCTCCCAGGTTCAAGGGATTTTCCTGCCTCAGCTTCCCTAGTAGCTGGGATTACAGGCGCATGCCACCACACCCAGCTAATTTTTGTATTTTAAGTACAAATGGGGTTTCACCATGTTGGCCAGACTGGTCTTGCACTACTGACCTTAAGTGATCTGCCTGCCTCAGCTTCCCAAAGTGCTGGGATTATAGGCGTGAGCCACCCCCCCGCCCTAGGTTTTCTTTATAGTACGTATTTACCACCTGACATTATAATATATATTTATTTCACTGTTTGTCTCACCAACTAAGAAGTACGCTCCCTGAAGGCAGAGACTCTGTTTCACATGCTGCTGTGTCCTCACTGGCACACAGTAGGGATTCAATAAATATTTGTGGAATAAAGAAACTCCTAAGAATATCAAGTCATACAAAATATCCAACCTCCTTTTGCAGCTGTTTTCTCATTATGATCATACCTATCCTGCACAAAGACCCCAAATCCATTCTCCTGTCTTCCACAGTAGCAGGTTTCAGCTGTGCACATGACTGGGTAATATAAATATAAAAACTATACTTCCCAGCCTCCTCTGTGGCTCAGTGTGGTTACATGACAAGACTCTGGCCAATACAGTATTAGCTGAAGGGATAAATGTGATTTCTGGGTTACGCCCTTAAAGGAAAGGGCGTGCCCTCCTTCCTCTTTTTTCCCCATCCAGGAGCCATCTTGGATGACGCAGATGAGGGTACCACCCTGAGAATGGAGAGTGATAAGACAGAAAAAGCCTGGCTTCCTGGTACGATGGGGCCAGCATACCAGCCATGGACTGCTTATCCCTGTGCTGTTACAAGAGGAAGAAATCATTTATCTTGTTAAAGTCACTGTTACTTTGGGTTTGGTTACAGCAGCCTCTACATCCTAATCAATACCCTCTAATAATCCTCCCAATAACCTCCCCTGCCTTGCAAGCTCTAACTGCTTTGGAATCACGTTCAAAGACTCCATAACACCGCAAGGAGTATCTCAGCAGCTGGCATTCGAGAGCGATTTCATGATTTCCCCTTCTCACGTGTAGTAGATGTGATCCTCAGTTCACATGTAGGATTATTTCCTCCCTCAGGCTTCAGAATATCTGAGGACATTGCTAAGCCAGAGAAAGAAAGGACAGGAAGTCATATTATTTCAGTCCTTCAAATGATAAGGACAAAAGGAACTACCAAAAAATAGCCCATTAAAATCTTAAAACACCAATTATGCTTAAATTCATGAGTTCATAATGGTACCAAAAAAAAAAAGCAACTACACACAAACAACCGTAATGGATCATCACTGTAAGATATTAATGAACCAACCCATTATTTAAAAAACTGGTAAATAAAGGGAAAGAATCAAGCATTCATCCTGCTTTTCCTATATGAATTCTATCATTGTTGATGAAGGGAAGTTTCTCTTTATAGAAGTTTTCCAGCTAACAGTAGAGGAAGGGATGGCAGAATTAGAATAGAATATCACCATTTTATAATTCATGCACCACTGAATTAATGGAGCAAGGCACTGACTATCAATCACCAAAAGACAGGCAACCCAACTCCACGTACCTCCTGTCAGAAGGATGTGTCATCACCCATGAAGCAATCTTGCCAAAAACAATTGAATCTGAATGAATGAAGCCTCTCAGTTTTACTGCTAACTTACAGGACATACAGAGGAGACAGGAACACACTAAAAACCTCATCATGGAGATATAACTGGCAAAGGCCAGACTGAAAAATTTCACAGGATAAACAACCTCATTTTTTCAACAAATAAATTGCAATATAATACTAATGATGAAACCAAAAAAGGATCTTATTATTTAATCTAGAGGAAGAACCTCTAGATTTAATCTAGGGGAAGAACCTCTCCATCAAACCAGACTTCAAACAAAGGCATCTGCTTGCAATGCTTGGTCTGACTCCCGACGCAAATGAACTATAATAAAAACAAAGAAGAAAACACTTTTATGATATTTATATAAGACAACCGGAAGTTTAAACACTAGGTATTTCATGATATTAAGGAAGTATTATTAATTTCCATGTGTGCTAGTGGTCTTGTACTTTCAGAGTCCTTTTTTTAGAGATACATGCTATTTCTACATGAAATTATAGGATGTCTAGGATTTGCTTCAAAATATTGCTGTGTAGCTAGGCACCATGGCAGGCACCTACAGTCCCAGTTATGCTGGAGGCTGAGGCAGGAAGATTGTTTGAGCCCAGGAGATCAACGCTGCAGTGCACCATGATTACACCTGTGAATAGCCACTATGCTCCAGCCTGGGCAACATAGCAAGATCCTATGTCTTTAAAAAAAAAACAAAAAAAAAACTAATAACAACAAACCCCCAAAACAAAATTACCAGGTAATGAATATAACAGGATGAAGGTGTAGAAGAAATCAGATTGGCCATGCATTGATAACAGCTGAAGCTTCATGGTGGGTAGGTAGGGGTACCTTGTACTATGCTATAGTTACATATGTTCAAAATATTTAATTAAAAGTTTTAAAATCTTACCCCCATTTAAAAATCTTCCCCAGCCACAAGGAGGGGAAGGAAGGAAGATAGAGGGAGGGAACACTTTTGAAGGCCCCGGCCGGACGCAGGTCCTGGATTAGTGAGCCTTGGATATGTGTGGCACTTCCGTAATGGGGGCACAATTCAAACGCCTAATGGGTCCAGATAGGAACCCTGAATGAGTGAAATCGGTGAAGTCTAAGAGGAACAACAAAACAAGTGTGAAGATAAATAACAATGGACAATCCACCTATCGTCGGAAGACAAAAGGGAATGGCGGGGGCTGTGGACAGAGCAAGTGGATGTTCCAACTAAAGGAAGTAGCCTCTGCTCAGGGCCAGCCTTGGTTTTGACTCCCAGTAGCTGCCATGCAGGAGGTGGGGCCCAAGGTGGCTAGATCCTTGGATTTTCTAAGCAAAGTCAGAAATCCCTATTTTTATGTGCAATCCCCGGTTTTTCAACACTGGCATCTAATCAAAATATTTTTTCAAATACCGTGTGGGCCAAACAAAATATCTGCGGGCGAAATGCAGCCCATGGAGCACCAGTTGGCTGCTCCTTTTCCAAGTGCTGAAGCAGACCACAACTCAATCCATCTGTAAGAAGGGGAGAGGGTGCTTTCATCAATTTTGGGTCAATTCTTTTTTGGGCATTTAATAAAGCTGAGAATTCAAAAGACACCATCAACTTCCAGAAATCTATAAGAACCGGCTGCGGAACATTTCAAAGGCGTCCTCCACGTCATCAGCTTATGCAACAGAACCTCTACTTTGCCCAGAGTTTTGGAAATTAACAACCAGGGAGTGTCCTTTCAGCTTTCCTGGGATAGTGGAACTAACAGGCTTCAGATGAAACCTATTTGTTGGTTTGCAGACAGCCTGGGACTTAAGTCCAAACTGCTCGCAACAGACAGTCCTGCCATAAAACCAAGTTGGGGTGCTCAAGGCTCATCATAAAATGACCAGAGAATCCACTTCGGCTGCCTTGCCAGAGATCTGATTTTATGACTGTTTAAAGGGATGAGACAGATGTCATCCCCAAACCTGAGAGCAGCAGAATTTGTTGCTGAGGACCAGAACGGACTCCTTCAAATTCAGCCCTCAGTTTGTCTTTGACTTCATCTAGAGAAAGATTCTTGACACCCTGGATGGGCAAAACAGGCCCCAGCCCTGCGTCTATTCACAGGCACAACTTGACCAGATCCCTGGATCCATAAAAAATTAAAGAGGTGTCAAAAATGCAGCAGAGAAGAGCCAAATAAATGGTTTCATCATTCCCCAGGAAGAAAACCCCTCTTTTTTTTTTTTTTTTTTTTTTGAAAGGGTGGAAAGTAAAAGAAAATTGGTGCTAAAACAAAGTTGAACTGGTTCAGAGCAAAAAGAGAGTCCAGAATGTTACTTGAAGGCAGCACACACCAAAACACACCCAAATCTCAAGTCTAGGAATGACTGGCAACCACAGCTACTTCAGGGCAGGGGGCTTTCGTTTGTTCTTTGTGGGTTTTCCCCTGGGAAAACAAAGCTTTGCCCTTGATCCAAAATGGGTTTATCAAGGGTGGGAAGGGAGGGAGCACAGAGAATAATCTAGTGTATGAAATGAGTTGAGTAACTGCCACCCAATTCATAGACTAAAGTAACCAAATTCTTTTTCAAGTTCTACACTTCTAGAGAGAAACAGACTACAGCTAGCGCTGATATTAGAAAGTTATGTAGATTTTTTAACATTATAATATTCTGGCTGGGCACAGTGGCTCACACTTATAATCCCAGCTTTTTGGGAGGCTGAGGCGAGAGGATCACTTGAGCCCAGGAGTTCGAGACCAGACTGGGCAACATAGCAAGACCCTGTGTCTCTATAAAAAATAAAAAGTTGAGCCAGGCATGGTGGCATGTGCCTATAGTCCCAGCTACTGAGAAGACTGAGGCAGGCAGATTGCTTGAGCCTGGGAGGTTAAGGCTGCAGTGAGCTATGAGGGCACCACTGCACTGCAGCCTGGGTGACAGAGTGAGAGACCCTCTCTCAAAAAAAAAAAAAAAAAAAAAAGGGATTATCTTGGGTTGTGGCTGGAATCAGGGAAAATCCATTGCAGTTTCCAGCCCCACAAGTTATGCTGCTGAAAACCATCACCTGAGTGGCGGCATCATCCTGAAATGAGTGAGGTAGCTGGTATGGTACATCCAGCATAGCACACCCACAGAGCAGGGAAGTGAGTCTTAGCCCTTCTGCCCTGTGTTCTAGTAAGAATGAAACTACAAAGGAGGGCCTTTAAAATTGGTTATGATGCTGACCTACCCATAAATCTTGCTTAAAGGAGCACCTCACTCTTTCACAAGGATATTCACCTGTTACCACAAGAGAATAGCCTCATTTGGAAATTAAATATAGCATAAACAATTCAGAACAATTAAAAGTGCTGGTTCCAGCAGATGACTGGGAGCCCACGAATGACACTGGATGCTGCCTCTCACTTGGTCCTCTTTTTTAGGAGCTGTCTGCTTTTGGTAGGAAAGATGCTGCTCTGGAATGAGGGCTGCGTGGACAGCAAGTCTGGGAAGGGACTTTCTTGTGGTTTGGTGGCTTCTGACCTCCAAATGCAAGTGCACATTCCTTTGGAAACACTTGCTTTGCAGAATTTCAAAAAGATCACTGAGCGTTTCTGGGTCTGGAGTCGGCTGGAACGTAGCTCTCTTACATAAGCCAGAAATACAGAGTCCACATCATTCGAGATGAAAGGACAGCTAAGTGGCACAGCTTGAAATCTGACATTCTTAGAAAGGGAGGGGAAACAAGAGAGGGAAACAAGAGATGCCCCAGGGACAGATACCTGCATACCGTTTAGGCACCCAGGAGAGGGACAGAGAATGGCTACCAGCTCAATTCAATGATCTTCCAACAGCAACTCTTGCAGATTCTGTGGGCTCCTCTGTAGGCAACCACAGTTTTCTGGACTTTGACATTTTCAAGGCTCGAACTATCCTTTGCTGAACCTTTGCTGAATTTACAGAGGTAGCCTGACAACATACTTGAGAATTCAGGCCAAGAGTCAGCCTCCTGGCTCTTCGTCAGAGCCTAGCTCTGCCCCTGCCCCTATAGCTCACAACTGACAAGGAAGAGGAGGAGGAGGAAAATGTCACTGCGGTTAGGGGAAGAAGAGTGATCAGCAACTACTGAACCCTCACCGTGCGCATCAGGTACTGGGCAAAGAGCTTTACAGGACGCCCCCATTTTCATTCTTACAGTAACCCAGAGAGTCGGGCACCATTATAAGTGACTTGGCCAAAGTTACAAAAGAGGGCAGTGATGAGGCCAGACTGAGAGCCAGGCAGGACAACCACAGCAACTCTTTGCCAGACAAATCCTAGAACTGAGGCTGGGCCTTCAGACCAACCATCCAATTCCTGAGAACGGGTCCCCATTGACCAAATGACAGGTACAGGACAAATCGTCAGCACTGTGGGTAACAGCAAGTGATATGGAAGTTTCCACCCATGGGGGACCTATGTGTACGTTTTACCACCTTTTGTAGAAAAGGGGAAAATAAGAATACATGTGTATTTGCATATGCTCGGGATTACATTAAAAAAAAAAAAAACCCTAAAGCATTCATCCTCAAGGTGGATGACGTTGCTTCCACGGGGGTAAAAATTGGTTCTCTGCGGGAGGGGTGTTGAAAAAAATCTTCCATATGACAATGCTTTGTGGCCCTGCAAAGGGCTATGGTACATGAACAGACACATTGTGTGTCTATAGCACTGACATTTCATGGCATGGAGATTAGGAAAAAAATTGTCTTAAAAGGCTCCTGGCTGGGGGTGGGGGGTTGGTAATAATGAAACAAAGGTTGAGAAATAATGTTCTAGGAGGCTAGAGAAAAACCAGTGTTAGAGAGCAGACCAGAAGGGGGAAGACATTTTCTGCTGGATGTCTTTTTTATATATTTTTCCTAAACGTAGGAACATATTGCCTTTATAAAGATACATTTTTAAATGAAGGCAAAAAAAGGACGCTGGCAAAAGCCCTCCCAACGGGGGCCTGGCCTTTTATTGGTGTCGGCTCCAGGTGGCCATGTGAGTTAAACCTGGTGCTGGCGGTTTCTGGTGGTTACTGGTGTACCAGCAAGGCCTACGCTGAGATACTCAGACCGGGCTCTCCAGGTGCCCACAGCCTCTGGGCCACTTGGCTGGGCAACTGCCTGGCCCAGTTCTCATCAGCACAGAGACTCCCTGTGTCTCACCCTCTGTCGGCACCAGGAGGCCCAGCCCTGCCGGGGTCATCGTGGCTGCCGGGCTCACGGCAGGGCTCTGCGGTGACCAGGCTCCGCGTGGGCTTTGCACGCCTCCCCACACAGGAGCCGCTTTGTCCCAGGCTTGCCGTGGGCACTGAGGGGCCCTAGTGAAAGATCCCTGAACTGCGGAACAAAGCAGGCCAGTTACAAAACACTTTTCCATCACTGGGTTCCTTTCCCTGCTTCCTGAGCTTTGGAGGGTGGGTCTCTCTGTTCATTCCTCCCCCGCCTGTTTCTCACGCATTGGTGCACCCAGCTTCTGCGTAGAGCCTTTTCAAAGCACACCCATGGCCCCTCTGCCAGAGGCACAACTGGCAAAACCTGGGCCACTGGTCCACACTCCTCCAGGGAGCCATGGCAGGGGATACACTCACTGGAGTTCTCAGCAGCCCCCGGCGAGGACATCATCTCCCTCATGCAGATACACATCCTGAGGTCCCCTGGAGGAAGCGGGGGGAGGGAGCCTTGGGCGGTGCTCTGGGGCTATGTCCACTCATCTATCCCATGGAAGAAGCAGGGCATGAGGGTGAGGAAGCCCATCTCCAAAGATCAGAGTAGCCCATTTTTTTCTCCTACACAAATAGATTTTTAAAATTTGAACCATGTCCTACAAGAAATCAAGGCAATTAAATTCATAAACAAGGCTGGGCATGGTGGGTCACAGCTGTAATCCCAGCACTTTGGGAGGCCGAGGGGAATGGATCACCTGAGGTCAGGAGTTCGAGACCAGCTGGCCAATATGGCGAAACCATGTCTCTACTGAAAATACAAAAATTAGCCAGGCGTGCTGGCAGGCACCTGTAGTCCCAGCTACTTGGGAGGCTGAGGCAGAAGAATCACTTGAACCCAGGAGGCAGAGGTTGCAGCGAGCCAAGATCATGCCACTGCACTCCAGCCTGGGCAACAGAGCAAGACTTTGTCTCAAAAAAAAAAAAAAAATCATAAACAAATAAAACAGCAGGTCACATTTATGGAAGATCCCTTTTATTGACATGCACTAACTCATCATCCTCAGCACAGCCTTTGAAGGGAGGAACTGTGACTGTCTCATTCTATAGATGGGGACATGAAGGCACAAGGCAGCAAGTAACTTGCCTGAGGTCAGAGTCAGTGATGGAGCTGACACTCAAGACACAAAAGAGTCATGAAATCTGACTCTTGTTTGTATAAAAAGGCAACATGAATCTCTGGAGTTAGAAGGCAGGATGGTGGTCACTTTTGTAGAAGGGAAAGGGACATCTGGGGGTTTCTGGGGTGCCAACAAGACTGTCATAATCCAGGTGGCAATTCTGTGGGTGGCCCGCTTGTGAAATATACAGAATGCACTACTGATTTCTGAATGTGCACATAATTAAGCACTTTACATGAAGAACAGGGCAGAAGTAGATTTAAGAATAAGCAGACTGATTTGTGCCCTTCCTGCACACATCAATATACTCTCTCTCACACACACAAGCTGCTATCCTCACAAGTCACTGCAGGGGCTGCAGCCATCACCGAGACCACATCCTTTCTTTTCTGGACGTTTCCAGAACGGGGTAAAACATCTCCTTTGAGTCCCAGGCCACACCCCTGCCCCCATGTTCTCTCATCTGTGGCTGAGTCTCTGGGCAGCTGTAGTAAGCTCTCTACTTCAAAACCTGTGGTGGGTTTGGTGGTGAGATGGCCCGATGACCTCTGCACCCCCAGTTCAGCTGTGGAGTCAGCACAGCTCCTAGAATGCACCACAGAGCGCTAGTAAAAGTCACCTCTGAGTCCACTTTCCCCAGCGCCTCTCCCGCTTGCTTGCGTCCTGAGTGGTAAAAAGTGCAGCCACCCCTCATTTTATGCAAGGGAAGCTGAGAATTACCTGTGTATTGATCACATTTGGGCAATTCCAGTTGCATTTTAAGTAACCGCGCTCATGACAGGGCCTGCGGGGCACACCCCCTGTGAAATGCACCGCCTTCCATCACGCTCCTGTCACGGGATTCGTTTTCAATTTCACACATCCCCCTTTTTTCAACCCTTGCCTCCCTATAGTCCATTTTGCAAAGGCAGCCAGAGTGATCTTTTCAAACAGTAAATCAAACCACGCTGCACTGCTGCTGAAAGCCTGAGGGAGCAAGCCCACGTCTCCAAGTTCATGGCCTCCGCCACCTGCGTTCCCTCTCCCTGAAACACTCTTCCCTCAGACCTCCCCAGGTGTGCGTCCATCCCCAAAGGCCGCCTCTTCAGAGTGGCCTTTCTGTACACTCATCTGCAGGGGCCAACCTCACCCCCAAACCAGGCAGCCACCCTCTCGCTCCTAACCCTGTGGAATTTCCCCTGTGGCTTTCATTGCTGTCTGAATTTCGCTTGCTTACTTACTGCCTTCCATGCTAATGTCTATCTCGCTTACCTACCAAACAATCACCGTGAGAGCAAAGATTTCATTTCATTTGTTCACTAGTGGATCCCTAAGTCCCAGAACAGTGTCCAGCACAGAGTAGACAGCCAGAAAATACTAGTGGGTGAGAGGGAAGGAGGGTCAAGGACAGAGAAGTCAAGGGTCAAGGACACAGAGGAAGGGAGAGAGGGAAGAAGGAAGGGTTAAGGACAGGGAGGGTTGGGGAGGAGAGAGGAATAGGGGAGAAAGGTACGGAAGAATTAGGTCCCAGAAGCAGCTACTGCTAGGCCCCAGGTACAATTTGGGGCCTTAGAACAAGGGACTAGTCACGGAAGGGGGATGACAGCAGAGAGAACGCAAGTGATGGTGTATGAACCATATGTTTCTGAAGAGCTGTAAGAAAGTGCCTGAATTGGGGTGGGTGGAGAAACACGGGGCTCAGGGGAGTGCATGCCTTGGGCCCTGGAATATTACTTATTTTGCTTTTCCAAAGAGACTTCTTGAAAACGTCTCAAGTACTCGGAGTGGAGAAAGCAGAAGGAGCGCCTTGGTGTTCCAAGAACAAACGGGGCCAAGCCAGCCGGCGTCTGTGTGCAGGAATGCAGGCGGGAAGGGCTGAGATAAAGCACAGATGCCCCATGAGGGAGCGGGGTGGAATGCCCAGATGCGACGCTGGGATCACTGGCCAAGGTGCAGGAAACGATAACTCAGAGCTGGGGGCTTCCCTGGACCCCAGGGCAGGGGCGGGATCAGCTTCAAAGATGGTTTGTTTGCACTTGTGCGGGGGAGGGAGGACCTGTGTGTTCACTGGTGACTGCTTCCTTTTCCAGCCACAGAACCTTCCCTCAACCCTCAAAACGCATAAGTCCAGCTCTTACAAAGTTTCCAAGGAAAGCCCACTTTGGCAAAATCCCAAGGGAAATAAATGACAAACCAGAAATGCCCACGCACAGGCAGCACAGCATGCTGGGGTTTAACATGGGCCCCGTGCAGCCAAATATGTGCCGTGTGCGACAGACTCCCTTGAAATCATAAACGAAAGGGACAGAAAAGGACCTAAAGACCAAGGAAGTTGCCCCACCAGACACCAAAGGAATGACCCAGGGGATTTTCCAGTTTACTTGTCAGAAATAACACAACACAGCAAACCAAGACGTCCAAATCTCATATCCATAGAGCTGATGGTGGCATATCTGGAATGTTCCATGGATGCACGGGCTACACAGACTAGCTAGGAGACGGGCTAGGAGAATTTGAAATTGCAGCAGTTCAGAGACAAAACTGCACCCACATCTTGGTGGCTACGGTGGAGATGCAGTCTGGGGCTTGCCACTGGGCATGAGCCACCAGGGGACCTGCCCATTGGAGGGTCCTGGGGTGGGCAGAGCCTTGGAGACAAGGCCGGTGGAGCACTGAACATAACTAGTGGCACTTGCTGCCTTTTGGAGGCCACGTGGGTGGAAACCATTCCACTGCCCCATCCAGCTCTGGCCTCAGGAATGTGCAGCCCCCAAATTGAGAAGCCGGACTATGGCACAGGGGACAGGGCAGTGCTGCGCTTCAGAGCTCTTGAGCTTCCTTTATGTTATTTCTGCCAAGTATTAGGAAAAGAGCTTCTAGGCCAGCTGTGTAGCATGACTCCCGGGCCTCCATTCTTGCAGAACACCGTACAATCCAGTGTGGACATCACTACCTGGAGTGTGCAATGCGCTCTCCTTTGTGCTACACCCCCGCGTTTTAGAGACTTATAATGTCCGCTAGCATGATAAAGACTCTCAGAAGTCCCGCAACAAATAATTAAACAAAAACAAAAACAAAAAACTTGGTTTAACCTAGTTTTTTCATCTTTTAAAGCCATGGAACCCTCCTTCAGAAAATAGCTCCTAACATCCCATGGGCTGGGGTCATACAGCATGTATCTAAATTTCACCTTGCTCGGTTCTCTGAGACATCCTTAGAGCTGACTCAGGTTTGGACCTAGCGGGACTCCCCCTCACCACGACTTTGAACCTGCCTGTGTTCAGAAAGGGCTTCAGGAGGCCCAAAAGGGTCTCGGTACTCAGCTGCTTTCTCTGTAACATAAGCTTCTTTGGAAACGGCAAGGACATCTATGGATCTGGGGCTGCCATAGCCAGTCATGACCACCTCGGGCCACTTGGACACGGGTGCCCCAATATCCAAGGCACTTACCATTTGCCTTTAACAAGGGATGGACAGGGTAGGAGAGGCCAGTGTGTTTCTCGCTCTGGAGACCAGACCAGCCCTAGGTGCAGAGTCAGCTGGGGAAAATTATCCAGCCCCGCACAGACACTCATTTATTTATAAAGCACCTCTTCTCCAATACAATCGATCCCCCAGGGCCTCACGTGGAGAGGGATCTGGTTACGACCATGCTTCATTGATCCACCACGTTCTGCCTTAGTTAATTCTCTACATGATTGCCCCCTTGAAAATAAGCACCAAAACCTTATCTTCACCACTGTGAATGTAAATTGTTCAAGGATGGATTGTATGCAGATGTCCGTTTCAAAACAGAGCACCATGACTTTAACTCAACCTGTGCTTGATTACTCAGGATCAAACGGATCAATTATTAACAGAGCAATACCTAGAGGTCAGCCTTGTAAGGCACGTGGGGGCAGGATGACCCTACAAGAAGTGGCCCCAGAGGTCTTTGCTTGGTGAATTCAGGGGACGTTTTTGATAGACTGTCTCCCTAGGGCTTGGGTATGGAGAATACCAGAAGTCACAGAGCCCCCAGATAACCTGGCTTGTCAAGACGTTTTGTAGAGTAAAGGTCAACAGCCTCTGACTATGCAGCAGAGGATATTTCTGGCACTGCGGTATATGAAATTCAGTACCCAGTCTTGATGGTAACTATTGTGGCTGTTTCAAAGCTTTCGCTTTACTTCCTACCCCTTGGCTGGGCTCCTGAGAGTTAATTTTCTGAAATAATTGAGGTTTCAGGGTATATCAGATGCTACTGCCTATAAAATACAGGACTGGAACTGGGAATGACAGCCAGCAATTTAGGTTTTTCCTTCTTCTATTAAGAAAAAACTCCAGTCGCTTAACTGTACATTTTTAAATAACGTAAACAGTGTCATGGGCTTTGCAACTCGATGGATAAACGCTTGAGGGGATGGATACCCCATTCTCTATATGTGCTTATTTCACTTTGCATGCCTGTCTCCAAACATCTCATGTACCCCACAAATATATATACCTGCTCTATATCCACAAAAAATTTTTAAAAGAAAAATGAAGGTAAAGAAAGTCCAACAGCCTATTTTTCTGTCTGGAGCCCCCAAGGCAAGGCTGCTCTGCTCATCCCACCCTCTCCGACCTCCCAATGCACCTTGCGGCTCCCAGGTGAGTCTTAGCAATGTGGTTTGTCCTTCCTCCCTGAGATCCTGGACCAACATCTCATCACAGCTTCTCCACAAGACTACCCTCTGGGCAGACCCCTTGCCCACAAACGGGCACCTACAGACTCACACAAAGCCTCCTCTGCATCTTTTCCTTGGCCCAAACCACCCATCAGCTGGGCTCACCACAGCGGAAGCCCACTGCTTCCTTCCCATCAATGCGCATCTCTGTTCCACGAGCACAGGGTAGAGAAGTGCCCGCAGCCTGCCTGCAAGCTGTTCTGATAAAGCCACTTTTCAATGAGCTTTCTTCTTCCTTTTCCTCCCTCTCCCTCCCTCAAATATACAAAAGAGGGCTATAAAATGGGATTTTTTTTCTGTACAGGAATGAAAGGAGGTTAGCTTTCCTTCCTATTTTCTTGGCCTCAGTCTAAATCTGGCAATTGGAAAGAGTGTGGAAGCAGTTAAATGGACCCAGTTCATGACCCAGGGGATGCCGGGTTGCCCTCATTTGCTTTTTCTATGGGGGCGATTCTGGAGGGGGGCATCTGAAATTGTTACTGCTTCCCCTCTGCAACTACTGCTGGGAGGTAATTCTTGCACAGAGCTAGGGGTGGCTTTCAGGGTCATATTATTCAACCTCCTTAAATTAAAATGGGGACACTGAGGCCCAAAGAGATTACGGAATCCGTAGGCCATGCAGTGAACTTCCTGGGCAGAGATGCTTCAGGGCACCATCCTTACAGGCAGTGACAAAACTCAAGCGTCTTACCATCATCCAAGTAGGTCTGGTCCAAGTTCTGCTCCTGTTTAATGGTCACCCCCGAAGGTAATACTTCCTTTTGGTCACTGACCGGGGGTCCGTTTTTGGCGGCTCTTTGGCTCGTGGCATTCTGCTGCTGAATGACTGTGGGGTAGGAACCCGGGCTCAGCCTCTGACCTTGACTGACCGGGGGCGGGCCAGGCCTGGTGGTGCCTGGTGCGAAATTCTCGCAGTACATGATGTGCTGGAACTCCTGGTGGCTTCCGCAGCGCAGCTGCTGGTTGGTGGGTGAGTAGTGGATCACAGGCGAGGCCTGCTGGTTGGTCGGAGAGGAGTGGAGCAGGGCTGAGCTCTGGCCCTGGGAGCCGGCGTGCACCAGCACAGAGCGGTGAGCGTCCGCAAGGGACAGCGGGGCGGCCATGAGGGCCGGCTGCTGATAGCCCAGCAGGCTGGGGCTCAGGCTCTTGCTCCGCTGGTAGAGTACGGCCGCTGGGTTCTGTTGCTGGTAGCGGGCGTCAGGGGATGAGAGCCCCGTGCGGAACTGCTGGCAGGGAGCCATGGTGGCCACGAGGCAGGAGGGGGACTCGGCCACCATCGGGTGCTGGGGGTAGTAAGACTGGCTCCCCAGGCCTCCATGGGTGGGGCTGCAGATCAGAGTGGGGTCATATTCATCCGTGGGCTCCGTCTTGATGGCTGGGACTGGGAGGAGAAAAGAGCACATAGGGGCACCCATGGCAGTGAGCCACGGATGTGCACGGAGGATTCGTGGACGGTGCTTGGGAACATGGCCTTGGGAGTCCATACGGGTGGGACAAACAGCTGGTCCCTGTCACTTATCAGCCTTGGGCAAAAGGCTCCCCACGCAATTGTCTTAGGTAGGAAATTTTACCCTGGCCATGAACATCTTGAATTATAGATTTTTCCAATATTGGAAAGGTGGCTGGTAGGTCTGACTCAGCCCTGGGATGTTTACAGCCTATCTCTCCAGGTGACAGCTCAGAGGAGAATGCTTGATTTCAGATGATGCCTCCCCCTCTTTCTATCCCAGCAGCTCCTGTCTCCGCTTGCTTTCCTTTCTACTGCTTATCCCCATCAGAAATGTCATAGATGCTTTACATGCTGATTTATTACCTAAATACGCCCTGCCTCCAAATGTTAGCTCCTCAAAGAGAGGACTTTTGTCTGGTTTTTGATCCTCATGACCCAAAACAGCACTTGGTACTTAATGGGCACTCAGATATTTTCTAGACAAAGGAATCAGCAAAGTGACTGTTTCCTTCCTCCATTCTGTAGTGCTTTGGGGGAATAAGCACTACTGTCTCAAGCCTCAGTTTCCCCATCTGTTACCTGGCAGGAACAATCATACCTACCCCCACGAGATCACTGGGAGGATTAAATGTGTGTGCAAAGCACTGAGTACACTGGCTGGCATACAGTAAGTGCTCAATGCTTGCTGTCACTGCTATTCTCTTACTATGATCATCCATCATGACTACCACTTGTGTTGTCGCTGTGGCCATTCCTTTCTCCCTGCCCAGCACCAGTCACTGAAATCACTCCTTCCCCAACATCCATACTAAAGCATTACCAATCCCAGGAGTTGAGGAATCAGTTTTCTTTTTACTGGAGTGAGTCAGTGACAGGACTGTGACCAAGTGTGTGTGCATGTGTGTGTGCGCATGCGTGTGTGTTCATGCATGCGTGTGTGTGTGTGTGTGTGTGTGTGTGTGTGTGTGTGTGTGTGGTGGGGGACCTCCAAGTATTGGGGATTGGAGGAGATAAGGAGACTAGGCAAGGCTGTCTCTAACCACAGAAATTGTCCCTCGAGGTGCCACTCAAAGGCCATCACCTCACTCCCTGGCCCAACTGGGAGACTGAGAGCTCACTCCAGCCACGCTCAACCAGACAAGAGCCAAGGCCGGGCCACAAATGAGAGGCAAGAGCACCATGAAACATATCTGAGAGCATGTCTGCTCAAAGGGATTCCTGAGCTGCAGCCTAGAGCCCCCCCAGCAATCTCCCACAGTTTTGGGTCCTGGTGACCTGAACCCTGCCCTGATAGAGTGTCATGTCTGTCCCAAGACAGCAGTGTCCTCACAAGGGTCAACACAAAACTGTGGGCACAAGTCAAGCTCACCAAGGCAAGGCTGCCAGGGCACCCCTCAGTTTAATGCTTCTAGAAGCCCAGAGGCTCCCTGAGAAACTGTCATAGGACGCAAATTATACCCTGGGTGATTGTCTCGAATTATAGGTTTCCAATCTTGGAAGGTAGCTAGCAGGTGTTTCTCAGCCTGGGAAGCCTATAGCCTATTTCCCAAGGGAGAGCTCAGAGAAGCATTTTTAAAATTTAAAATTATGCTTCCCCTGGCTGTTCCTGTCCCCCTTTTCTACAGCCCCAATCGTAATCCAACATATCAATAATATCAACATTATCTATGACCTAATCCCCTCTGTTAGAATGGCAGCTCCACATGGACAGGGATTCTTACCCTGTAGTGTTCACAGCTGTGTCCACAAGCCAAGAACAGTGCCTGACACTCAGATATTTTCTGGACAAATGAATGCATGAAAAAATGGTACTCATCACCTTTCTTGGGGCTGTACTTTGTGGGAATGAGACCTCCTGACCCGGTTATCCACCAGTCACTCCATTAGGCCATGGGGTGATGACTCACATGGGGGGGTCACATAAAGATTCTGCACGTTTTAGGGCACAGCCCCTCTATCATGATCAAATCCAAGCCAGGGACAGGAGTCATCCACTTACCACCCTTCTGCTGAACATGCATACACACACCCTTCTTCTATTCCCCCTTCCCCTAAAGGAAGGTACTAAGGCAATAAGAGCTAATATCACTGACATCAGCTTACTTTGCACTGTGCTAAGGATTTATGTGCATTTAATTTCCAGAACCCTTATAAGGAAGATGCTGTCTCACAGATGATGCAACTGAGGCTCAGAGAGGTTGAGTCATCTGTCCAAAGTTACCTGGCTAGGAGCAGACTTCAGGAGTCCTGAGCCCTGTGCCTGTACTGCCTCTCAATACCAAAGGGGTCGTCAGAGACACTCCTTACCTGGGTGGTAGGTAAAGTGCTGAGGCTGACTTCGTTTTCTCTTCCCATTGATGACGTAGAAGTTCACTTTTACAGGTGTGCGGATATGCTTGTTCCGATATTCAGGGATCTCAACAAAAAGCATGTTCTATAAGGAAGGAGTTGTCATGAACTTAACTGCAATCATGTCTCAGTTCTTACCCAGACCCTAAGCGCATCCAGGCAGCCCAGTGCCTAATGGGTGTTTTGATGTGCCTTTCATCGGTTTACAGGGGAAGTTCAATTTCAGGGGAATTTAACTTGTCAGCGGCAGCAAAAAATAATACTCCATCAAAATATAATAAGGTGTCACAGTTACAAATCAGAGAGTGTGGTGCCCAATAAATGTTGAATTCACTCATTAATATGCACATATTGAGTACCTGTTAGGTCCAAAGCTCTGGGGGACACTGATGAAGGAAGGAGGGAAAGAAGGAAAGAGCATGAAAGAGGGAAACGTGAGGGGGATTGAGAGACACTCGGGTGCGTCACGTGCTTACGGGCTGGCTCTTGTCCTTATCCACCGTGGCTTCCATCTCCCAAATTTGCTGTCCATCTAGAAAAATTCAAAAATGACAGACTTTGAAGGAACTATTAGAAACCAAAGATTTAAGACAAAAACTCACCAACTTCTCTTTATCTTAGCTTGTATATTATGTCATTTCAGTAAGGTGTGTATGTGTCAATATGTGCACGTGTGTGTACATATGTATTTATACATATAAATATTTCCTTTTTCCAAAAGGAAGACATGGTGTCAATAGAAAACAAGGAAACATTGTCCTAAGCAAATTAAGGCAGGAACAGAAAACTCAACGCCACATGTTCTCATTTATAAGTGGGAGCTAAGCATGGGGTACACACGGACATGAAGATGGGAACAGCAGATACTGAGGACTAATGGAGGTGGGAGACAGGGACCAGGGATCTACCAATTGGGTACTATGCTCACTGCCTGAGTGACAGGCTCATTCATACCCGAACCTCAGTGTCATGTAATATACCCATGTAACAAACCACATGTACTTCCCAAATCTAAAAGTTGAAGTTATATTTTAAAAAATTAAAAAATAAAATAATGTTGACAGCCAGAAGAAAGAAAACAGGGCAACAACAGAAAATAAGAAAAAAAATAGAAACTGTCCAGAATCCTACCATCATTTTTTCCCTGTATCTGAATGTCTATCTTTTTTTTTTTTTTTTTTTTTTTTAAAAAAGGCATTATTAAGGGCTGGGCATGGTGGCTTATGCCACCCTTTGGGAGGCCAAGGCAGATGGATCACTTGAGGCTAGGAGTTCGAGACCAGCCTGGCCAGCATGGTGAAACCCCGTCTCTACTAAAAATAAAAATACAAAAATTAGCCAGGTGTGGTTGCAGGTGCCTGTAATCCCAGCTACTTGGGAGGCTGAGGCATGAGAATTGCCTGAACCCAGGAGGCGGACGTTACAGCAAACCAAGATTACACCACTGCACTCCAGACTGGGCGACAGAGTGAGACTTTGTCTCAAAACAAACAAATAAATAAATAAATAAATAAGTAAATAATTTTAAAAAGCATTGTTATATGTTACACTTTATTCTACGCCAAAGCTGTTAGAGAAGCGCCATGACAGGTCCCTGACTGTCCCAGACATGCCTCCTTGGTGGTCTGAGAACACAGGCTTAAAGATGCGGCCCCAAGTCATGAGGGAAGCCAGTGACTTCAGTGGTGTCCTGGCTCACAAGTCACTGAAGAGCAGAAAGACAGGGGCTCACCCTCCACCTTTCCTCAGCAGACAGCCTGGATCTCATGTCACTCATAACTACTGATGAAGAGGTTTTGCTCAGTAAACTCTCCTGTCCAGAAGCAGAACACTACTCCCCCAGTTTGGGGCCAAGAAGTTGGGCCAAAAAAAAAAAAAAACCCTGCATTTGCAAATAATTGATTTCTCTTGCTGACCACCTATACTGGTCATTGGTAGTTTTCAGCTGAAACAAATAATTTCAACAAGTATTTCCAGGGTGTTTTGTGGAACACTGGTTCTGAAGGATATTAAATAGTTTTATGAGAAGGGGGAAAAAATCTACATGCTAATAAGCATTTGGAAACTGCTGAGTCAAAGTCAAATGGCTTTCTTCACTGCAGGACTTCTCAGAAGCTTTAACATGCTGCTGTGCAGAGTAACTCTGCGAGGTGGGCTGGAGTACATAGCACTTCCCAAGGTTTGACCAATGAACCCCTCCCTACTTTTAAGCACAGCTATTCCCATCTTCTGTGATTGCTTAGGTTTGAACCCATATAGTCTTGGCTCTTAAGATTCACCCAGTGAAATCTGGACTTCAAGCGTTCTTAAACATACTCCCACCCACCTCCCCCATGAAAAATTAATATAAAGTATTGTGATTGCTCTCTAGATGATCTTAACAAGGAACAAGCAATGAACATGCTAGAGCCCTTTGTAACAATTAAGTCTGTAAGTCCTGACCTTACAGCGCAATTCCTGAAATGACTCAGCAAGACATGGGCTATGTTAAAAGGGAAAAGAACAGGCAGTTTGTTTACTGACTCTCACTCTAGTGTCCCTTGGTCCCTGCTGAAGGGACCAAGTCATATTTATCACCATCTCCCCAACACGCACAAATGCCTAATCAACATCTCATGACTGGACAGACAGAAGTGTCAGCAGCTCCAAAGGCTGCTGGTGAGGCCAAGAAAAGGCCAAAGGCTAACATCACACATGCCCCCTTGATGAGGGCAGAATACTTCGGCCCCCTGTTTTCTCAGACAACTGAGCAGGCATGTCTGATGCTCAAAAGGAAGCAAGCGAAGATCGCTGGATGGACATCGAGGAATTGGAAGTGAAGTCATCAAGACCTGAGTCCTTTCAGTGTGCAAAGTCCTGTACAGAACTAGTCAGGGACAATCCTCATTTCTTTGTCAAAGACAAGTCAAAGACCACCCAACAGAGACACATGTCCCCTTTTCAGGTAGAGGTCACCACCAGGAGCGTGACTGTACAGGCCAAGCTAGGGTCTTCATCAAAAAGTGGATCCTCATCCACACCTGCAAAGTGAGCTTGAAGCCTGAAGACTGAGTAAGAAATGAACAGCGGAAATGGCAACATGTTGATGTTTGGTTTGTCACCCTCCCCCATAGCCTCTCCTTGCCTGAATTGAATTCTTGAATTCTGCTACCAACAGCATCATTTCTTTTTCCACTTATATGAGCTTGCTTTGAAAAAAAAAAAAAAAAGGATCATTTTCAGAAGTTCATAATAGGGAAGAAAGGGAGAAAATAGTAGCTGGAAATGTGATCAGGAAGTATTAAGTAGGATCCATAAAGCTTCCATTCCCAGTTGTCTTTCAGGCTCACACCAATAAGTGGCAGATGAAACAGAAAATACAAAATGGCGGTCCAACAAAAAGGGTGTCACCAAGAGGAGAGTTCTCATGGACTGTCCTCTCCGGGTCAAGGGACCCAACACGAAGAAGGAGACCTTTTCCCACCTCTGGTGGGTGTGCATGGCAGACAAAACTCTACCCACTGACAGCCATAGAATTCCAGCACACAGGTTCTTGAGAGTACCCTTAGAAACTAGCCAGCCCTGCACTG
Source organism: Pan paniscus (assembly GCF_029289425.2). Lineage (NCBI taxonomy): Eukaryota > Metazoa > Chordata > Mammalia > Primates > Hominidae > Pan > Pan paniscus. The sequence continues at coordinate 57,191,066 of NC_073270.2, forward strand.
GCAGACAAGGAAACTGAGGCCCAGAGAAGCAAGGCGGCTGTGCAAAGACCCACAGTAGTTATTAAATCACAGCCTTTAAGCAACAACTGACATAATCTAATAACGAAGGAGATGGCTTCAAAGACAGGTCAAGGTTGTTACACGAGAGAAACTTACCAGATCACTGTGAGGCTAGAAGGTTCCTGGGAGGCTGGAGAAAGATCTCATGTGGGTGGGACCCTTGTAGGGTCACTCACCACAAAGATTCATGCAGATGCAGATTTCAAGCCCTTCCCTGCTTTGCTGTGCCCTCAAGATACCGTGGAAGCTTCACTGTGGCCCTCAAGGCCCTGCACAACCTGGCTCCTACCCTCATTCCTGCCTCTCCAGGCACTGTTCTTACCCCTGAGTCTTATGAGCGCTCACTACATGCCTGGCATCACTCTAAGCACCTCGTATACATGGGCTTGCCTCATCTGTACAGCACCCATAGGAGGCAGGTCTCCTCACCCCATCCTACAGGGGAGGACACCAGGCACAGAGAGGCAAGAGCACAGGCCAAGGTCACACAGCCAGACCCTGTGGGGAAGCCGGATTGGAACCCAGGCAGCCTGGCCTCAGCATCAGCACTCCTTACGCAGTTTCAGATCCCTGTGCCTTGCAGCTCCTCCATCTAGTTCCTCTCCTCTGAGTTCCAGCCACAGCAACCAGCCCTTCCTCGGGACGCCCCAAAGTGAGGCGGTGGGCCGCCACATCCCACAGCCTCCCCAGAGCCCGGTAAGTGTGGGCCACAGGGAAAGACGCCCATGGGGGGCAGGGGGAAAGTCCTGCCCTCTCCAGTGTTCTCTTCCAGGCCTTCCACAACACGCTGACTGGAACCCTGAGCCTTCCTGGCCATGTCCTGCGGCCACAACCAACTTCTGTCACCCCAGTGCTCTGCCATTTTACTCCCATGTACCCCAAATTTCGGAGCAGACACACCCAGCTTCAAATCCCTGACTACCCCCAATGATTTGTGAGACCTTAGATATGGCATGATCTCTCTCCCTGCCTCTTATCCAACATATGGAGATAATCATAGTACCCACACCTTATGGGGTCGTTCTGAAGATTAAATATGGTAACAGACCCGAGCAGGGTATTATATAAATGTTCAGGGCCGGGTGCGGTGGCTCATGCCTGTGATCCCAGCACTTTGGGAGGCCAAGGCGGGCAGATCACCTGAGGTCAAGAGTTTGGGACTAGCCAGGCCAACATGGTAAAACCCCGTCTCTACTAAAAATACAAAAAATTAGTCAGCATGGTGGCATGCACCTGTAATCCCAGCTACTTGGGGAGCTGAGGCAGGAGGATCTCTTGAACCCAGAGATGGAGGTTGCAGTGAGCTGAGAGCATGCCATTGCACTCCAGCCTGGGCAACAAGAGCAAAACTCCATCTCAAAAAAAAAAAAAAAGTTCAACAGATACCTGTTACGATTATGGCTAGTGGCAACAGATTATTTCAACACTGTCTTCTTTATCATTTGTTGCACATATTCCACAATGTGTCAATACTGAGAAAAACACAAGCATTTTAAAATCAGAAAATAATAAACATTTTCCAAGTGCATTTTATGATTGCAATACTTCTGCCTACAGGTTTGGGCTGGAGGGAATTTATGAAGTGACAAAGTCTGTTATGGGAGACTGCAGCATGGTGCCTGATTTTCCTTTGCTTTCCAAAGTGGGTCTTTTCACCATTAACCTTAAAAACACACACAGAGAAAAAGACCTCAGAGGAATAAGAAATCAAAACTTAAACTATGAGCCAAGGGTCCATCTTCTTTCTTTTGCACCCTTTTGGTACCAGAAGCTCCAAGGGCAGCCAAGGAATCTGGCCTGACCTGTACTTTCTCATGGAAGGTCTGCACTCGGTCCTGGACAAACAAGTCCCCAACAGGAAGTGAAAGCCCACATCCGTTGTCTTTCTTGATTTTATGCAGCACGTGCAAGACACACTCCAGGAGGCTGGTCTCTAAGGGAAGTGTGCGGTTTGCAAGGTACCTTGGGGTCATTTTCCCAGGCTCCTCCTCCCCACTCCACCCCGCATCCACGGGTGCACAAGTCCTGGGCTTTCGCCTGGAGAACCCAATAATCCCAACCTCTGAATTGCACTCCCATGGGGCAGTAGAATTCAAAACAAATGCTGATGGGGCCAGGTGTGGTGGTTCACACCTGTAATCCCAGCACTTTGGGAGGCCGAGGCTAGTGGATCACTTGAGGTCAGGAGTTCAAGACCAGCCTGGCCAACATGGCGAAACCCCATCTCTACTACAAATACAAAAATTAGCGAGGCATGGTGGCGGGCACTTGCAATCCCAGCTACTCGGGAGGCTGAGGCAGGAGAATCGCTTGAACCTGGGAGGTGGAGGTTGCAGTGAGCCGAGATCGCACCACTGCACTCCAGCCTGGGTGACAGAGCAAGACTTCATCTCAAAAATAAAAAATAAATGCTGATGGAGTTTTCTCAGCCTGATGTCACTCTGCCCAGGTTCAAGTTCTGTCCCCAAAGTTTACTCGCTGTGTGGCCTTCGAGTGGCAGCTCTCTGTGCCTCAGTTTCCTCATAAGCAAAAATGATAAAGTTTGGCCAGGTTCGGTGGCTCATGCCTGTAATCCCAGCACTTTGGGAGGCTGAGGTAGGTGGACCACCTGAGGTCAGGAGTTCGAGACCCACCTGACCAACATGGTGAAACCCTGTCTCTACTAAAAATACAAAAAATTAGCTGGGCGTCGTAGTGGGCGCCTGTAATCCCAGCTACTTGGGAGGCTGAGGCAGGAGAATCGCTTGAACCCAGGAGGCGGAGGTTGCAGTGAACCGAGATCACACCATTGCACTCCAGCCTGGACAACAAGAGCAAAACTCCATCTCAAAAAAAAAAAAAAAGATAAAGTTAATATTACTGAACTTAAGAAGATGTGGCGAGAATTAAAATAGACAGTGTATGTGAAATGCTTAGTAAAATTCCCAGCGCATAGTTAATGCTGCTGTCATTACTATGATTTTAGAATTTGGAGTCTTGCATTGTTCTGATTCCAGTAAAAAAGAATTGAAGGGCCATCCTGACCCAAGTGCTTTGGTGGGTATTGAAGTTTTTTGCTTCATTTCATTGCATTGAATTCCTCATTGCAAATAAATAAAATGGTCATAAAAAGTATTTATTGGTAGGGGACTGGTTGAATTAATTATGGGCCACCTGTAATTAGTATGGAAAATCAGTAGAAGAGCACTGGGCAGCCCTTAGGTAGATTTGTGTTTTCTAACCTGAAAACATGACCCTGTTATATTAAAAAGCAGACTTTGCTGGGCACGGTGGCTCACGCCTGTAATCCCAGCACTTTGGGAAGCCGAGGTGGGTGGATCACTTGAGGTCCGGAGTTTGAGACCAGCCTGGTCAACATGCTGAAATCCCGTCTCTACTAAAAATACAAAAATTAGCTGGGTGTGGTGGTACGTGCCTGTAATCCCAGCTACTCAGGAGGCTGAGGCATGAGAATCACTTGAATCCGGGAGGTAGAGGTTGCAGTAAGCTGAGATCGCACCACTGCAGTCCAGCCTGGGCGACAAAGTGAGCCTCTGCCTCAAAAAAATAAAGTAAAATAAAATAAAAAGCAGATTTTAAAAAAATGCTGCAGACCAGTATGTACCGCATGATGCCGCTTTGTAAGTCTATTCTTAAGTCTGCTTAAACTTAGAAAGCCTGTGCCCCAAGCTACTCATATAGTTGTACCTCCAGGGCTGGGCCTGAATGCGTGAGGTGAGACCTTCATGCCTTTCTTCACTGATTCAAGAAACATGTAACATCACAGTGACTTTAATTTGTTTATATTTTTATTATTTTTAAATAAAGTTTTTTTTTTTTCTTAAGAAAAAGGCACATTGCAACTGCCTGTTGACTTTCCTGTCTCTTGGGAGCCCTCCGGGGCCACAGCCTGAGAGGGAGGCTGGGCATGGACCATCAGCTCTGACTCAGCTCCGGCACAGCTGTACCCCAGGCCGACAGATGGACCATGTATGCCTTCCAGCCCTCCGGGGCCCCCAGACAGGGAGGCAGGGCCGAACATTCCACCCAGGCTCAAGAGAGACATGGACTCAGGGTTGCTTATGTCTACTGAGGTGGGGACCCAGCCTCTCTACCCAGCTTTCCTCCCCTGATTCCATTAGACACACTGGCCTTCTCTCTCCCTCCAACAGCCACACCTGCCTATCTCCAGGCCTTGGAACTTGCTGTTGCCACCTCTCAAGATGCTTTTCTTCAGCTCTTCTGTGACCATCCCCTTCCCATCCTTCAGGTGCAGCTCAAGGAGACCCCCACTTCATCCCACACCATCGCCTTATAACTTTCTACTCCTCCCTTCCAGCCTGAAATCATTTTAGCTACCTATTGGTTTGCTATCTCCACCCAGCCTCAGGCTGTGAGTTACCCCAGAGCAGGGCTATAGCTATCTCATTCTCTGCTTTATCCTTAGCTCTACAGCATCTGGCACATAATAGTTGCTCAATTAATACTGGCTGACTAAACAAACAAATTGACCTCAGGATCCTCCAGTGTGCACCCTACAGCCAGGGTCCAGGAAACGTCTGACCACTGACCTCTCCAGCCGCAGGACCCTGCAAGGAGGAATCACCAAGCCCTTATTACGGGATCCTTTGTGGGAATCAGCTGATGAGGAAGGAGCTGGGAATATGGGTGCAGACAAGGAATCAAACACAATCAGAGCAACACAGCCCAGACAGCATTCCCAGTGCCATTGACCAGAAGTTCCGTATAATCCACCTCCCAACCCACACCTTGGGTCTGGGACACTGGGCAGACCTACCCCCGTGGAACAGGACTGAGAAGACCAAGTATGCGTCTACCGCTCTGGGCTGAGATGAAATAAAGGACTTCGGTCTCTTGAGCAGATGTTCAGGCAAAATTACCCCATCCAAAATTAACAAGGACTGGCAGCCGGTGTGAAAACAGCCCTTCCAAGTCTTAGTCAGAGGGGAAGAGAAAGGAGCCAACCACTTTGGGCAAAAGGGTTAGGTCTAGAGAAGACTTAGCACGACTCTGCAAGTTAAAAAAAAAAAACAAAAAAAATAGGGTGGGGGGATGGCTAAAGTAACATCATAGCCTTTGTTTTGTGTTTGTTTGTTTTTGAAACAGGGTCTCACTTCATTGCCCAGGCAGGAGTCCATGGCGCGATCTCAGCTCACTGCAACCTCCACCTCCCAGGTTCAAGAGATTCTCCTGCCTCAGCCTCCCAAGTAGCTGGGATTACAGGCACATGCCACCACGGCCGGCTAATTTTTGCATTTCAAGTAGAGATGGAGTTTCACCATGTTGGCCAGGCTGGTCTTGAACTCCTGACCTCAGGTGATCCGCCCGCCTTGGCCTCCCAAAGTGCTGGGATTATAGGCATGAGCCACCACGCCCACCTGACATTATAGCCTCTGCTTTATCTTCACTGCAGAGTCAACTCCAGAAGAAAACCCCTACTAGATGCAAGAAGAATGGGCATCGCTAACCAGCCCATTTGCTGATGTATGGCCCCTATACTTTCGTTGGTTTCCTGGTTTCTCTTTGCAGGCAATTATTTAACCCTGTGATGGAACAAAGCAGCCAGGAAGCAGTAGGGTTGGCCGTGGGTTGGGGCTGGAGTCTTAGCAGTCAGCCTGGAGGAGCTGCGGGCTCATGTCAGCACTCCGGGAGAAATGAGCAAGCTTTTGGGAGGAGGAAGGCAAATCCGTCCTCACCCGGGCTGTGAGCATGCCACTGGGCTCGAGGCGAATGGGGAGGAAATCAAAGTGTCAGCTCGTGTTAGGAAACCGCACGTGATGCTTCCCAGTCCTGGCCGTGCTTTTAAAAATTAGCCAAATAAAAATGGTTGAAGTCATTTCAGTCTGCTCTTTATGACTGCTAACTAGCAGAAAAACATGTCCTCCCTGGAAGCATGGGCTTAATGAGCCCAGCAGACAGGGGTGGGGTGGGGGAGATTCAGGAATGGCCCCGCCAGCTTAGGATTTCAGCCGCCCGACAGGGTAACACTGCTCAAATGGATTTACTGAGATCTAGAAAGGAAGTCCCTTGATTCCCGAGTCTCCTGCCCCACTACTTCCTTGGTGGGCTTGCCCCAACCATCCCCCACCGGGACAACTGGTCCAGCTGCTCACTCACCTCCCAGCTTCTCCGAGTGCTGCCCCCCACCAAGTCCACTGTTCATACAGGTGGCCAGAGCACTCTTAAACATCAACCAGACCATGCCACTCCCCTGCTCAAAAACCTCCAACAACTACCTGTTGCTTTGGGAATTCAATCCAAACTCCTTGCCATGTCTGCAGGGCCCAGCTGGGCCTGCCCCCCGCAGCACCTCTCCAGGCTGGGCTCTCACTCTCACGACGCACCAGCCGCCCGGGCCTGCTTCCCATTCCTCAAATGCCCTAAGCTCATCTCCACGCTGGGGCCTTGGCACTGGGCAGCTCCTTTTGCCTGGGACACTCTCCCAGCAGTCCTTGCAGCTCTCTCTTTCCCACCTTCAGGGGTCTGCTCAAAGCCATCTCCTCCAGCAAGACCTCCCTGACTCCTCCATCCAGAGTTACCAGATTTAACCAATAAAAATACAGGATGTTCAGTTAAACTTGGACTGCAGAAAACAACGAATACCTTTTTACTGCAAGTATGTCCCAAACTCCTTGCCATTGTATAGAACATACTTTTACTAAAGAAATTCACTGTTTGGGATTCAAATTTAACTGCACATCCTATATTTTCCCCCCTAACTCCACGCCCTTTTCTCTCTTGGGCCTGTGACCTGGTTTCCCTGGCTTCATAGCATTTTCCCCATCTGAAAGTGTCCTGCTTATAAACAAGTTTCAGACCGTCCACTCCCAAGGGCAGGGACCTCACCTGCCATGTGTCCCCTGTGCCTGGCATGGCACTGCACATAGTAGGTGCTCAATAAACACCCGGGAAATGAACATGGAAGCACCGGGGGCTGAGTGAGTGGAGCAAGCCTGAAAGGGCACGCTTGGATGCTCAGTCAAGGTCAATCTTACACAGAGGCCGGATTTCAGCTCCTCCCCTGTCCCACCCTAGATGTGACTCTTCTCGGCCCTAAGCGGTCATCTGTGGATGATCCCCACACATTTCAGACAGCCAGCTACTCTGGGAACCAGGAAGTTGGGGTTTCAGGCCCAGCCCTCCACTGATGAACTCTGTCACCTCAAAGAAGTCTAGTGACCACACTGTGTGACTCGACTTCCCCATCCGTAAAATGGGAAGGGGAGGAAGCAGACCATGAGTTACCCTCCCTCCAGCTGCCAGGCTATGACTCCAGGAGTCTGATGGGTCTGGGGTAAGGACAGGAGAGGAATTCACCTCGCCAAGAAGGACTCTTCTCCCAGATAAGAAACCAACATGGCTCTGCCCTCTGAACCCTGTGTGAAGTCAACCAGGCTCCCAGAGTGCAGGTAGAAGGGCAGCTGATGTTTTCTGAGCACCTACTATGTGCCTGATACTTTCAGTTCCTTGATCTCCTTCTATTGCTAATACACCACCAACCCCATCTCAGAGATGGGAAAACTGAGTCCCAAGGTACATAGTGTGAGGCCAATCCAGGCTTCAGGCCAAGTCTGCTGGGTGATTCAAAATCCAGCCTTTGAAGTGGGAATTACACAAAGGCCTTTGGTACCAGGAACAATTTCTGATGGTGGAAGTGCTTAGACACAACGAGTGTTCTAACTAAAAACTCATTTCTCTGTGGCCTCCTTCAAATGGATGCAAACGGAATGAACTGCAGGATTCTTGGACTTAAAAGCCTGTTCTTCAATGCAGGGGACCAAGTTTAGGCAAATATTTAGATCCCTGAAAACGAGACCATTTTCTCTATCTCCACGGCAGCTTCGGAGTTGCAATCTGGATCGCATCTTTGGAGAGCAGCTTCGTGTCCCAGCAAAGCTGTGGGTAAGTGATGGGCTCCAGCCCGGGGGGCCACTGACACCAGGGACATGAGTCACAGAGGGCAAAGGTCCGGAGAGCCTTAGTCATGCCCCAGCCCTGTCTGGAGTCTGACATTTCCCAGAGGGAAGCCCCATCTAGAGACTCCCATACCAGGTCTATTGTTTCAGAGAACATCACGCCGGGTACAACCAAACCCAGGGAGAGAAACAGGTGGGAAGAGCAGGTGTCTGCTCTAAGATGGTTCCGATTGTTCCAGGGCACAAATTCACGGAAAAATACTTAATTTAGCAAAAAAAAAAAATTATTTTAAGCACATGCATTTATATTTATTAAACAAAGCTCAAAATACAACCTTTGGGGACCTCCAAGTAATAAAATGACTCATGTCAGGATATGATGACTCAGTGGGAAAGAGGGAATTCCACCACCCACGCGTCCTTTCTAAAAAATCAATTTGTCCTCTGGACAGGTGATGGGAGCCTCTGCCATCAGACCGTTCCAAGAAAATCGTCCAGCAAAACAAAACAAAAAATTCTCTTCAAACAATTTAAGTTTCAAAGCTGAGTAATCTGATGCAGGCCAGTTTCCAACCTACGCCCCCGCGGGACACACAGAGCCAGGGAGCTAGTTGGCCAAGCCTGGGGGCCTGAATTAAGAAGGATTTACCAGCCGAAAAATTCCAAAACTCTGTGTCATGTGAAGGAACCTTCCAAAACATTGGATCCCACCCAGGCGCAGCGAGTCGCTCAAAGCCATGGCAACCCCTTTCCCGCTGCCACATCACTTTTATTTTTGTGTCCTTAGATTTTTTCCTGTTTTGCAATGTTTTGCTGGGACCCCCGACTCCGCCTGAGGCCCTGTGGCCAAGGGCCAGGGTTCCCACTGAAGTCAGGAACAGCCTGGACTTCCCAGCGTGAACTTTGCCTGAAGGGTTACACATTTTTTAAATTTCAGAGAACATCCAAATGGCTTTTCAGCAATTACTGAGAATGATAAATAGGAAAGACCCTGATTGTTCTGTTTGGTTTCTCTGTCCTCTCTGACATGACTAGAAAAAATTACTCGAGTTGATGACAAATGCTGCCTTGGGATTCCACCTCTGTCACCAGTTGTGGGCTGACTTGGGGTGCATGACTTGACATCTGTGAGCCTCAGTTACCTCATCTGTAAAATGGGGATAATGCTGCCCACTTCTCAGGGCTGGAGTGACAACTAAAAGAGATGCATTCATTCAACAACACAAATGAGCACCTGCTATGTGCCGGGGACCACTCTGGATGCTGAGGATACAGCAGCAAACGCTGAGACTCTGCTGTCAAGGAACTAAGAGTCCAGCATGAGAGACCAGGTGATAAATGAACAGACAGACAAGGTGATTTCAACAGCGCTAAGTGCCCCCAAGAAAACAGAGCCGGGCAGTGGCACAGAAGGTGACAAGGTGTCTGGGAAGCGGGACAACTTCAGAATGACGGTCAAGGAGGACCCCGTGGAGGAAGTGACCTTTGAGCTGAGACTGGGAGGAATAGGAGGCGGCAGGCTTGAAAAGAAATGGTGGAGGAGGCCAGACGCAGTGGCTCGCGCCTGTAATCCCAACACTTTGGGAGGCCGAGGCAGGCAGATTATGAGGTCAGGAGATTGAGACCATCCTGGCTAACATGGTGAAACCCCGTCTCTACTAAACAAACTACAAAAAATTAGCCAGGCGTCGTGGCAGGTGCCTATAGTCCCAGCTACTCAGGAGGCTGGGGCAGGAGAATGGCGTGAACCTGGGAGGCGGAGCTTGCAGTGAGCCGAGATCGCGCACTCGCGCCACGCCACTCCAGCCTGGGCGACAGAGCAAAACTCCGTCTCAAAAAAAAAGAAAAGAAAAGAAAAGAAAAGAAAAGAAATGGTGGAGGAACATTCTAAGAGCAAACGGAGAAAGCCAAGGTCCTGAGACAGAAATGGGCTTGGGGTGTTTGAGGACAGAGTGAAGCCAGGTGTTGCTATGGCCAAGTGGCAGGGAGAGAGTCAAAAAAGCTGAGGTCAGAGAAATGGGCAGAGCCAGATCACACAGGCTCTTGAAAGTCACAAAAATAATCAAAAATAGTAATACAAATAATATAATAATCATTATTATTATTGCTGCTATAAATAAGATGCCATTTTCCAAAACACCAAGCTTTTCTAACTTAAGAAACACCACGCTGCCCCTCTCCTACTGTTTTTCCACTGCTCTCCAATTTGTCATCTTGCTGGAGTGGAAACTGCCAATTCCATTTTAGTCGACAGCTATAAAAAGAACATTGGAGCTGGTGGTGCCGATGACCAAACTCGGGGCTAAGATTAGCCCAGGAGGCTGTCACCTTTCCTTAATGTGAGAAACAGCTGGGATTCCCCTTCCTTGGAAAACTTCAACTGTTCCGACCCGCCCCGCAGAGCCCTTGCTGGCCAAATGTCCATGGAGATGGGAACGGGGATGAGTTTTGGAAAAAAGAAGTTGAGCAACAGGGATTCCCCCTGCAGAAGGCGTCCCGGGCTGGGAGGTGAGCTCTTGGGGTCAAAAGAGCAGGACCAGCAAATGCAAGGCGAGCCCCCTCTCTGCAGAGCCCTCAGAGCCAGACATCCCCCGCAGAGAAGCCCTCCGTGTCCCTAACACCCCCGATTGTCTCTTGTCGTTAATCCAGGAACTACATTCACCTGGGATTCTTCAGTTAGGCATGGAAGGGTCAGAAATGTATCCTCTTGATGCCAGAAACACACTAGAGAATTCAAACTGCTGCTCAGAGCGGTGAAGTGGTTAATTCAAGGATCTCTATCACCACAAAATGGGTAAGCCTGTGGCTCAGAGCAGCTGAAGGGTCTTCATGCAAAATTAACCTGGTTCTAAGCTTTTTAAGCATAGAACAGCAGAGTCCAAGGTGTGGGGTCTAGAGCCAGGCTGCCTGAGGTCATCCCACCACTGCCCTTTATCAGCTGTGTGATCTTCACTAAGTTACTTAACTTCTCTGTGCTCAGTTTCTCACCAGTAAAATTGAGAAAACAGTAGTCTATCTTGTAGGGCTCTTATGAGGGATCAGATTAGTTAGCACATACAAAGTGCTTAGAATAAGGCCTGGCACGTAGTTCATTATTAATGAACTACTAATTACTAATTACTAAATTACTAATAACGTTCATTATTAGTACTTACTACTGTTTTTTAATGTCTCTTGGTTCCATGAGATAAAGTCTTACTTGTCTTTGTTTTTCTACAGCCAAAATATAATGATGATAATAAAAAAAGCTAACATCTAATGAGCATGTTCAATGTTCTGAGCCCTATGCAAAGCACCCAACCTGTATAATCTCATTTAATCTTGCCTCCCAAGAGAAGTAAATCATCATCTGTATCTTACAAAAGAGGAAATGTCAGCCCAGATAGGTGAAGTAACTTACTCAGAACGACACAGCTACTAAATGCAGATCAGGGATTTGAACCCAGGCCATCTGACCTCAGAGCTGTGCTGGTGACCGCTGTGGGTTACAGCCCCCCAAATCTCTCCCAGCCTAGGCCAGCACCTGGGGCAGCATGTGTCAACTGAATGATGACTATGTCCTGAGTAATGAATATCACAAGACCATAAAAATAATAACAAAAGCACACGCCTGTAATCCCAAATAGGAGGCTGAGGCAGGAAGGTCACTGGAGTTCACTATGTTGAACTCACTATGTTGCCCAAGAGTTCAAGGCCAGCCTGGGCAACATAGTTAGACCCCACTTCAAAAAATAACGATGAACATCCCATGAGCACTAAGTGCATGCTGCTTATTTACATATTTAACTCCAGGAAAGAAAGACTGTCACTATCTCATTTTACAGACAGGGAAGCTGAGGCCCAAAGAGGTTGAATGACAGGTCAATGCTGAATATCACCTGTGGACGAGTCCCCTGGATTCTCCAAGCTAAACTGTCTGCCTCCCATGGGTGCCAGCTTAGATGAGACCACACACGGAAAGTGGCAGGCACAGGGCTGCCTGCAGACAGTGGCCAATAATAGGAGCTGTGATTATTACTCTTGTTCTTAACAGCCAACTTTTCACAGCTGAAACAGGCTCTGTGTTTTCCTGCCTTCAAGAGGTAAATATGAAATTTCTTCTGAAACCAAGAGAATAGAAGCTAGAGAATAAATGCCATTCACTCATTCCACAAATGCTTAATTGATGCCCTTGGATAGCTTCAGAATAATTAAACTCCCAGAGTGCTTAAAAGCTGGCTGGCTCCTAACTCCGTAAGGAACTTGGTAGGATCCAGCCTCCAACTCTTTCCTGCACAGTTCCATCAGCAACAAAAAGGTTTCAGTGTAAATAGAAACCACTCAGCCAACAGAGCCCTGTGTGGCTGGATCAGCCCCTCAAGGCAAAGCAGGCAGAGGCCAGGCCTCCTCCCTGCACCCCACTTTGCAGGACAGCTCGGGGGAGATGTGCAGGCATTCCGCCAAGCAGATGCTGGGCCTGAACTGCTGAGACGCACAGGGGAAGGCTTAAGGTGACCCTGATTCTGATTTTTCCTCATGCTCTTTTCCTTTGTCTTTCCTGAAAATTTCTAAGCTGTAGACCAGCAGTTGTTGACCAGTGGCAATATTGCCCCCCAGGGCAAATTTGGCAAGGTCTGGAGACATTTTTGGTTGTCACAACTTGGGCCGCACTACTGGTGTCACGTGGGTGGAGGTCAGGGATGCTGTTGAACATCCTGCAGTGCCCAGGACAGCGCCCCTGCCAAGTCATTATCTGGGCCAAACTGTCAATAATGCTGAGGCTAAAAATGTGGTATAGACCAGGGGTCTTCAATCCCGGACCACAGACCGGTACTAGGCGCACAGCAGTAAGTGGGTGGCGGGCGAGAGAGCAAAGCTTCCTCTGTATTGACAGCCACTCCCCATCACTTGCATTACCGCCTGAGCGCTGCCTCCTGTCAGATGAGCCTGCCATTACATTCTCACAGGAGCATGAACCCTACTGTAAACTGCGCTTGCGAGGGATCTAGGTTGTGCCCGCCTTAGGAGAGTCTAATGCCTGATCATCCGTTACTGTCTCCTGTCACCCCCAGATGGGACTAACTAGTTGCAGGAAAACAAGCTCAGGCCTCCCAGTGATTCTACATGATGGTGAGTTGTATAATTATTTTATTGTATATTACAATGTAATAATCATAAAAATAAGGTACACAATAAATGTAATGTGCTTGAATCATCCTGAAACCATCAGCCCATCTCCCCAACCCTTGAAAAGAACTGTCTTCCATGCAACTGGTCCCTGGTGCCAAAAAGGTTGGGGACTGCTGGTGCAGAGTCTTCTTGCCTGGAGCAGACTTTACCTTCATCATCTCCGATCCCTCAAGCAACACTACTCCTCAGCTCACTCCTCAACTCACCGCCACCTGGGTGCGTGTGATTCAAATCACCAGAGGCCCCCCATTCACTGGACTCTCAGGCTGACCTCGGGCTCTGTGACCTTCATAGCACTGCCTCTGCTGACCCTTCCCAAGTCTCCTTCCCTTGGTCTCCAGGGCACCAGACTCCCCTGGTTCTCCTCCTCCTGCTGTGACAGCTCCTCCTCTGCCACATTTAAAGGATGTGGCTCTCAGTTCTCTAAGCCTCCCCTTCTCCCACTGGAGGCCATCCTGGGAGGTCAGAGCCAATTCCCAGGACTTCACCTCAGATCTCATTGCTGACAGCTCCCATGACAACATCTGCAGCCAGGATCTGGTTTCTTAGTCTAGACCACGTGGCCACGTACCCACCAATCTCTTGCCTTTCCGCAGAGGTGAGATCATGGTTCATCCAAGAAGGCCCATGGGTACATGAGACTCAACGCTTCCACTTCCAAAATGAAACCCGTCCTCCCTGCCCAACCTCATCCCCACACAGACCTCCTCTCCTGTGTGCTAAATCTCAGCTGGCCAAGTGCACCACGTGAACAAAACAATCTCGACACTCAACCTCTTCCCCTTCCCCATCCACAGCAGCTCCAGAAAAACAGCAGCAGCCCCTGCCCCTTACCGAGCACTTCCGGTGCTAAGCCCACTTGCTCTAATTCATTCAGACCTTACCTTTGTGGGTAGGCACTGTCACTGTCCCTGCTTTTCAGGGGATAGATGATGGAGAGTTTCCGCAGGTGACACTGCCGGTAAGCAGCAGAGCTGCCCGGGTGGCAAGCAGCCCTCCTGGTGGCTGGCCCTGCCACCTGCGTTCTTAATGCCTCTCTACACCACTACGTCCCATCAAACCTCAGTGACATCTGCCTTCTAAACCACTCCCAACCCATCCCTGCATCTCCCTTCCCCACTGCCACAGCCTTACTTAATACCTTTTTTGTTATTTTTCGCAAAGGCGTCATCAAACCCTTTTAAAATAAATTCTGCCTCTTGTTATGCTTCCAACTGTGAGAATGCAGTTGTCACACCCCGGTCACATGTCCAGCCCATCCCAGAAGGATGATTTGTGCGAGACTGGAAGAAGCACTCTTTGCCTAAGACAGTCTGCTTCCCCCTGCCAGAAGCTGTCTTACTAATGTGTAAACTGGTGATGTACCCAATTTGAATGGCAGCCCTCAGAGGAGATGCCCTTGTACAGTGCACAACCCCTCCAACTGGACAACTCACCTGTTATATTCTCAGATTGTTCTAAGGACAATAAACAAATAGACAAACATCAACACCCCTTTGAAGTAACCTACTGAAATCATGTCTGTTAAGGAAAAAGAAAATTGGTTCTAGTATCCAAAATAAGTGTCCCAAGTTATTTGAGCTAATTCCCTTCTAACAACACATTTGTTTCATTAATTATTGCTTAATCTGATATTTTCCTACTTCAGATCAGCATCTTTTCTACCACATACCCACTGAAAAAGACACCGATAGTACACCAAAGGAAGAATACACGTGGTGAATAAACAAAACATTATGCCTCTCAGAGCAAGGAAATGCAAAGTAGAAAGAAGTACCAATTCCACAATGATTCCTTTTTAATTTAAAAAAATGGCATTTCTGGGATGGGGGTGAAACTATGACTGACATGATGGCAACTTCAATTTGTAGATTTCTGGAAGGTAATTTAGCAATATGTATTTAAAGTCCTCAGAATGACTATCCAAAATTCCACTGCTGGGAATAAACCCTAAATAAACTAAAAAGATATACGTATAGATTCATGTACAAGATTAATTAATCCTAGAAGTATAAGCTGATTCACTGCAGAACTACTTATAATAAAAATACAAGTAGCCAATATTAATTGGCTTATGCTGTACTTGGCGCTATTACAATTACGTGACATGTATTAGCTCATTTAACCTCCATGACAACTTTATGGGGTAAGAAATTTTAAAGGTTAGGTAATATGCCTCGGATCACCAAGCAAGCAGATAACAAACCCAGAATTTGAACCCAAGATATCCAGGGCCAGAGTATGCATGCTTTATCACTGTGCTGTTTGGCCTCCCTTCTTGATAACAGCAAAAAGTTTTAAAAATTTCCTTCCTTATGTAAAAAAGTAATTTTAAAAAAAGGATTGAGGGTGGGAGATAATCTCATTTTCCATCAAAATGACCTAGAAGAGTTAAAATGTAGAATGGCACATTCATGCAATGGTGAATGGTATGGCCATCACAATCCCTGAAGACACGCTGAGTAAAAAGAGCAGGGTATAAAACTGCACGGTGGGATCTACCCCCAAAACCAAAGTTGTATATAATAAAGAGATGGTCAGTTTTGCATGATTCTGGGGGACAGAGAAAGAGCTCAAAAATCCACTGACCTGTGGTCTTCTCAGTAAACACAACTTTGGACTCGGATGTAAAGTTCTGCCCCGTGAGGATCATTTGCTGGCCGCCATAGACCAGGCAGCTGTCTGTGTCTTGTCTTTCAACCATGGGCAGCTCGTGAGCAGATCGCTGGGCTGCAGGCAAAAGAGAGAGAAGTCACTGTGATGAGGGGAGATGTCTGCTCAAAAGAGGAGGTCTGATTTCATGGTACTGAGATATGACATGCTCTGCCCACCTGTGTCACCTGTTGTTATCTAAAATGTGGAACCATCACCCCTGACAATCAATGACTGTACAAATGTTATGCCTTGTGAAAGTGCTCTAAGTCATTTGAGCTAATTTCCCTCTAACAACACATTTCGTTTTCATGAATCAAGGGACAGAGGCCTGTTCTCCTTACAGGAAGCCAGAGGCTGCCTGTTGTCCTTATAAGGAGAACAGGTACATGAGAATTGGTTTTCTGTATCCTTTTATAAAGGGATGGGCAAATAAACTTCTTTATAAGAGGTTTCCTTTGTTAAAGTATATCCTTTCTTTGTACATTTGATGTCAGCCAAAACATGAAGGCATCATGTATGCTAAGCTTAGGATATAGTACCTGAAGGGTTTAGACATATTGACTTTGGAATTCATTTATGATCTTTAACATAGTCTTTAAGACATCCATGATCTACCCATGGGGTCCTTTTCTAGAACTCTCCTTCATTCACTCTGTTCCAGCCACACTTCTAGAACATTCTGTCTCTCAGATATACTCAGCACACTCCTACCTTTGAGCATCTGCACTTCCTAGTGTCTGTCCTCCCCAGTTACCTGCATGTCTCCCTTCTCCACTTCTTGCAGGTCTCTACTCAGCTGTCACGTCCTCTGGGAGGCTTCTTTAACCCACCCCATCCCCTCCCGAGAGTTAAAACAGCAGTACCCAGCCCGGTCCCTCTCTCTCATTCTCTGTCACCTTTGCTTTCTCTGTCCTACTTTGCTTTTCTCCATAGAGCTTTTCACTTTCAGATACACTATATGTAGCTTGTATTGGTTTATCTTCTTTCATCTTTAACCTACTAGCATATAAGCCCAGGAAGGAGGGGCTTCGCTTTGTGTACTGCTGTAAGCCTAGACCAGGAATAGTGCCAAGAACCTAGGAGGAGAACGTACTAGTTGGTGGGTGGGTGGGTGGATGGGTGGGTGGGTGGGTGGATGGATGGATAGATGGGTGGATGGATGGATGGATGGATGAGTGGATGGGTGGGTGGGTGGATGGATGAATGGATGGGTGGGTGGGTAGATAGATGGGTGGATGGATGGATGAGTGGATGGGTCGGTGGGTGGATGGATGGGTGGGTGGGTGGATGGGTGGGTGGGTAGATGGATGGATGAGTGGATGGGTGGGTGGGTAGATGGATGAATGGATGGGTGGATGGGTGGATGGATGGGTGGGTGGGTGGATGGATGGGTGGAAGGGTGGGTGTGTGGATGGGTGGTTGGGTGGACAGATGGGTGGGTGAGTGGGTGGATGGGTGGGTGGATGAATGGATATGAATATGTCTGTATCTCCCAGTATGTATTCTCAATACATCTGTTTACATCTATGTCCTCATCTATATTTTAATAAATGAAAAATGGAGGAACAGGACAGGCCTGTGCTGAGCACTAAACCAGAATGCTATAGTTGAATGCTCATAGCAACCCTCTGAGGAAGGAAGTATTAAAATGATTCGCATTTGACTGGGGAGAAAACCAAAGCTAAGAGGAGTAAAGTCACCGCTTGGCCAAGGATCCATGGTGAAGCTTAGATTTGAACCCTCAAAAGCAGGTTTCTCCAGCTCCAGAGCCCAATCTCTTAGGTTAACTAGCCAGCCACCTATTCCAGAAGCCAGGCTGCAGAAAAGAATGAAAACCTGCTCCAGCCACCTTCCCAGGGCAGGCAAGAAACAGATCCCAGCCACAGCCAGGGCCCCACCTCCTCAGGCCTCTCTCCTTCCAGCGTGGGCCAAGAGGCCAGGCCCGCCCCCTGGGGTGAGTCACTCTGAGCTCTTGGCATTCCTCCCCAAGCCCAGAGAACTGGGCAGAGGGCCAGCCCCTTCCATGGCAGGAGCCTGCGGACCTCCCCATCCGCGAGCCTGGGCAGCAACCGCGTGAGGCCCACGGCCCAATTCTAACCCTTCCCTCCTGCCTTGCCTGGGCCTCCAGGCCACTGGCATCCCCCTGCATCTGCTGGGGCCACTCAATGGAGCAACGATGCACCTGGCAACATTTCAGGAGTTGCCGTGCACCAGCCAGAGGCTTCCAGACACTCCACCTTGAGAGTGCCACCCAGCAGTGACTCAAACCAATCCCCTGATGGCTTTTCTCAACCCCAGCTCAGCCCAGGCACCCTCTGTTCCCAGAGACCCACCTGCCAGTGCTGCCCCAGGGGCTGCCGGCTACAAGGATAGATTACAAAGACCTCTCCGCAGAAGCTGCTAATCTCTCCCACATGGGCTGGGTTATTAATCCTTTCTTTCAATATCAAAGTTTTGTGATGACTTCCTAATTGAGCTGCCACAAATGAGATTTATTAGCAGCAAGAACAGCAGCTGCAGGTTCAGGCTTTGAAGATCTGCCTTTGATGAAACTGGGGAGCAGCTGGGGGCTTTTGGCCCCGGGGATGGGTGGTGCAGTGGCGAGAGCATCCCACCCATTTTACAGGTGGAAAGCCTGAGTCATCGCTACTGGGCAAGCCAGCCCAAGGCTTGCAGCCAGGAGGCCTGGGGACTGGAAGGGGCTGCAAGCTCTCAGTGCTGGGCGGGAGGCTGGCGCGGACAGTTGGGCTGTGAATCACTGCACGCTGCTGTGAACACAGCTCCTCTCTTTCCTGCGGCAGCCTCGTTGCTTCCCCCTTCAAAGCCTCATAGTCTCAGCAACCAACAGATTCAACCTTTGCCAAGTCTGCATTTCCTACCTCCCTACCTGAAGGAAAACTTTTTCTTTTAATGAAAATTTAAAGAGACAGAAAAAAGAGAAAACAGTGAGAGTCCAGTCCAGCTGCCTGGACGCCTTTAGCTATATTCTAGTACTACTACAACTCCAAGTGCGGGCCAGGGGCGTTGGCATCACTGGAGAGCTTGTTAGACATGCAGTACACCTCAGGCCCCACCCCAGACCTGCCCAGCCCAGATCTGCAGTTTTACAAGGAGCCCATGTGATTCTTGTGCACTATCAAGTTTGAGAAGCTCTGTTTAGCCCTGGCCAATTAGAATGGGAATGGGAGGTTAAAAATACTGACACCCAGGCCCTCCTCGTCCTTTTTTTTTTGAGACATGGTCTCGCTCTGTCACCCAGGCAGGAGTACAGTGGTGGCATCATGGCTCACTGCAGCCTCTGCCTCCTGGGCTCAAGTGATCCTCCCACCTCAGCCTCCCGAGTAGCTGGCATTACAGGTGTGTGCCACCACATCCTGCTTATTTTTGTAGAGGCAGGGTTTTGCCATGTTACTCAGGCTTGTCTTGAACTCCTGGGCTCAAGCAATCTGCCTGCCTCGGCCTCCCGAAGTGTTGGGATTATAGGCATTAGCCACTGTGTCTAGCCCAGGGCCCAATTCTAAAGCAAGGTTTCTCAACCTTGACACTATTGCCATTTGGAGCTGGATAATTCCTTGTTGTCAGCAGGCAGGGGGTGTCCTGGGCATTGTACAATGTTTAGCAGCATCCCTGGGTTCTACCTATCAGATGCCAGGAGCACCCTACCCCCCAGTTGTGACAACCAAGATTGTCTCCAGACAAGGCTGGATATCCCCTGGGGAAGAGGGGTGCAAAATCATCCCTGGTTGAGAACAGCTGTTCTAGAGATTCTGACTTAAATGGTCTGAGGGTCAGGACCCCAGCATTGTTTTTATCTTAAAAAAAAAAAAATCTTCAAGCCAGGTGCGGTGGCTCACGCCTGTAATCCTAGCACTTTGGGAGGCCGAGGCAGGTGGATCACAAGGTCAGGAAATCAAGATCATCCTGGCCAACATGGTGAAACCCCGTCTCTACTAAAACTCCAAAAAAAAAAGAAATTATCTGGGCGTGGTGGTGGCATGTGTCTGTAGTCCCAGCTACTCAGGAGGCTGAGGCAGGAGAATTGCTTGAACCGGGGAGGCGGAGGTTACAGTGAGCAGAGATCACGCCACTGCACTCCAGCCTGGCGACAGAGCGAGACTCCTCTCAAAAACAAAAAAAAAATCTTCAAATGATTCCAAGAGGCCACAGCCAGGTTTTATCTGTGGTACCATCACTGCAGGGTAATACAAGGCCCTGGGAGCTGCAAGAGAATACATCATTAACTGCTGCTTGGGCTCCGGGGTCAGAAAGCCATGGTTTTGAGTCCTGCATCTGCCATCCCTGCTCTGTGACCCTGGGCAAGTCACTTCACCTAAGTCACAGATGCCTCCTCTGTAAGGTCATAACAGTACCTGCCCTCATGGGTCTGCTTCAAGCAGTACAAGACCCTGCATATGACTATATGGACGCAGTCAGTACATAGATGGTAAAATATCAAATATCAACCCAAATGGTCATGCATGGATACACAGATAAACAAAGCGTGGTCTATCCATGCAGAATATTACTCAGTCATGAAAAGGAATGAAGTGCTGGTTCCATGCCATGACATGGGTGGACCTTGAAACCATTAAGTGAAGTGAAAGGAGCCAGACACAAAAGGACAAATGGCACAGGATCCCGTTTATGTCAATCGGCCAGAACAGGCAAACGCAGAGAGACGGAGAGCAGATCAGGGCTCACTGGGGGTGGAAATTGGGCAGTGGCTGCTAATATGTGAGGCGTTTCTTTTTCTGGTGATAAAAAAATGTTCTGCAGGCCAGATGGGGTTTTCTCAGCCTGATGTCACTCTGTCCAGGTTCAAGTTCTGTCTTCATAGTTTACTAGCTGTGTGACCTTCGAGTGGCAGCTCTCTGTGCCTCAGTTTCCTCAGCAAAAATGATAAAGTTTGGCTGGGTGCAGTGGCTCAGGCCTGTAATCCCAGCACTTTGGGAGGCCGAGGCAGGTGGATCACCTGAGGTCAGAAGTTCGAGACCAGCCTGACCAATATGGTTAAACCCCATCTCTACTAAAAAATACAAAAATTGGCCGGGCCTGGTAGCAGGTACCTGTAATCCCGGCTACTTGGGTGGCTGAGGTGGGAGAATCGCTTGAACCCAGGAGGCAGAGGTTGCAGTGAGCCAAGATCACGCTACTACACTCCAGGCTGGGCAACAAAGCAAGACTTCATCTCAAAAAAACAAACAAAAAAAACAAAACAAACAAAAAAAAGTTCTGCAACTACAGAGTAGTGGTAGTTGCACAATATTGTGAATGTACTTCATGCACTGAATTGTATACTTTAAAATAGCTAAAATGGTAAATTTTATGTGTATTTTACCACAATAGGAGAAAATATCCTATATAAGACAAAACAGCCCATGCTTAGCACACAGTAACAACTCAAGACATGATGGTCTTTGCGATCGTTGACTTTCAAAAATGCCCCTCTTTTTCTTGCTAAGTTATTTTCAAAACACTTTATTTGTTTAAACCCTTAAATCGTAGCCCTACAGCAAGGAAGACACTATTAATCCCATCTAGAGAGGAGAGGACAGATGCTCAGAGCTCAGCTTCAGTGAAGGGCAGCACGTGGTCTTGGTTAAGGCTATAGTGTTGGACACCCCCTTGGGTGATCCTTGTAGGGGTTTTCACAGCTCTGAGCCTCAGTCTCCCCATCTGTAAAATGGGGCTGTTAACAGTCCCACTTCACAGGTCATTACAAGGATTAAACAAGTTCATCAAAAGCGTGTCTGGCTTAATAAACATGGGTCAGCAAGGTTAGCAACACTAAAAGCTGTAGCTTCTGAGAGGCTGTATGTGCCAGCCATAGACATTGTTGTCTTATATATTTTAGCATATATGTACCAAACATATGCATGTGTGTACACAGGTCACCTCTGTGGTCACTGCTGTTCTCGGTGAATCCTGAGCCATAACCCAGGTTTCTTCTTTTTTTTTTTTTTTTAATAGAGACTGGATGTTGCCATGTTGCCTAGGCTGATCTCAAACACCTGAGCTCAGGCGATCCACACGCCTCACCCTCCCAAAGTGCTTGGATCATAGGCATGAGCCACTACGCCTGGCCCAGGTTTCTTGACCCCAGTTGCCAGTGTTTCTCAAAGTGTGGCTCTCAGGTCACCTGTAGCAGAATCTTCCCCCAGCAACGCAGGGTCAGAAGGTGCTAGATAAAAATGCAGATACCCAGGCCATATCCCTCACCCTCTGTGCCCCAACCTCTCGGGCAGAGGCCAGACATTTGCATTTTAACAATCTTTCCGGGTGACTTGTCACGCACGTTTGCTTAAGAGCCAAGTTCCACACTTAAGAGGCCACCTGAGGACGGGGAACTCCTCCAGGGCAGGCCCCAGTCCTCAGAGAACCCAGAGGCAAAGCAATTAGCTTTTGAAAGAGGAACTGAAGCCAGCGCACAGCAGCCCAAATTACCCTCCTGAGCTCTACTTCTCTATTGCTCTCTGATGCAACCTCCATCACCTATGGCTGCTAATTGGGGTGACAGGTCCAGGGTGGGTGGGAGGCTCTAAGGAAGCCCAGTGGGCCTCCCAGGCTTGCACCCACCCTCCTCATCAGCCCCCCTTTCTCCCATTCATTTCTGAGACTGCAGACAATCCAAACCGCACAGCCTGCAGTTTTCCAACCAAACCAGGCACCTTGCTTTTAAAGTCATCTTTGAGGGCCTGGCTCAGGCCTGCGGGTGAAGTCTTGACCTCTGCTCCCGCTTAAGCTTCAAGGTGGCCCCTGCAAAGTGACTTCCCCAGGCTTCCCTCCTGCCCCTGGATTCTGGCACGTCATAAAGTGGCTTGGGGGGGGCTCTTGTATTTTACGAGCTCTGAATCAACAGGACGCTGTTGGTTTAACCAGTTTGGGTGTTGACTTTGTCTTGCAACTGTGCCCACCTGCAGCACAGCAGCAGCCACCGCAAAGGTTCAGCGAAGAAAACTGACACCGGCACAGGGTTCCCCCACATCACCCAAGTAGGCCTGGAAATGGGAAGTTATTGCCTGACTATGTGAAATTCGCCGTCAAGCCGGGTGGCCAAGAATTACGATCTATCCAAGAACCTCAGGAGAGACTGGTTAGAGAAATTCGCTCCTACAGAGAGGGCAGTTTCTGTTAATAACAGCAGACAGACTGGGTGTGGTGGCTCACCCCTGTAATCCCAGCACTTTGGGAGGCCAAGGTGGGCAGATCACTTGAGGTCAGAAGTTCGAGACCAGCCTGGCCAACGTGGTGAAACCCCATCTCCACTAAAACTACAAAAAAAGTTAGCTGGGCGTGGTGGTGCGTGCCTGGAATCCCAGTTACTTGGGAGGCTGAGGCAAGAGAATTGCTTGACCTGGGAGGTGGCGGTTGCAGTGAGTTGAGATTGCACCACTGCCCTCAAGCCTGGGTGACACAGCAAGACTCTGTTTCAACAATAAAAATAAATTTAAATTTAAAAAATAACAGGCCGGGCAGGGTGACTTATGCCTGTAATCCCAGCACTTTGGGAGGCTGAGGCTGGCAGATCACCTGAGGTCAGGAGTTTGAGACCAGCCTGGCCAACATGATGAAACCCCATCTCTGCTAATAATACAAAAAAAAAAAAAAATAGCTGGGCATGATGGCACGCACCTGTAATCCCAGCTACTAAGGAGGCTGAGGCAGGAGAACTGCTTGAACCCAGGAGGCAGAGGTTGCAGTGAGTCAAGATCACGCCACTGCACTCCAGCCTGGATGACAGAGCGAGACTCTGTCTCAAAAAACTAAAAATAAATAGCAGACAATTACAAATGCTATAAAGACTACAGATTGCAGGCACAACATATACACATTTTTAAAAATATTATAAAACACCCACACCAAGAAGCAATTTAGGGTTCACACGTAAAAGTAACATTCTAATTTTGGGACTTTGAGCAAGACACTTAATTTCTTTGCCTCTGTTTTTCAACTATAAAATGGGAATATCACAGCACTAACCTCACTGGGCTGCCTGCAGATTAAATGAGCTAATCCACGGGCCTGCGTGGCATCTCATCAGGACTCAGTGAATGTTAGTTGTGTTTATTTTTATTGCTAAACTTCATGAGACCACAAAGCAGGAATCACTCTCGTTTTAGAGTAGAAGACATTGATCCTCCCAGAGGAGAAGGAATAAGCTTGGGAGCTCACAGCGAATGGACAGGCAGAATTTGGACCTACACTGTGGGATTCCACTACCCCATGGGACCCTCTGCAGTGAAACGGAGGACTTCGTGGGAAAGACACCGGCCAGCCCAGGCAAGAAGGTTCCTCCCATTGGTCATCGTTCTGGCCCGAGCACTGAGCAACCCTGGCCTCGGCGCTCCAGCTGCTGTCAGCCCTTCTTGTCTCTGTATCAGGCCCCATCCTTGGCCGTGAGCCTGGTCTGGCTGGGCCTGGCTTGGCCCAGAATGTGCTGCCGACTCAGGCATCTCCCGGGAGAGGCTGTGAGCAGGGCCAGCAGACAGGCCCCTCAGCCTCCACTCTGGCTGTTCCCTGGGTCTTCCCTGGGAAGTGGGAGAGTGGAGGGGAACCAAAATCTCCCTTAGTGTGGGGCTCACCTCTTTGAGGGAGCCACTAAGGTCCACAGCAAGGGAGTAGGGTATGATGTGTGCAAATGCATGAGACACACAGTCAGTGACAAAGTTCTAGCTGTGGGCCTCAGTGGGGGGGGGCCTCAGCTTCAGCTTTCTCATATGGAGAAATGCAGCAGCACGGCCCCTCCTGTGAGACTTTCCTATCTCATCCACTCCACAGGACATCAGGGAGAGTAGGAGCTGCTGTCTCTCCTCCCATCAGATCATTACTCTACCATTCCAATGTACTAACAGGCACCCTCTTCAGAATATTCCCAGATCCAGTGGGAATATTCTCAGTGATCCAGAGCTCATCAGTCCAAAACCTGATGAGCTCTGGATCACTGAGGAACCCAGGCAGCCTGGACAGAGAAAAGAAGATGGCTTTAATCCCAGCTCTGCCCCTGCCTTGCCAGCCGTGGGACTGCAGCAAGTCACTCATCCTTCGGAGCCTCAGCCTGCAGGCGCCCACACCCTGCAAGGGTGCTTTTCTGTGCCTCCATCACTGGCATATTATCAAATGCTTCGAACAAATGAACTGAGCAAACGTTTAAGATGGGCCTTCTGAGGTTATGATGAGGATGGAAATGAGTTAATCTCAGTGCATCTGTGGGTACATCGTAGGTGTTCAGAAGGGCACTCTGCCTTCCCAGCTCCCTCATAACTAGCCCAGTAAAGGGCCGGGTAGGTAACTATTTCAATCAGCACAGAAGCCACCCCAATCCTGGGCTCTCCAAAAAAAACAACTTTCCTCCACTCACTCATCAGCTGGCCCACCCCACTGGGCCAGATAACTATTGGGGTTCCTTCCCAGCAGCAGGGTATGTTGCAGGCTGTCTGCTCGACTCTCACACCGGCCTACTGCTGCCTGCGTTTCAGACTCCTGCAGTGACAAGGTGGCAGCCAGAGGTATGTAAAGCCTGCTTTACAGAACTACGGGAGGGCTGCAGGCAAGACAATGAGATCCGTCCACACTGGGCCACCACAAAGGAGGCACTTGAGTTACCCTGTGGGATCACGTCTGGCACTTACTGTGTGAGACACACACGCATTTAACCGCCACCCTGAGGGAGGTACTATTATTCTCCCCATTTTACAGATAGGGAAAGCGAGGCACAGAGTGTTTAAGTAATCTCCCCAGGACTAAGCAGCCAGTAAGTGGCAGAGGCAGGATTTGAACCCAAGCTACCTGCTCCAAAGCCCACATTCCTAACCGCCACTCTAAACTGCTTCTCCCCATCATGCAGCTTTCTGGCACTTCTGAAATAGGGCTTCTTGGTCACTTGCCTTCGAGAGCAGAGGCTGACAAAGGCCTGGCCAACCTGCTCTCTGCCCAATGCTCCGGTTTCATCCAAGATTTACCACTACAGGATCTTGAAGGTGACAATCTAGTGCCGGGGGGTGGGGGGATGAGGAGTGGGGTGGACAGGTGCCCACAGCCCCCTGGAGGCCCTTGAGCTGGTCTCTGATTTATAATGAGATGATGCCACCCTTTGTGTTTCTGGCCCAAATTAATCTATCACTCAATATGTAGTTAAGCCTTGATGCCCCGAGGCTCAGTGGGATGCAATGTTACCACTGGCTTGCCCCTCACTAGCTGGATGGCCGCAGGCAAGCTCACTTCTCCATGCTACAGTTTTTCCAGCCTCTTCGCATACTGATTCAGTCACAATACAGAACGTACTTGACACACAGCAGGTGATTAATAACTTCATTTCTCTACACCTCTTCCCTGTCCTGTCCCTCTCATCTTCTTTCTTCCTTCATTCTGCCTTAAAGTATTGATTAGCACCTACTATGTGCTAGGCTGTGTGCTAAATGAATATTAAAATAGAAATCACAGCTGGGCGTGGTGGCTCAGGCCTGTAATCCCAGCACTTTGGGAGGCCAAGGCAGGTGGATCACCTGAGGTCAGGAGTTTGAGACCAGCCTGGCCAACATGGTGAAACCCCGTCTCTACTAAAAATAAAAAAATTAGCCAGGCTTGGTGGTGGCCTCCTGTAGTCCCAGCTACTCAGGAGGTTGAGGAACGAGAATCACTTGAACCTGGGAGACAGAGGCTGCAGCGAGCCAAGATTGCACCACTGCACTCCAGCCTGGGTGACAGAGTGAGAATCCATCTCAAAAAACTATATATATAGAAATCACATCATGTCAACCTCCTACTTGGAACCCATGGCTTCCCATCCTAATTAGAATAAAATCCGAATCCCCCAGCTTGGGCTCAGACCTCACCTCCGACCCCTCACCCCACCTATAACACTCCACACAGTCTCCCTGGGTACCTTTCTCCTCCCTGGAGACCCTGAGCTTATCCCTGCCTCAGGGCCTTTGTACTGGCTATACTTCCCCATGGACCAATCACTCAGGTCCTGGTGAATAAGCTCCATCCTCACAGGGGCCTTCCCTGATCGGCATGACAGACACATATTTAACCAGCCTAGCCAAGATGGTGATGTTGCTGTTCCCGCATTCCCAAGCCACCAACCCGTGGTCCTTGTTATTTTCATCATGACATTTGGCTCTCAAATGCTGTCTTTGCTTGTTTACTGTCTGTCTTCCCCACTAGAATGTAACCTTTGTGAGGGCAGGGACTTTGTTTTGTTCAGTGTTGTATCCCTAGTGCCCAGAACAGTATATATCACATGCCAAATGTATTTTAAGTTGAAAGAATAAATATTGGGAAGCCCACGATAATGATGTGAGTCATTTCAGCTTCCGGCAGGAGCAGCTGAACAAGATGAGCATTTCTGATTCACAAAGCGAAGCACAGTCAACATGCCATTCAGGCCTCCCTAATTCTTTTGTTTGTTTTGAGATGGAGTCTCACTCTGTCGCCCAGGCTGGAGTGCAGTGGTGCGATCTCGGTTCACTGCAACCTCCGCCTCCCGGGTTCAAGTGATTCTCCTGCCTCAGCCTCCAGAGTAGCTGGGGTTACAGGTGTGCACCACCACACCTGGCTAACTTTTGTATTTTTAGTAGAGACGGGGTTTCGCCATGTTGGCCAGGCTGGTCTCGAACTCCTGACCTCAAGTGATCCGCCCACTTCAGCCTCCCAAGGTGCTGAGATTCCAGGCATGAGCCACCACACCTGGCCCGGGCCTCCCTCCCTAATTCTAAGGGTTTCCTGAAGCAATGCTGCATTAGCACCCAACCGCCAGCTAGACCCAGGAGAGTAAAGTGAGGGATAAAACGGAAGGTGTGCAAGAAGCATCAGGGTCGTAGGTTGTCTAATCTTTTGCTTTCAGAAAAAAAAAGGCATCAGAAATAGCTGAATTTCCATAGGGAAAACAATGGAGCTGGA
Organism: Pan paniscus; assembly: GCF_029289425.2. NCBI lineage: Eukaryota > Metazoa > Chordata > Mammalia > Primates > Hominidae > Pan > Pan paniscus. The sequence goes on from NC_073270.2 coordinate 57,218,767, forward strand.
CCCTACCCCACACGATACACAAAAACCAACCTGCACGGATCAGAGCCCCAAACATGAAACCAGAACCGAAAAGCTTCCAGAAGAAAATGTGACAGAATGTCTTTGCTACCTTCAGATAGGCAGAGATTTCCTGGAGGAATGCAAAAAGCACTAATCCCAGAAGAAAAGAAAATGACAAATTTGGCTTCATCAAAATAAAATACGAATGTTCATAAAAAGACACTCCCTGGGCTGGGCGCAGTGGCTCACGTCTGTAATCCCAGCAGTTTGGGAGGCCGAGGCGGGCGGATCGCCTGAGGTCAGGAGTTCAAGACCAGCCTGGTCAACATGGTGAAACCCCATCTCTACTAAAAATACAAGAATTAGCTGGGCATGGTGGCAGTCGCCTGTAATCCCAGCTACTCGGGAGGCTCAGGCAGGAGAATCGCTTCAACCCGGGAGGCAGAGGTCACAGTGAGCCAAGATTGCACCATTGCACTCCAGCCTGAGCAACAAGAGCGAGACTTAGTCTCAAAAAAAAAAAAAAAGACACAAGACATTACCTGAAAATAAACAGGTAAGCCACAGACAGGGAAAAATATACACAAATCTGACAAAGGACTTATGTCCAGAATATATAAAGAACTGATGCATATTAACAATAAAAATATGAATAACCCAGTTAAAAATGGGCAAATATTTGAACAGACAATTGACCAAAGAAGATACATAGGCCAGACACGGTGGCTCACGCCTGTAATCCCAACAGTTTGGGAGGTGGAGGCAGGTGGATCACCTGAGGTCAGGAGTTCGACACCAGCCTGGCCAACATGGTGAAACCCCGTCTCAAATAAAAATACAAAGATTAGCCGGGCATGGTGGTGGGTGCCTGTAATCCCAGCTACTCCAGAGGCTGAGGCAGGAGAATCACTTGAAGCTGGGAGGCAGAGGTTGCAGTGAGCCAAGATCATGCCATTGCACTCCAGCCTGGGGGACAAGAGTGAGACTCCGTCTCAAAAAAATAAAAAAATAGAAGATACATAGATAGCCAACAAGCACCTGAATCATTAGTCATTAGGGAAATGCACATTAAAACCACAATGAGATCCCATTTTACTCTCATTAGAAGGGTTAAAATTTAAAAGACTGACAATACCAAATATTGGTGAGGATGTAGAGTAACTGGAACTCTCATACATCCTTGTTCAGAGTGGAATATGATGTTGAAAATACATAAATAAAAACATACACAACCAAGTCCCTTCCTAGGTCATTTACCCAAGAGAAATGAAAGCATTTGCTCACAGAAGGACTTGAGTAGGAATGTTCATAGCAGCCTTATCCATAAACCTAAGCCCCGGGAACAGACCAAATTTCTATCAATGGTAAATAAACAATTGTTATATTCACGCAATTGAATAGTAGTGCTCAGCAATAATTAGGAATGCATTACTGAATAACACCATAGCAGTGACAGATCTCAAAAATAACATGCTGAGCAAAAACAGCCAGACCCAGAAGGGTACACACTGTATTAATTCCATTCTATAAAGTTCTAGAACAGGGAAGATTAATCAACCGTGATAGAAATCAGAACAGCGCTGCCTCCGTGTGTGGGCTTGAGGAGGCGGCCTTGGCTGAAGGGACATGGGGAACGTTCAAGAGTGAAGAAAGTGCTCTGTCTTGAGTGGTGGTTACGTGGGTATATGCGATTGTCAAAAATCACTGAACACCTACAATCTATGCAATCTACTTTATCTTAATTATACCTCCATAAAAATATATATATATGTCACAAAGAGAGGCAGAGAGGGAAAAGAGCATGTGAGAAAATCCACTTTCTAACCCACACCCCATACCCACTCCCAAGCCCTGCAAAATGAGCAAAGCAAATTTACATTCTGTGCCCTGAGCTGGCAGGGCTTTGTGTGAAATTGCTTTACGTGTTTTCTGAAATACACGGAGCAGAGAGGCCCATCTGCTGGGCAGGGAGAAAGCCACGGTGGCTTGGGCAGAGCTGCCTGGCGACATGGCTGGAGAGGTTCTGTTAAGTTCTCACAGGACCAGGTGTGTGCCTGTGGACATCTCCCGTCTCATTGCAGCCTTTTTCTCCCCACTGGGCAGTGTGGAAATACAGCCTGGAGATCGTCACCATGTGCTGAGCCCCGGCAAACACTGCCTGGTTCCGTCTTTATAGGACAGAGACTGACAAGTAAACTGGGCTGTCAGAGCACAAAGGGGGGCACCCCGTACCGTGTGGGGTCAGGGAATGCTTCCTCCTTGAGGAGCCATCTAAACAGGGGCCTTGGATGAGGAGGGGTTAGCCAAGCCACTGAAGGATGGGGAGGGGTGGGCTCCAGATATGCACCTCTCAAAGTCCGCCCCATATCAGAATCACTGGGAGACCTCGGAAAGCCTCCATGCCCAGGCCACATCCTGACAACCAAATCAGAGTCTCCAGGGTGGGACCAGGACATCAGTATTTTTTTTTTTTCTGAAACGGCATCTAACTTTGTCACCCAAGCTGGAGTGCAGTGGTGCAATCTCGGCTCACTGCAGCCTCAACCTCCTGGGTCCAAGCAATCTGCCCACCTCAGGCCCCCAAGTAGCTGAGACTACAGGCATGCACCAGCATGCCTGACTAATTGTTTTTGTAGAGATGGGTTTTCACCATGTTGGTCAGGCTGGTCTCCAACTCCTGAGCTCAAGTGATCGTCCGGCCTCAGCCTCTCAAAGCACTGAGATTATAGACGTAAGCCACCGAGCTTGGCCGGGCATCAGTATTTTTTAATACAACTCCCAGGTAATTCTGACATACGGTCAAGTTTGAGATGCTCTGGGTGGAGGTGACAGTGTGCAAAAGCCAAAATGTCAGAGAAAGATCCCAATGCATTTGGGAAACGAGGAGCAGACAGGAAGGGAAGCCAACAAATGCAGTTGAGGAAGTGTAGTGGGTTACACATAGTACCCCCTACCCGACTCCTCCTCCCTGCAAACTTCACATCCACCCACAACCTCAGAACGTACCTTATTTGGAACCAGGGTCTTCACATATATAATTAAGGTAAGAATGGAGATGAGATCACCCTGGATTAGGTCTAAACCCAATAAGTGCATCCTCGTAAGCAACAGAAAAAGATACACACAGAGACCCAGAGAAGGCCATGTGCAGACAGAGGCAGAGACTGGAGCAATGCAGCCACAAGCCAAGGAAGGCCAGGGAGACCAGCAGGCACCAAAAGCTGGCGGGGATGGCACCGGCGGTTTCTCCCCTGAGTCTCCAGCAGGAACCAACCCTGCTGACACCTTGATTTCAGACTTCTGGCCTCCAGAACAGTGAGAGAATACATTTCTGTTGTTTCAAGCCACCTGGTTTGCAGTAATTGATTATGACAGCCTAGGAAACTAACATAAGAGGGAAGCAGGCGCCAGCTCTACCCCTGCAGGGAAAGTGGAGTTGAAGCTGACAACACCGAGGAGGCTGGGCTCAGGCGGGAATGAGGCTGAGCAGGAGGAGAGGGGAACTGCTCCGTGCCAAGTGGAGAAGGGAGGGCAGGCCCTTGCAGCTGCTGTCTATCATGGGTAGGCTTGTTGTTGGGGAAGACGGGGGTGATCCCTCTGACCTCTTCATATTCCAGAGAAGTGGGAGGTGGGGTTATCTACATGGAGTGGGAAGGGGTGGGGGCAGCATTCAGAGGCTGGGAGACTGGAGAAGGGTCAGGTCAGTCTTCCTGAGAATAAGGAAAGGGGCAGTGGGGGAAGCTGGAAGGATCTCCTCGGCAATGCTGAAGCCCTAGTGGAAACAGAAGACTGGAAACACAAGAGTGCCAGTCTGTGCAAAAGTGAGATTGCAGCTCTGACCAGCTGGCATGCAAATAAACATAAGGCACCTGCACTCCTAGCAAATCACTCCACCTTCCAAAGAGCTGCCTCTGGTAGTTTGTTCATGTTGTTTCTGCTAGCATCGGAGAACTTACCCTTGATCCCTAAGACAGTACATAAAAGACATCTCCAAAGTAAATAAATTAGCCTTGCAAATAAGTACCAGCCCACGAAGTGTTTTTCTCACCAACTCACTCTCCCTGTCATTGGAGACTCTGGCTTAGTCAGTATACACTGTCTAAGGGTATACTGTCATTAGTAACAATGTATTTTACAATACTCTGCCAGCGCATGTTACGGACTAATTGCTAACATGTATTTACTGACTACCTCCCTGTGGATTATACAGTAAGTAGTCAATAAATATTTATGGACCTACTAGGCACTGGTCTAGGGAAACAGAACAAAGAAGTAAATAAAAATGACAGAAAATTATTAGTGAGAACTAGAGTGGCCAACTGGTAGCTCAGCTTGGTATTGCAAGAGAGGGTGGTTTATGGGAACCAAAAGAAGAAAGGATTTCATAGAACCAGAAAGTTGAAGACTGGCTTTCCTACCTACCAAGTAAAAACAGGTGAATCACCTTACCAAGAAGTCTCAGTTTCCTTCTCTGTCAAAAGAAGGCAGGTGAATCAGGCAAATGCCTTTTTAAAAAGAAAAGAAAACAATTTTCAATGTTCAAACAGCTTTCTAACACCCTGAAGATCTTGCTGGAGGTACATGTGGTTAAGTGATAATCCTCAAAGTCTTAGATTGACATAAGATAAGTTGCCTTGAGAAACCCAAAGAGAGGGAGGATCAGGGGTTCCTGTCCCCACCTTGCTACAAACCCCAGTCCCATCCTGGAACATGAGTCATTTGCCAGAAAGGGGAGACCTTATCTGCTCACAATCCCCCAAATCGCTGCAAGTTTCCTTCCAAAAACATCTTGAGAGGTTCAAAACCAAGACTTTGGTGGGGCAGCCACCACGACCAGCATTTGATGGACAGGAGTAGGGTCTACTGAGCTGAGCAGGAGAATTCCAGTATTTCTAGTAATGGGGTTTTCAACATGTTTTCCCTTGGTATCTACTATTGGGTCTTTCTCTTCTAAGATCAGAATACAAGCTCACCACCAATTCAGACTGATCCATGTCTTGACTCAAAAGGCTGAAAGAAATTAGAGTAACTCTTCATTCATTTCCAAAGACCAACCAAGACCAAGTTCTGGCTGCTCTCCCAAAGAAAGGACCATCCTCTCTCCTTCCTGACTTTTCACCATGAAGGCTAGGCTTTCCCAACCTCTTCTGCAGAAAATACGCTTTCCCTTTGCATGTTAGTCTTAAGACTATCTCTGATTAACAGAAGGTATCTGCAGATATTTTCTGACTGCAGAGCATTTTGATTTTTCTACTATTTTTTTAAATCAGGATATTTTTTGGTTTATTTTTAAAAACCAGAAGATTTCCAGCGCCAGCTGATGGTTGCAGCAAAGCACCATGGCACATGTTTACCTGTGTAACAAACCTGCACGTCCTACACATCTAACCTGGAACTTAAAATAGGCCAGGTGTGGTGGCTCACGCCTACGATCCCAGCACTTTGGGCGGCTGAGGTGGGTGGATCATCTGAGGTCAGGAGTTCGAGACCAGCCTGGCCAACATGGCGAAACCCTGTCTCTACTAAAAAATACAAACAATTAGCCGGGCATGGTAGTGGGTGCCTGTAATCCCAGTTACTTGGAGGGCTGAGGCAGGAGAATCACTTGAACCCGGGAGGTAGAAGTTGCAGTGAGCCAAGATCGCGCCACGGCACTCTGGCTTGGATCAGAGAGTGAGATTCCTTCTTTATAAAATAAAATAAAATAACCAAAATATTTGATCACATTGAGTCTATATCCCCACGTGGAAATACTGGCTGCAGTTGGGTAGCAGCAGCGCATTTAGATAGTGAATGTCCCCAATCTCCACTATTCCCTGACGTCTACCACCCAACCTACCCCATTTATTTTCACAACCTCCCTTCCCTCTGTAGGAAGTTGATATTGTGACACCTAGTTATGGTAAAATGTCCAGCAAAAAGGAAAAAAAATCCTGAACCATAATTTAATATGGAACATGATTAGAACAGCATGAAACCAAATGTTCTTAGAAGAAAGAGACTTTAAAACAATAGAAACAGTTTTTGTTTCTGGAACAAGGCTTATTTTTTTCTTCTTCATTCTTTTTTTTTTTTTTTTTTTGAGACAGGGTCTCACTCTGTTGCCCAGGCTGGAGTGCAGTGGTGCAATCTCAGCTCACCACAACCTCCACCTCCCGGATTCAAGTGATTCCCCTGCCTCAGCCTCCCAAGTAGTTGGAATTACAGGCGCGTACCACCACGCCCGGCTAATTTTGTATTTTTAGTAGAGATGGGGTTTCACCATGTTGGCCAGGCTGGTCTTGAACTCCTGACCTCAAGAGATCCACCAAAGTGCTGGGATTACAGGTGTGAGCCACTGCGCCTTGCCTCTTCTTTATGCTTTCTAAAATAACTTCTAAACTTTCAAACACTGAGCAGATAATAAGTGTTGTCACATCTAATTGCAGAGATTAACTACAAAACTGTGTTAACGTATAGGTAGACTTTAAACTTAGGTATAAAGTACGTAAGAATGAGCTCAAAGCTACTTCTTGTTTTGAAACCTGGTAGAAATGTGCCAGGTTTCTGCTCAGTGTCCTTCCAAATGGCAGATCTGGTCACTTCGTATCAGACTCCGAAAATCTTCTGCAATGATACAACCATCTGTCTGACTGTCCTTATCCTCTCCAGACCGTAAGCTCATTAAGGCCAGAGAAAGTATCCTGCTCATCTATGGATCCCCAAACCCTGGCATAGTGCAGGATACAAAACAGACCTCAGTCAACATGCAGAGATGGGTGCGGGGACAGGGTGGGGGACAGGGCATGGGTGGGGGACAGGGCATGGCTCCCACGTGCAAAAGCCCCAGTTCCAATCCCAACCCTGCCACTCTTTGGTTGTGTGCACAATTTACCCCCTTGTGACTCCACCTTCTCATCTGTGAAATGGGCACACTGACACCAGCTAGTGCCCGGGATTGCTGTGAATATTCATGCTGAGCACTTAACACTGTGGGCACACTGACACCAGCTAGTGCCCGGGACTGCTGTGAATACTCATGCTGAGCACTTAACACTGTGACCAGCAGAGTCAAAGCTCAATGAGTGAGAGCTGCTGTGGTTTGTTATTGTTATTGAAAGGATAAAGAAGGAAAAGAAAAAAGGGCACCATGTACAGCAAACTCACTCCAAATGCATCTATCCTTTAAGACCAGAATGATATTTACACATTTCAAGTCTTCTGAATGAAGCTTTAGGCTACTTATTGGCCCTATTATTTTTAAATTTCCTGTGAGGCCACAAAACCTTCCAGAAGTCAATAGAAGCAGCAAGAGAACACTGCAATGTGCTCTGTCTCTGTCCCCTCTGGTCATCTTGGGCCAGTGTAACCCTGTGGGTCCCACACATTCCCGCAGGCCACCCCGGGTACCTTGCCCATAATACACTGCTCCCGGGGGAAGCCCACGTGCCCTACGCTTTCTGAAGAAAGACCGGGCCCCAGGGCCCAACTTACAGCACTCGATGGGGTTAGATGCAGTCTGTAAAGAGACGATTCTGCCACTGGACTCTGGGATGTGAACTCGGAAAACCAGCCTCACCCGCGTGTTCTTTCTTCCAATGTCCGTCTCGCCTTTCCGCAGCTCAATGTCGGCGTTTCTAAGCTTCAAGATCCCCGCACAGTCGATGCTGCCAGGATGTTAAGAACCCCATTGTCACCAACTACCTTCAGGAGCAGGAAAGATCACCCCCAAAGCTGCCTTAGGCAGCCAAAATAATTCTACAGCCAGTCACTGGGGGAAACTGCAATACACTCACATAAGCATTTCAGCCAGGAATGTACACCAAGATGGGGGTAAAAAATACTTAACAAAAGCAATTAGAGAAATTCCCCAGTGAAAATTACTTGTCTAGGGAGATTTTTCATGCAAACTCTTCTACTCTCAAAAACATCTGAAAAACTCTATGTAACTGGGGACTATTGATTGTGGACTATTCAATAGATAAGAGTAGTGAATCAACGTGAAATCTCTTGAATTGAATAAATGTACTGTGATTGTGTATGAGAGCATCCTTGCTCTTAGGAAATGCATCCTGAAGTATTTAAAAGTAAAAGGGCATAAAGTCTGCAACTACCTCTCAAACAGTTCAGGAAAAAATGGAGAAGTGGGAAAGAAAGTGCTGGAGCACAGGTGAAGCATGTTAACGCCTGGGAAAGCCGAGGGGGCAGGATTCAGGAGTTCTTTGTACACTTCTGGCAGTATTTCTGTAAGTTTGAATTTATTTTCCCATCCAAAGGTTTTTTTTAACCCCAAAACGTGTGCAGTGGTTCCCAGATTTTAGCCATAGGCATATTAGCTTTGTGAATTTGGGCCTCTCTGCATCATTACTTAATGATCTCTCTAGGTCAAATTAATTTTTTAAATATAAGTAAATTTAACCTGATCCCATGCAACATAACACAAAGATTCACGAGTTCTTCCTCCTGAGGCACATGAAAATACTGACATATTATACTTTATTTATTTATTTTTTTTTTTTTTTTGAGACAGAGTCTCACTCTGTCACCCAGGCTGGAGTGCAGTAGTGCGATCTCGGCTCACAGCAACCTGCCCGCATCAAGTTCAAGCAATTCTCCTGCCTCAGCCTCCAGAGTATCTGGGATTACAGGCGCCCGCCACCATACCCAGCTAATTTTTGTATGTTTAATAGAGATGGGGTTTCACCATGCTGACCAGGCTGGTCTTGAATTCCTGATCTCAAGTGATCCACCCGCCTCAGCCTTCCAAAGCGCTAGGATTACAGGCGCGAGCCACCACGCCTGGCCTACATATTATGCTTTTAAAATGGAAACATTTAAAACAGAAATCACAACGGGTCGATGGATCATGGACTGAGAACTGCCATCAACAGCTGCTTCCATCAGTTCCGTAGAGTCCCCTCTCCCAAATCCCTGCCACCTGCCCCCTGCTCGCTTCTCCATGAAGACCCGCCGCCCTCAGCTCCCAGCCCTTACGTTGCCCTCATGTTGTTTTTGGGCTCCAAGGGGATCTCCAGGACTTTGGTGTTGCCCACTATCTTCTCATAGCTGGTGGTGGTGACAGTTTTCCCTGTGATTCGGTGCACCTGGTAGAAGGCGTGCGGCTTAAGGATCCGCTCATCAGCTGTCCCAATGAAGATCTGAAGTCCCAGAGGCTTGTTTTCCATGTAGCCATGGAGCTGGTGGGGGAGAAAACAAAATCATTAAGATGCGGGGTGTGGTGGCTCTAATCCAATAAACAAAAAAAGACCAGAGAGCTCATGGGCAGCAGAGAGAGTATGGGATTTCTGCAGCATCTGGAAGAATGGAGAACTGGAAACAACCTTGATGTCCAGCCAGAGGGTAACGCTTGGATAAATTACAGGGATCCCCTCTAACACTGAATATTAAGCAGCCACTAGAAAGAATACAGTAAGTCAGAACTGCATTTATGGAGAAACAGCCAGAAACTGTGCTTAATTGATGACTGAGGGTGGAAGGAGTGTTGCATAGTAGTGAGGATAACTGAAATTAACTGCAAATAAACTGAAAGGACAAACATAGAGCTCTTGATAGTGATTGCCTGAGAAGATCAGAAGAAAGAACTGTCACTTCTTTTTTTTTTTAATATACTTTAAGTTTTAGGGTACATGTGCACAACGTGCAGGTTAGTTACATATGTATACATGTGCCATGTTGGTATGCTGCACCCATTAACTCGTCATTTAACATTAGGTATATCTCCTAATGCTATCCCTCCCCCCTCCCCCCACCCCACAACAGGCCCCAGTGTGTGATGTTCCCCTTCCTGTGTCCATGTAGAACTGTCACTTCTTATATGACTATATTCCAATGAACAAAGTTTGATTGTGTAACTTTAAAAAAGAGTGTGACAAAAATGCCATAGTCTAAGTCAAAAGATAAAGACTGAAAGAAAATATGTGCAACATATAACAGATAAAAGATTAGCACATAGAATATATGAAGAATGCCTATAGTGAGTAAGTAAAAGATTCCCTGGCCATCTATTTAGAATTGAATCCTAATCCCAATGGCTTTCCCTATCTCTCTCTCCTACTTTTTATCCAGTCCAACACACTATACATTTTCTTGATTCCTTTTGCCTAAGTCTTTCTCCCAGAACTAAACTGTCACCTCTCTGAGAGCAGAGATGTTTGTCTAGTTAATTTGCCACAAAATCTCTAGCACCTAGAGTAATGCTTGGCACATAGTAGGCATTCTAGTACATATTTGATGAGTGAATTAATAAGGCTATCCAACAGAAAAAAAGTGAGTAAGATATTTGAACAGGAAATTCAGAGAAAACAAATGACCAGTTTGACTTCTAAACAAACATGCAAATTAGACAGCCATGAGATACCACTTTTCACCTGTTAGATTGGCACACATGTAGATATTTGATAATATCAAGTATTTTGGAGATTGTGGGGGGGACAGGCAATTTTATGCAGGTAAGAGCAATATAGACTGGTATAATTATTTTAAAGAGTATCAGAGCAACAGCTTTAGTAAAACTACATAAATAAACACTCTTTGACCCAGTAATTCCACCTCTCCATACGCAGCCTGGAGAAACACTGTATATGCAGGAGACACGTACAAAAATGTTTACAAAAACAAACAGAATAATGAACAATGAGTTACATCAATAGCCTGACTACTAATAGGACATGCCTAGGCTATGATACACTAAGAAGCACTTTAAAAAATAGGAAGGTAGAAGTCTATGAACTGACCCAGAAAGATCTAGGACACACTGTTGAAAAACAAAAGCAATGTGTAGAAAAATACATACAGCATGATACAACTTAAAAAAATGCAGAATGTTTTCCATCCATCCAGTTATAATAGAAAAAGGTGTGAAAGGATGTGCTCCAAACTGACCACATCATCACCTCTGTGAATGGAGAAGAAGCTCAAGATTGAGAAGGTGATCAAAGAGGACTTTGACTTTATATGCCATGTTATAGGAAGGATAGATTCTTAGAAACCTGTGAAATATTTAAAATATATATATATACACATATATATATACATATGTGTGTGTGTGTATATATATATAAAATAACAAGAGACAAAAGGACATTGATCTAGAGTTTGATGATGTGTTCCTGTCTTGTCATTGAGTGGAGAAACACTAGACAAATCATTTAATCTTTCTGTGCCTCTATCCCTTTCTCCACTAATTGAGTGGGACTACAAGTGACAACTCACGAAGACCCCACTCTTCTCTGCAGATCCTTTGGTAGGATCTCCAGTCACCTGCCAAAAGGCAAAGTTGCAGGGTGATGAATGATTACATATGGTCTAGAATTGTGCAATCTAATGCAAGAGCCACTAACCACATGTATATATTAATTAAAATTAAGTAAAATTGAAAATTCAGTTTTTCAGGTACACTAGCCACATTTCAGTGCTCAGAAGCCACATGTGGCTAGTGGCAGCCACAATGAACAAACAGCACAGACACAGAACGTTTCCATCATCACAGAAAGTCCTATTGAACAATGCCGGTCTAGAAAGATGGCATGCTCATGTCCCCTTCTAAAAGCCATACAAAGAGAGAGGCTGGGAGTGGAACTGTGCTAGATGATCACCTTTTTTCATAACCTGCCAGACACTTACATAAGTGTCTGACACACACCTGAGAGGCGGCCTTGGGCCAAGATGGAAATCCAAGTCAGAAGCCTCTTATCTGAAGAACAGCTACTGTACTCAGTGACGAAAATCAAAAGAAGGGCAGCATTGAGAAGAGATTTTGTTTTTGTTGTTTTTGCTTTGCATTTGAGCCCAAGACAAATATATTTCCTCATCTCCTCTCCTGGATTTATCAAGAGTTGGTATCAAGAAGAAAGGTAGGATGGAGAGTGAGCCCTGATGATGTGGAGCTGTTTCCTCCTCAATGAAAGAAGAACAGAAATCGCCTGCTGGGTGTACTCAAGGTAAACAGGCAGGGAACACCTGGAAATAAAATCTATCGTGTCCCTACAGCTCCACGTGAATCCAGCCATTTCCATCCCCTCTCTTTTTGGCACACCTGCCCAAGCCACCATCAACCCTCATTAGAGTGACCAGCACTGATTGCCCAACTTACCTCTGGCTGGTCTTTCACAGAACAGCTCGATGATCTTTTAAAAATGCAAATCAGATCCAGATACTCCCCTGCCTACAACCCTTCAAAGACTTCCTGTGGACTTAGATTAAAATCCAAACTCCGTGTGATAGTCTAAGAAACTTCCCACAGCCCAGCCTCTGCCTTCTCCTCTACCACCCCACTAGGCTCCTGCCAACACCAGCCATCCTCCTGTTCCCTGAACACACCAAGGTCTTTCTGACCTCAGGGCCTTTGCACAAGCCATTTTCTCCACCTAGAATACTCTTCCACTAGCACATTTGGGTTTCAGATCTTCAGGTTTTTCCTGAACCAGATTAGATGCATTCAGTGCTAAAGCCAGCTCTTTAGGCATTACAAGAACCAATCGTTAAACCTATAGGAATTTTAAGAGCCAGTTGACACCACTTTGGTATGTACGTTTCCAGCCGTAGTGGGAATATTTACACCACAAAAATTGACAAATGCTATAAATCAGGGCTTTTTTTTCCCCCTGGAAAATTGGATGTTAAGCGTTTACTAGCACATCACTGGAATATTTACTTCATTAACATCTGAAATTTCCTTGTTTAGTTAGTTATTTGCTGAACACCTCTCCTGCCTGAACGTGAGTTTCACAGCAGTAGGGACCTTGCTATTTTGTTAGCATGGTCAATGAACATTTGTTGAATAATCTGTCACCATCAACAGTAATGCAGCGCCGGGCATGGTGGCTCACGCCTGTAATCCCAGCATATTGGGAGGCCAAGGTGGGTGGATCTCTCGAGCCCAGAAGCTCAAGACAAGCGTGGACAACATGGCCTGACCCGTCTCCACCAAAAAAATGCAAAAATTAGCCAGGCATAGTGTCACACGTCCGTAGTCTCAGCTGCTTTGTGGGGCTGAAGCGAGAGGATCAGTTGAGCCCAGGAGGTTGAGGCTACAGTGAGCCACAATCGTGCCACTGCACTCCAGCCTGGGTAGCAGAGCATGACCCTGTCTCAAACAAATAAACCAACAAAAAACAGTAATGCAGCAGTGAAAGCATCTGCTTCCCTCATGCCACACACCACACTTGACGTTTTACACATCTCACAACAATTCCATGTAAGATGGGCTCACTGCTACCCACATTTTACAGGTGAGGAAACTGAGGCTGCTAAGGTCTGGCAACTTGTCCCAGTCAACACAGTGAGCATAGGGCAGAGCCAGGCTCCAAACTCCAGCCTCTCAGGCTCCGAACCCACCCGCTTCCCTGCCACCCTCTCTCTGTCTTCAGCGCTTGGTGGATTCCACTCTGCTCTCTGACTACAGGTCAGAAAGGGCAGGTCCTCAAAGGGAAAATAAGCAAGTGCTAAGGTGCAACATCAAGAATGTGCTTCCTGGGGCCAGGCGCGGTGGCTCGTGCCTGTAATCCCAGCACTTTGGGAAGCTGAGGCGGGCAGATCACTTGACGTCAGGAGTTCAAGACCAGCCTGGGCAATATGGTGAAACCCCGTCTCTGTGAAAAATACAAAAATTAGCCAGGTGTGGTGGCACGTGCCTGTAATCCCAGCTACTCAGGAGACCAAGGCAGGAGAATCACTTGAACCCGGGGGTTGGAGGTGGCAGTGAGCCGATATTGCACCACTGCACTCCAGCCTGGGTCACAAAGCAAGACTCTGTCTCAAAAAAAATAAAATAAAAAATAGAATGTGCTTCCTGCCGCACAGGAGAGAGAGTGGGGCAGGAAGGAGGGAGAAAAGAAGGGGCACAGAGGGAGACGGAGGGAGAGAAACAAACAGCAACCTAAACAAACAAAAACGGTAGTTCCTTGAGAGAAAAACCTCTTTAGGAAAGCCAAGAATGGCCTCTCTGAGTTGAAGAGCAGCCTCTGGGTTGAGCTGGGCTGGCTCATACAATGTGAGCAGATAGAATCCACCTGGCACTGGTGAGGGTCCCTTCCCTGCCTCCCCGGGTAACACCAGAAAGCAGTGTGGTATAGCTGAAAGCACGAAGTTTTTCACTTTGGGTCAGACATATCTGAATTTCGATGCCAGCTCTGCTTCTTGATGGCTGTGTGACTGTGAGCAATCGCTCCACCCCTGAGTTTCCATATGCTCAGATAAAAGGGGGACATCACCCCCCACCCTACAGGCCTCTTCTGAAAGGCGAAATAAGGTGACCTTTGTTGGGCACCAAAGCACAGCACACGGTAGGTACCCATGAAACGAGAACTTTCCTTGTCATCAGAGGATGACGCAAATCGAAACAGGGAGGTGATATTACAGAACTGAATGGAAGGGTGAAGAATGAATGTGAACAAAGTGAGAACCAACGTGAAGGCCTCCCATATGGGAAAGCCCAGGCACTAATTCCAGTCTTCTCAGTGAGCTGGCTCAACAGTTGCCGGCTTGGAGTGTCAGAGGAAAGAGGGGCCAGGTGAAGAGCCCTCACCATCTTTCATGAAAGGAATGCCTCCCGTCCACCCTCCATCCTCCGCTCCTACAAAAGGTACAGAATGTGCCCAGAATCCCAACTGCTCAGCTGCCTCACTCTGGAAGAGCCTTCCTCGCCAGGTCCCTGGAGGTTTGATGAGAAGAACAGATAGCCATTTATTTGCTTCTCCAAAAACTCAGTGATTTGGGTTTTGCAAATAGAACTTGATGTTTTGAGATGACATGATCTACCCTTCGGGTTCCAAACTCCCCACCATCCCCATTTTCGGGAGACCTCGGTCAGGAGGCTTTGGGGCGGCCTTTTCAGGCTTCTCCAAAGGTGAGGTCTTCTCGGTGGCCTGGACCAGCCGGATCACACTCCAGGCACAGCAGACACATTCTGCAATACAGGAGCTCCACGTCACTGGCCTCCCGAGCAAAGGAAACGCCACTTCCTGCAGCCAAGGTGAGAGCGAAAGTTTTCTGCTTCTTGTAATTTCCCAGGCAGTTGAAAAGGTTCCAGGAAGAAGCAGTGCTTCTAGTGCACACCATGAAGGGCTGAATGCACGGGAGGGGAGTGTCTGTGGCGTCTGCGGGGGTGGGGGCCCAGGCTGCAGCTTGGTGCGACTTCCATCCACCAACCTTCCCATCAAAGGGACCCAAGAAGCCAACTGCAGGCTTGGGGGCATCATTCTATTAATAATCCACTCTGTCCCCTTGTCAGCTCAGCTACTTGAAAAACCGGATCTGAGGAATGATGCGTGATTTAGACATCCCGCCACGGTTAGCTATATAAATGACGCTATCCAACCTCATCACAAGGAAAACTTTGCACCCTCCATAGGTGACGACCTTTCTATACAGTGTATTGGGATCGCTTGCAAACATAGCTAATGTAATCTCCATAACAATGCTCAGAGAAGAGCAGTGTTATCCCATTTTTAGATGAGAACGGTGAGGCTCAACCAGGTTAACTAACTTGCTCACTATCCTACAGGTCATAAGTGATCAGGTGGCAACAGCCTCCATTGGCCCTGTTTATTTCTTCTGTTGTATGGCTGATTCCTGATTCAGAAAAAGGCAAAATCCCCCCACCCCCAGCCCCCCAAGTCTGGCCTATGCATTTTAAGACAGGCAAATCCACCCCACCAGCTCAGCAATAAGAACCCAGAGACACACAAACATGGCCTCCACATGTCAAAGACCCTCAGCGTCAAAGAGAAAGCTATTCAGACTCACCCCTGCCTGCCACCAAATTCAAGATCTGCCTATTTTTAGTGGCAACTTAACTGTCCTGATACAAAGATAAAAAGGCATCAATATCTGTTGATTCTTGCTGTTCCTTTTTTTTTTTTTTGGTATAAAGTACTAAGAGTTCACTCATTGCAGGAAAAAATAGACAAGATAAATTACAAAAAGAATACCCCTTGAAAATAAGTAAGCATTTGAGTGTACATCCTTCCAAACTTTTCTTTCATTCCAAACTGTTTTATTATTCATTTTATTTTTCCTCTTAATTGACAAATAACAATTTTATACATTTATGGGGTACAATGTGTGATGCTTTAATATGTGTTTACATTGTGGAATGATTAAATCAAGCTAATTAACACATCCATCACCTCACATACTTATTGTTCGGTGGTAAAAACATTTCAGATCTACTCTTAGCACTTTTGAAATATAGACAATGATTATTTACTATAGTCACCATTCTGTACAAGAGATCACTAAAGCTTATCCCCCTAACTGAAGTTATCTATGCGTTCAGACTTTTCTTCCAGGCACACAGATCAACATATTGGCATTCGAGTTTATGTACTGTCTTCATTGACTAAGATGGTCATGTCCTCTTGTCATTGAATCTTGCTTTATGAGAATCTCAAAGAACTACATGGCATATCCCAGGGTTCAGACTAGCCCAAGGCCAGTGAGGTCCCCAGGACACACGATCTGAGGGGGCATTCACTATCAAAGTCCAGCAAATGCAAGGTGGGCTCCTGAGAGTGAGCCCCACTCTACATTTGGCCCCCTGGTGCCTCTCTTCCCGCACCCCAGCCCCAGCCCTTGTGTGCCCGTTCTGCCTGTGGATCCCTGCAGCCAGGTGCGCATTTAGATG